>NC_062550.1:54874924-55185789 GCF_016906955.1 Phacochoerus africanus
GTATGAAGTGCATACTCAGCTAATGAATAAGCTGAAACTCAAAGGAATGAATGCTTTGTTTGGACTGAGAATTCAGATCACCGTGGGCGAAAATATGTTGATGGGCTTAGCTGTAAGTTTTGATGTTTTATTTTTGTTTTGTGATTCCTGTAGTTGTAGAGTCTGTGTTTTATGTCATTCAAAGAGTCTTTTAAAAAGACTTATCCAAAGAGCAGACATGAAGACATTAAGGGTTAGGGATATTATAAGAAGTGAAAAATCTAGTGGATAGGCTTTCAGATATTTTTATATTTATTTATAAACATTTGAAATTAAACTATTTATAAATTTATTCATGTTTATATTATTATTGTATTTTTATATTCTGATCATAACCTTTATAGTCAGATTTCTTGAGAACTACCATGTGTAGCTTATTTAGTAGGTTGGCCACCATGGTTCTGGACTTTATTATTGTATTGTTTACACATTGCTAAGACAGGGTTTCTCCTTCTTGGCACTGTTGATATTTGAGGCTGGATAACTCTGTTCATTGTAGGATGTTTAGCAGCATCCCTGACCTCTGTCTGCTAGATGTCCAGTAGCTTCCCCACAGTGCGGCAACCAAATGTTAGCAGATGCTTTTGGGGACAGAATCACTACTGAGAGGGGAGGACAGTTGTACTAAAATAATCTTTAGTTTTCATGGAGAAAATAAAGCAATACGTGTGAGACACATGTACTATGGCTGGCAGTAGAATGTGCAATGGAATGTGTATATTTCTTAAGTGCTAATAAATTGTGAGGTAGTGAAAAGCTCGCTCTCAGCTTCATGTTCACCTTGGCTTATTAGAAAATAAATTTTGACTCAAGGTGGCAGTGTAGAAAGTGAGAACTGCCTTTGCAAACAGCCTGAGACCCAGAGGCCTGTGGAATATTTATGGGAATCTCATATTATAGACACTTTGCGGGCCAGGATTTTTTTTGTCTCCAGCACTTTTCAAATTGGAATTCTTTGCTGTCTTTTTGAGACACGCATAGACATTTAATTTTAAGAAATTTTTGGAACTTGGATTCTTTTTCTCAGATGGCATTTGTAGGTAAAATGCTAAATTGTTTCCTGCTTCATCTGTTCCTTCTATGAGAGTAAATATGCAAATTTCTGTATGTAGGGGGAGTGGATGATGGTAAGATGATTAGGTAATCTCAGTTTCTTAACAAATTAGTAGTGATTAATAAAAGTAACCTGATTCATATTAAAATGTTTGGTATTTAGATTAACTTGGGATAAAAGGTTGATTATATTTCACCCGTCTAAAAACTCACATACTTAGTGAGGGCATAATATAAATGTGTAGTTGAGTTGAATACAAAACTAAGTTAACTGGTGGGTGTCTTGGGAGCTAAGAGCTTAGTTCGGATTCAGAAATTTAAAAGAATATTGTGACAATTTTATCAAACACTTCTAATGGTTAAGCCCTAGGAAACTAGTTTGTGACCCTGGTATAATTCTTCAGTGGTGCAGATACTGCCTTTTTTAATTCTTACTAATCTTTTCTTCTTGATCACCAGTGACGCTCATATATAACCGAGATTTTGATCTTTGTGCTCTTTTGACCTGTGCACTTAAATCTCAAGATCTCAGGAGTGGTTTCCATGAGAGCTAATCTCTGATGAGTGCCTCCTGAACCTCTGGCACTGTGCTGCTCCAGAAGGAATGTAGTATTTTCTTCCCTTTATAAGAGGAGACAGCGGATGCCCTAATAGGTTGAGACTTATCCAAGGTGATTGTGGTTACTTATACTGGAACTTGATTTCAAACCCAGGCCTGTCCAGTTCTAGAGTTTGTATTCTCAGCCATTCTGGGCTGCCACCTCATTAATGAATGCAGTTAAGAAAGTGTTAATAGATGGTGCACTAAGGCTTCTTAAGGCACAGAGTGCATTCCAAGCTTGTACATCAGAGACTGGGTCATGGGTGAGTGCAGTTGTGAAAGAGAATGAACAACCCGAGAGTGAGAGCCAGGGATCAGTTTAATCCACTGCTCAGATTTCATCATAGCACACCATACCCTTTCTAGGGTGGACTTTTTCAAAATTGGAAATTGTTTAATTTAAAAATAATAATTAAAAGACAAATAATCGAGAGCTAAAAGAAGTGACTTCTCTTTCCCCATTCTACTCCTTTGATGTTCACAGTTTGGTGTTTATACTTTTATACATTATTTTTTGCTTTGCTTATATAAGCATATTTAACATAAATGCATGTAAAGGGTAGGTGTGTTGTCTTGTTTGGTATTTCCCCTAATAGTTTTTCAGTACCAGTGGCATGCAGTACTATTACAGAGTCAGAATTTAATAGTCATTTAATTAAATACATAAATCTGCATTAAGTTTTATTTCTTGGTGCTTATGCACTCAAGATGGTATAGTGAAAAGTTCTAGTTTTTCAAGTCAGAGAAAGATTCAGGTCTCTTGAATAAGTTTCGTATCCTTTCTAAATTTCAGTTTCTTCATTTGCTTTGCAGAAGTTTCCCTTTTACTTTTGCCACTTTAAAGGTAACTTATCTACTCATTCATGAAACATTAACTTTTTAACATTTTTTTCCAAGCTGTTTTTTTTAATGCAGTTTATTTTTTACTATCATAAGGAAAAAATTTAAAATACCGTTGAGTATGCAGTGAAAAGTAACTTGTCCTTTCACTGCTGTCCCCAACCTAGTCAGAGTTCTCAGTGGAAGTAACCAACCCCTGTTACCAGTTCTCTTTTTCTGTGCCCTTCCACATATATCCTATGCAAACACTGATGCTAATTATCTTTATTCCTAAGGGCAAAGACCACATTCCTGAATATGAAAACTTTCGATATTTTTTTCTGATTATTTCTCCATTATTTTTATCAGTCAGCCACAGGTGTATATTTGGCAGCCTTACCAACGCCTGGTGGTATTCAGATTGCTGGGAAGACTCCTAATGATGGCTCATATGAGCAACATATATCTCATATGCAGAAGAAGATAAATGACACGATTGCCAAAAATAAAGAGTTATATGAAATCAATCCTCCAGTAAGTAAGATAAGTCTATATTGTGAATAACTTGTTAGATCATTAAGATATTTTTACGTTTCTTTTAAAGATTCTTTTCCCCCACTGTCTGGATTTGCTTTTCCTCAGTACTCATTCTTTCACCTCCCTTTACATCCATGCTCAAATGTCCTATTTTTCAGAGAGGCCAACTCTGACTATCCTATTTAAAAAATTGTAACTCTTCTGTCAGTTTTTGGTACTTCCTGTTCTCCTTTTGTTTTTTATTGTTTTCTATTTCCTTTACCTCTCTGTATCTCTATGTGTGAGGTATGTTTTTGGATTTTGTCCATTGCTTGATACGCCCAGTAGAATGACGCTCTGTCAGGGCTGTCTTCCTAAAGGTGAGGCCAGTCCCTCCTAGTAGTAGCCTTTTAATAACTACTTGTTGAATGACTAAATAAATGACTTAAAATGTTCCTTTTTAGTAAAAAGAAAGATTGCTTATGTATGGTAAAATGTTAATATGAGTTTTTTTTTTCCTTTCTCATTTTATAGTCACTGTCATAGGCACTCAGTATGATTTATCTAGGGCAGGTTAATGCTGAGGGCAAGTAAGAGAAACAGATGTGAAGGTGCTGTGGAGACAGCTGTGTTATGAAATTGTGAGGTGGTAGTCTTATGTAAGGTGTGCACCAGCAGTGAACATTTAAAAAATTTTTGAAAACTTTTTTTTAACAATTTCTTTTCTTTTCTTTCTTTTTTTTAAAAGATAGCTCTGTTACAACAGGCTGTGTCTTTAGCATTTGTGCTTACATATCCACATCCTCTTGATACTCCTTATGACCAACAGATATAGAACCTCTAGTTGGCTGTGATCTTTGGCTATAAAATAGGTAAAATCTAATGAGCCCATATAGGATTGCACCATACACTTACCTCAGAGCGATCATTATTGTGTCTATTAAAGTTTATTTAGCTTAATAAGTTGCATAGCAAATACATACATAATATATGTATTATATATACATACACATAGATATATATATCATATTCCACATTTGACTATATGGGTCTTTGAAAAATTATACCTGCATAAGATATAAAAGATTAAAATCTTATTTGTATGTGTAAATATTTAATTCTTTATGGCTTATTGGGACTTTGAAATGCTGAGTAAAAAATACTTTGTGAGGGTCGGAAGGACTGCCCATTCCCTACTGATTGTGGTATCCCCTTTGTCCACTAGATGTCAGTATTGCCTTGTTGTGTCTGTGATAGTTTCTGGATTCCTGTATTGAAGTTGCTATTCTTATCAATTAAAGGAAATATCCATGTACTTTCTAAAAGGTTAATTAGTCATAAATATTATAATTAAATATTGACTATGAATACATTTTACAGACTTTCCCCTCCTACCCATAGTTTTCTGTTAGTCTAAAAATTTAAAACCAGATGGAGGCATACAAATGTCAAATCATTACATTGAACACCTGAAATGAATATGTTACATGTCAATTATAGCTAATTAAATAAAAGAAGAAAAGGCTACAGTTTAAAAAAAAAATCCCCAAAGAGAAAAAGACAGTCGTGATATAAAGCATTTATATTTCCTTTAGGAGATATCCGAAGAGATTATAGGATCACCCATTCCAGAACCTAGACAACGCTCAAGACTTTTGAGATCTCAATCAGAAAGCTCTGATGAAGTTACAGAATTGGACCTTTCACATGGAAAAAAAGATGCATTTGTTTTGGAGGTATTATTGCATTGGACTAATTTTAATTTCTTAAGGGTTTTAGAAGATATTTATTTTTACAATCAGATCCTGATTTGTAGCATTACAACTGTTTTATATATATATAAAAAAATTAAATATGGCATTTATAATAAAATTGAAAGTATCAGAACTTGTTAGTGTATTTTTTGTTTAACACCAGATGACTGATACAGTAATAGATGGCTCTGGAAAAATTAATGTTTGGGTTGAAATAAAATTAAAATTTTAAACTTTGGAGTTCCCATCATGACTCGTTGGAAACAAATCTGACTAACATCCATGAGGACACAGATTTGATCCCTGGCCTCATTCAGTGGGTTAAGGATCTGCCGTTGCCATGAGCTGTGGTGTAGGTTGCAGACTCGACTTGGATCTCGAATTGCTGTGGCTGTGGTTTTGGCCAGTGGCTGCAACTCTGATTTGAGCCCCAGCCTGGGAACCTCCATATGCCGTGGGTGCAGCCCTAAAAAGATTAAAAAAAATAAATAAACTTTTGGAGCTATGTTTAGAAACTTGGATTAATTTAAATAAGAAAGTTCTGTTCTTTCACTTACTGTAATTATTACCTGTGTGATATAACATGTTACTATAACATTTTTACAAGTCATATGATAATATATAAAGCACTGCAAATTCTGAGTGTAGTGTTTTCTTAATGAATTAAGAAGATACAATTGAACTTTCATGATAAGAATATATTTGGAACTAACTTTCCTGGGGAATAACAATGTGGCATGAGAAGTTTATGGAGCCTCTGCCCTCACAGATCTGCTTCCAATGCCCTCCCCTGTAGAATGCTTAGCTTTGAAAGAGATTGATGATCTTCCGTTGATATTGAAGGAAAGGAAAAAAAATGTGAGGACACTTAGAAATATTTTCTGGGAAGGTGCCAGTTGAAAGAAAAAAATAAGATGCCTGGGTCTCAGTAAAGCAGAAAGCTAACAGTATAATTGTACTGGGATGGGATTGAAGGTGTGAAAAGTCTAGAACAGTTCCTGTGAATGTGATCAGGAAGTCAGCTGTGGGAGATATTCAAGGATTAACTGAGGTGTGATTGTTACATTGTGGAAACTCTATAAACTATATGGAATTGTGCCTCTTTCTTATATTTTCTACAGTGTTAGAATGGAAAAAAGTGGAGGTTGGTAAAAGGTTAGGAGTAAAAGGTTCCGAGGTACCTTTTAGAGTAGTGCTATTCCAAGTGTGCCGTGATAATGGCGTTAGCACCACTGGGAGCTTGTAAGAAATGCAGGCTCTGGTGCCCCTAGTTCAGACCTGGTAAATGAAATTTTCAGAGTGGAGCCAAGGAGTCTAACAAACCCTTCAGAGGATTCTAGCATTACTTAAACTTTGGACATTTTTGAATTTCTGATCCTGGGATCCTGGCTAATAGAGAAGAAAAATGCCTTGAGTGTGGGAAGAAGACGAAGGCAAGGTGCAGATTCCGCAGTAAAAGGGACAGAGAGACAAGGGATTATAGTTAGAGAATACTTGAGATCTGGGTGTGGAATATTTTGGGGAATATCACAGTTGAGATATGGCCACGACTGGGTAGCCAAAGTGAAGTGGAAGTGGTTCTTGAAATCTCAAGGGTATGAGTCAGGTCTTAGTCCCCTCAGTGTACAGGTGAGTGTCATTATTTGTCCAGTTGGGTATGTTCACTCTTTAAAATTCAAGACAATATTTTGATGTAAGGAAAATGGAATTTGGACTTACTCTTTTAAGATATTCCTTTAAATTTATCCCTATGTAATTTTATTTTATTTTATTTTGCTTTTTTTAGGGCTGCACGTGCAGCATATTGGACGTTCTCAGGCTAGGGGTCAAATTAGAGCTGCAGCTGCTGGCCTACACCACAGCCACAGCAACACAGGATCCAAGCTGTGTCTGCGACCTACACCACAGCTCATGGCAACGCTGTATCCTTAACCCACTGAGCAAGGCCAGGGATCAAACCTGCATCCCTATGGATACTACTCAGGTTCTTACCACTGAGCCACAACGGGAACTCTGTAATTTTATTTTAAAGCAGTTCCATATTAAAAGAATTTTTTATTGTACTTTTTAAATTTAAATAGAGATAATGATTGCTTATGTTATCTTTGTAAATATTATGAAATACATCCTCATAGAGGCTTGATAAAAGGCTCTTTTTAAACTCAATATACTTTATAATGTAAACTATTTCATTTAGAAGTATTGTGGAAAAATTCACAGGTATTAGAAGAATATTTTTTGAGTTTTATATTTTAACTTAGGGGAAAATGGCGCTACTTTTCCTTGACTCTATGTTCTCGATTAAATAAATAATAAAAACAATTTTAAAAATTTTAAATGATTCTGTATTTACTACTTATGTGATAGTTTTAATCTTTTTATTTTCAGATTGATGACACAGATGCTATGGAAGATGTACATTCTCTGCTCACTGATGTTCCACCTCCTTCAGGTGATGAGAGAAAAATTACCTTTGAGATGATTAGTTTTGTATATCAATATTTAGTTCATAATTATTATAGCACTAACTTTATTTTAAAGGTTTTATTAGTGTTGCATTCTATCATGTTCTATGCTGCTCCAAGATTGAAAGCACATAGTTTAAAATATTTTCATTAGAACTTAGGTGAACTGATTTTTAATCCTTGTATGTTTATACATTAACAAAAACCTGATAATTTCATTAAGATGATCTAAAGCTTTCCAGAGCTGTAGAATTTTAGAAAAAAAGAATGAATAGGTCTTACATTTAGAACTTTGTGTTAATAATTGAAAAATGTTATTCTTTAATACACACAAAGTATTATCATGTGTTTTAACTATAATGTGTTTTGACAGGCTTTTATAGTTGTAATACAGAAATTATGCCTGGTATAAACAATTGGACATCTGAAATACAGGTAAACCTTTTATTCTTAATTTTAAGCAAATACACCATATGTGATTTTGGCTAAGTTTCTTCTTTATACGTGTTTACTTTTTGGCCTCTTCGTTGCAATTAAAATATTATCTTTTAAAAAAAACCAGATTAGGTACTACTGTTTATTTTATTAACTAAAATAATACAGTATTTGTTAAAAATAGTGAAGTGACATGTCATTATCTCTCTCTATATTTAGATGTTCACATCAGTAAGAGTAATCCGATTAAGCAGCCTTAACCTGACTAATCAAGCCCTCAATAAGAACTTTAATGATCTCTGTGAAAATTTGCTTAAGGTAGGAACCTTCTGACTAACTATACATTAGTTAAACCTCCTATGCATCATGAAATTTAAGAAGTGTTTATATTTGTCTGGAAGACCTTACACAGTTGTAGGCTGAATTATTTTTTATTTACTTATCAGTCTTCACCTGCCATCAAGTAAAATGCTGAGGTTGTCGTCTCCATCTTAATATACTGTATTATATAAAGAATATATTTTAAGTTTTTCATAGCTTTAAACTTCATAGAAATCTGTATGTGTACATTTAAAAAATTCTTTTTCTTATTTTTATGACTTGAAATATGATTAAATCTTACTGTCTGCTTAAATTTAAAAACGTATCCTTTTTAGAAATTTAACAGACTCAGTTTTCTTTCTTTTTAATTTTTTATTTTTTTTCCACACCTGGGGCATGCAGAGGTTTCCAGGCCAGGGATCAAACCCAAGCCACAATAGTTATAGTGCCAAATCCTTAACCTCTAGGCCACCAGGGACTGCCTTAAAACTGTACTCTTAATGAAAGAATAGGTAAAACAGAAGTGTTTTAATCTTTTCAACTTCGTTCACCATAATACAATGTGCATTAAAAAAATGTTCTTATAAAATTTTTAAATGAGAAGTGATATTAATAATAATTTGCTTTTGGTCAGAAAGAGAAAGACAAATATCATATGATATCACTTATATTTAAGTCTAAAATATGGCACATACGAACCTATCTACAATTTGGAAACAAACTTACAGACATAGAGAACAGACATGTGGCTGCTGAGGGGGAGTGGAAGAGGGAGTAGAATGGACTGGGAGTTTAGAGTTAATAGGTACAAACTATTAATTTAGAATGGATGGGCAGTGAGGTCCCCCTGTATAGCACAGGGAACTATATCCAATCTCCTGGGATAGACTGAGGGAAAAGAATACAAAAAAGAATATTGTATATATGTGTAACTGAGTCACTTTACTCAATTTATAGTGAAAATTGGCACAACATTGTAAATCAGCTATACTTTAATAAAAAAAATAATTTTCTTTTGTGTAGAGCCTGTATTTTAAACTACGGTCTATGATTCCTTGCTGCCTTTGCCATGTAAATTTTACAGTATCTCTCCCTGAAGATGAATTAATTCAGGTAATTAAGATTCAGTCTATTATTAAAGAATATTTCCAACTTTGATCTATTTTAATATTATAAGTTTGCCATAGTTAAATAGGTGTAAGCTGTTTTACTTAAATATTTTAAAACATTTGAATATGAGTCAGACCATGTTGTTTCACTTTTGTGAACTATAGTTATCTGAAGGTGGAATCACCTGTGTGTTCCAGCATATTTACACTAGGATGTGTGCTTCTGTGTGATTTCTCCAGAACCCATCTATTAGAGAAGCTTTTTTAGCTCTTTCTGGAATATATAGGTTTGGGTAGACATGTTGGGTTTAATTGTAGTTTAAATATCTGAATTCATGTGCAATTCTGGTTGAGAAGTTTAACCAGGAAAGACAAAGTTAATATAGTTGTCCCATGTACTGAATAAGATTTGTAAGAAGCTTGAGTAATGATTATTTTGCTAATCATACTGTTTCTGTGATTCTAGGTTACAGTCACAGCAGTTGCAATAACTTTTGACAAAAATCAGGCTTTACAGACCACAAAAACACATGCCGAGAAGTCATTGCAAAGAGGTAAACCTATGATGGTTAGGAGCACAGTTTGTGTTTGTCTGTATTATAATTCAGTATTAAAATATAGAGGAAAGGTAGAATAAATGACTTGTTTTTTGACTAGGTACTGTTACTTTTTCTATTTATCAAGATAACTGTGGGTAAGCGTATGGCCTACTTGATATTTGTCACACAAAAATAGGTGGTTGGCTGGTATTTACAAAGAGAATGCTGTTATTTTTTCAGACTTAGATTATAAGGTATTAATTCTGCAGTAATTAAAGGCTCCTATTCCAGGATCCTTGAGGAGGCCTTCAAGGCATCTGAGACTCTGCTGATGTAGTAAGCACTGTGGGTTTTTCTCAGGAAAGGTCCCCTTGTGTTCAGCAAATTCTCAGAGTTGTCCTTTATCCAGTAAAATTTAGAAAGTACCGTTTTTAATATATTCCAAAGACACCCACAATATTATTAGAAACCATTTGTGTGTTCTGAAAAAAAAAGGAGAGGGAAATAGTATACTTTCTAAAGTTTAATGAATTATTGGTAAATAAAATATTCATGATTAATCTAAAATTTTTTAAGTTGAATATATTCTATATGGGCAACATTGCATTAATGTCAGATAAATGTATTAAATGATTATGTGTTCAGGTATTTATCAAAGAAGATAGATAATGACTGGTTTGAGGATCATAGAACTAGTGCAGTACAAAGAGTAGGCTAATAATAATTACTACCGAGTGCTTATTCTTTGCAAGGCACTGTGCTAAGAAATTTATACACATTATCCTTTCTAAATCTCACCGCAGTCCTACCAGGGAACATAGCAACCGTTCTCGGTGTCATGCATGTGCAGGGCCCCCATGAGAGAAACAAAGGAGAAAATAACCAGAATAAATTGGGTTGGAAAATATATGTTATCCCAGATTCTTAATTTTTAAAAGATTAATAATAGATCATTACTAAATAACTAGTGTTTTTCTTGCCTCTCAAGCCTCTACAGATAATGAAGAACTTCTGCAGTTTCCCTTGGAACTATGTTCAGATTCACTTCCTTCTCATCCTTTTCCACCAACAAAAGGTTGGTTAAGTAGGGGGAATGCAAGCACAAGTTTCTAGATCCTTTCACTTGCTTCTACATTGTAGGTAATTTTACTTAATTGTGAGATGGAGATTTATTCTTCATTCCCTCATTGTATGTTTCATGTTCATAATGGAGAGAATATTCCTTTTATTTTAATTTTTCAAGTCTCATCATAAATTATTAAGGTAATTTTTAATATGTTCGTTTTTATACCTCAAATGTATTAAAGTTTTATTTTCAGAAATTTGGATTTCCCTGAGTAACTATTCACATATGGTATATTTGATATTTCTATTATATATCTGGTAATTTTTTTTCTAGCAACACTAACCTTTGCAAAAATTTAATTTAGATTTTTATAGGCAACAAAAATATTTATTTTCTTTAGAAGATTGGTGGAGAGGTTTTGGGTGGAGGCTAGTCCAAATGAGAAGGGGATGAGCTTTCTGTATTTTGGGTGCCTTATTTATATTTGAGGAATATTGTTCTGTGCTTGTAAGATGCTGCCATTTTTTCATTTGCAAAATTAAAACTCAGTAGCAGTAAACCTACTAAGATCTGTATAATCTTTGGAGAGAAAAATGGGAGATAGTTTTTTTCCACTTCTCTTCTGATTTCAGTATAATTTTTATTATAAAAACTTCAGAATTACTGTACCTTATTTTGTAGCATCATATACACGATAAATGTAGTTTGTGTTTTTTCCTTAATATTCTGAGAAATGATGCATTTGTTATTTAAAACCAAATTGGCTTTTATAATTTTTTATGTTTTATAATACAAGTGACATTTTCTGTTTTCTGCTTGTCAGTTATTTTATCTGGTACTAGATTAGTTATAGTACAGAATAGTTTTATATTCACATTGCACCGTGTATGAATAGAGTCTTACTAAATCAGTGCAAGGCCTGACTGTAAATAAATAGATGTTTCATATTTTGAAGCTGAAAAGATAAGCTCCTTTTAGATTCTGAGCTTTCTAACATGGTAACTGTTCTTTTTCCTTCTTGTCTAAATTAAAATTCTAATTTAGAACTCCATAGAGAATTTTAACATACCTCAACTCCTTGAACGAATAGGGAGGAAAAATAAAGTCCAAAGATAATCTGAGTTCAGATTTATAAATTAAATATAGCTTCCAGAACAAAAAGCAGAACAGCCAGTCTTCCTTGAACTGATAGATAGGACATTTTTATAATACCTTCTTTCTACAGAAACATATTTAACACAGGGTTAATTTTTAGGTATCACTTCATTTGCATTATCCAGAAGTGGTGAGGAGGGGGAATCTAAAACCAAAACCTCAATCACCAGCAGCAAAAAGGTTTGATCAACTGCTAATCTATAAAAATATTTATTTATGGATTTGGGTCCTCTCTTAGCTCAATTTTACCATATTGTTAATAACTACTGAATTATCCAGAAGATTAGACTAAAACTCTGTGTAAGTGGGCCATATCTATATTGATAACTTACAGTTTGTACAGTAGCTTTCAAAATGTTTTCAAAGGTAATTAAAACTAGGGCTTATTGTAGTCATTAGTATATTTTGCACAAATGATATTCCATGAACTGAAAAACAAGGAGGAATTTGAGTAGAATTCTGAGTCATTTCTGAATGGTACCTGAAATATTGGCAATTCATTTTAAGGAGTGAGGAGAGGGGCCATAGGTGGAGTAATATATCAACATATCTGGCTTTTCTTCTCAGTTCTGTTACTGATAAAGTGTGAGAGCTTGGGCCAGTTAAGCTCTGATTAAGCCAGTTAAGCCTGAGTTCCACATTGAAAATGTGAAAGGATTAAGATTCTCTTCAGTCTTTAAAATTTTCTGATTTCTTGGGTTTCTGTAACTTACAGTTTTTCAATTATTAATGTGTCCATGTTATTAAAAACATAAATCAAAAGCTAAGTTATGGCTGAGGTCATACTGAGCTTCCATTAATTAACTTTCCAGATAGCTCCAAATCAATTAAACGAATGATTCCTAAACTGTGTTCCTTGAAACCTTAGGAGTTTCTTCAGAGCTGCCTTATGGCCTTCAGGAGGTCATGGTGTGTGGGGGGAGTGACAGGGCAGGTCTCTGGACACGTTGCCCCTAAACTCCGGGCAGCTTCATTCAGTACACTTGACCTATTGGTTTTCTGTATGTGATTTTGTTAGGAGAAAGGGTTTCAAAAAGTTTGAAAATCACTGTATCAAATCATGCCACCTTTATCATCATCATTTTCACCATCGTTGGCTTCCTAATGATCAATATCACATTGGATACTAATATTTTACTACTCTTACTACTAAGTGCTTAACTGCAAAACCTATGTGCCTTTCCTTGAATATCGTATTTTAAAATCATCAGTAAACACTAAAAAGTTTATGTGTACATTTTTTTTTCTAAGTTGTGTAAAGTGTGTTTTACGTTGCATGCTTATTTACTGTCTTTGCTTCTTCATGTCTTATTCAGGGCTATGCTATACATATTAGAAAAAAGTTATCCAAAATATTTTGGAAAATTTGAGGCTAGAGTGTGGGTTTGAAATGTCTGAAAAATGTAATGATAGAGTGTTATAGTATAAATGTGGTAATTGAACACTATAATATGAAAGAAGGCTTTGAATAGAGAATAGAAATATTTTGGGGAAGTTAAGCTTAGCAGTTTAGAGCAAATAGGTGGGAGAGAGAAAGATAAAGAGTATGAGGAATAAATGCTCAAAACCCCTCTACTTTCGAACTACTAGAGGCTTAAAAGTCAACTACTAATGCTGATAAGTAAATAAATATATAGTTTTACGGTTTTGTTAGGTCAGCTAGCTAAGCTGACTGAGTTTATCATTTTTTCTAATTCTGAAAACTTTGAATGTTTTATATGTTCTTATCACAAATGAGATGATTTATTAAAATTTTTAATTTCCTTTTATGTTGGCAGCATAGTGTCAAAAACTGTGTGCAGTGTGTTTATTAATGCCTTCATCTTTTCACTTGTGGATAAACCTTTCCTTATCTTTTTGTGTTACTGAAAATAAGTGAATATTATGTGAAGAAAAGGTGCTTAAATTACATGTATCCTAATTGACCGTGTAGAGTAAGCCTGGACCTGAATTGTCCATCCATGTTGAATTTTTTTCCTTCCATCTTTTGTTTTATTTGGTTTTGTTTCTCAAGGTAACAAAACAGTTGATGTGTGTCTCAAATTTAAGATTGGTTTGGTGTTACCTTGCTGGTTATCTTGATTTTTCTGATTTTAAATATAAAGTGCTGAGCCATTCCTGGCCTTGCTCAGTGGGTTGAGGATCTGGCGTTGCCATGAGCTGTGGTGCAGGTTGAAGATGTGGCTCGGATCCTACGTTGCTGTTCCTGTGGTGTAGGCCAGCAGCTGTAGCTCTGATTTAACCCCTCGCCTGGGAATTTCCATATGCCAAAGGTGCGGCCTTAAAAAAAAAAAAAAAAAAAGTGCTGAGCCTAAGTAATTTCTTAAGGGACATTATCATGTGCGGGTCATTAACATTCTTTGATGAACATATGAGGAAGGAACACAGATGACGTAGCATCACCATGAATTTTTTTTTATATGAGGGTTTCTTTTCATAAGAAAAGATGACTACAGAAAATTTTTATACCATTTTCATAGTTTTTTTCCCCTTATTGTTAGTATCTACATGTCAGCTTTCTGAATATCTGCCACTTCACTCTGAAATGGTTTTTAAGACACTTTAAAAATGATAAATATATAGAAAAAAAGAGATAGAGCAAATACAGTAAAAATGGGAAACTGAATGTATTTCTGGTGGAAATTAAAAAAATATTTCTCGTAAATCATAATTAATCTCAAAAATTGTATGCATGTAATTTTTCTTTTTCTTTCTCTTTTTTTTCTTTTTGTCTTTTGTCTTTTCAGTGCTGCACCTGTGGCATATGGAGCCCAGGCTAGGAGTCGAACTAGAGCTGTAGCTGCCGGCCTACACCACAGCCATAGCAATGCCAGATCTGAGCTGAATCTGCAACTTACCCCACAGTTCACCACGGCGCCGGATCCTTAACCCGCTGAGCAAGGCCAGGGATCAAACCCACGTCCTCATGGATGCCAGTCAGATTTGTTTCCACTGAGCCACAATGGGAACTCTCACATGTAATTTTTATGTAAGGTCAGCATATGACTTTAGATCTATGTCTGAAGACCTAAATCTGGGATATTAGATGCCATCTTATAGGACTTAGGAGCTTGTATTAGACAGATATGTGTGAATCATATACCACTATAAATAGATCTCAAATACTTTATAAATCTATAGAAGGGTCATAGTTTTCATTAAAATTATGAAAGTTTAAGGCTTTAAAAGGGTTTAGTTAAATCAGTTTTAGTTTTTATATACTGTTGGATTAAGCTGTATAGAAGAAAAGTTTTTTTTTTACCCCTCCCTTTGTTTCTGCTTTAGTTTTGCTTATGCTAAGGTGATATCCTCAGGTTCAGCGGCATAAGCTGTAGGCAGAGAGGAGTTCTCTTTTCACTGAGCAGTTGCTGACTAATGTGACAAATATAGATTAAATTTTGAATTTCAGTATGAAAGAAGACAAGTTTGCCTACAACCTTAATACATGTACTCCATGATTAGGTATCCACATTTGAAGATTTTGTTGTTGTTGTTGCTTTTTAAGGCTGCACCTATGGCATATTTAAGTTCCTAGGCTAGGGATTGAGTCAGAGCTGCAGCTGCCAGCCTACACCACAGCCACAACAATGCCAGATCTGAGGCACATCTGTGACTTACACCGCAGCTTATGACAACATCAGATCCTTAACCCACTGAGCAAGGCCAGGGATCGAACCCACATCCTCATGGATACTAGTCAGGCTTGTTTCTGCTGAGCCACAATGGGAATTCCTGAAGTTTTTCTCTTTATTTTTATTGTAGGCTATCAGAGTTACTTTTTGTTAAACCAGGTTTTATTTTAAAAGATAATTTTAATTTTTGATTTTTAAAAGATAAGTTTAATTTATATAAACTTAATGGCTTGCCTCACATTATTTTAAACTTGTAATTAGAACTATAAATCTATAAGAACTACAAAAGTTATCTTTTAATTTTTCCTGTCAGCTAATGGTTCTGAATTCTTACCATTATGTATAATTTTTTATACTAACTAAAAATATTTTTATATATTAACAGTTCATTGCATGTCTGCTTTTTTTCTCTCTCGCTCTCTCTTATTTTTTGGGGTAAAATTTTGTCACTATGACTGAATGGAGCAGCTGTAAAAAATGCTAAGGTTATACATGTTTTTGGTAGCTACAACAATCAGTGGTGGGGGGCTCTTAAAAGGAGAGAATTGCTGAGGGGAAGGAGAATGAGAGGAAACAGAAACCAAAGATTGGAAAATGTGAAAAGGTCATCCATGAGATGGGAAGGAAGGGAAGAGAAATTTGTTGGAGAAGTAGGGATAAGGAATCTCAGCTTTTTCAAGGCAGCCTGAGGGCAGTGAAATCCAGAGTCAGAGGAAGTCAGAGTGAAAAGCAAAGAAAGTTGAATTGGGTTATTGACAGAAACAGGGATTGTTTGGGAAAAAAGATGCAAAGGATGGGAGGGAGAGAAGATGGGGATTGAAGAAGAAAAACAAGTGAGTTGGGATATTGTACACCTATATAGTTGTAGTTGGAAGCTTTAGTGACCCAAATAGAGCAGCTAACTGTCTTTTGTCATCTACTGTACGTATTGCCTCTATTGTAGTTGAATTTTCTTCCCTAATGGAATATTCAGATCAAAGCAATTTATGTATTTCTCTATACTTTAATAATTTTAAACTATAATATGACAATTTCATTATCAACCCACCAATATTTGAAGACCATTATGGACCAGATTTGTACTGAATATTTATATATATATCACTTGTCTAACTCAGTCATTAAGCCAGATTTTAATCAGTGCACTATAGATTGATGGAAATGCTTAAAGGGACATAAAAATCAAATTTTGATCCAGTAATTTAAAACCTAGAATATTTAAATGGGAAAATAAAGCAAACAATTTAGTGACTCCAAATTGCATATATTTTAATCTGCCAGAAAATCTTTTCAGAATTTGCAAGTTTTTTTCAGTTTTAGTAATATTCTTAGGGTGACTGAATAAGATTATCTCAAATATTTTTTTAATTATTCAGAGCAAAGATAATCTGTAAATTTTAGTGATAGAAAGTGAACAAGTTATCAGAAGCATAGTTAGTGTTAAGCTTTATCAGAGCTAACCCACACCTTTGTCCTTGGTTATGACAGGTTATTTAGGAGGCTGGAGACACCTCAAACTTCAGAAGCATTGGAGCATGTACAGTTGAGGGAGAAAGAATTCTTGCCACATTTTCCTATTTTCATCAGTGTGCTCATTTCCACTAAACTGCTTTTAACCTAGGTTAATCCCCCTCCCCACTCCACTAAGGCTTGTTATAAATTGCTAGAGTATACTAAGAAAATAGTAAAACTGCATGTTCTATTTGCCTCACCAACTTTCTAGGATCATTTTTTTGGAGGTCTAGCGGGATTATCACTTGCTGGTACCTTTAAAAAAAGCAAAATTGTATTCAGTGGGATAAGGAAATGGTAAGAGGAATGGGCTGCTGTGTACCTAGATTTAGACTCTCATTGCAGCTGCAATGGGGACTTAATATGCAAAGTGTTTGTCTCAAACTCTTCCACTGAGATGTATAAATGGCCAGAACTGAGTGTCTGTTCCTCACCAAAGCCCAAAAGACTTTTAATAAGATTTCTACCCCTGAATATAAAATGTGTTGTCTTTTATTTAGTATTGGTTTAGAGATCACATATGGATTTTCCCTCTTTTTAGCCAGAATTATTAGTGAGCCACACAGCTTATATCTGCAGTACCTCTGCTTTTGAAAAGACTGTTATCTAGGAAGTCAAACTGTAATCAGGAGCAGAGTAACTGAGCGTCTGAGGTCATGACAGGCTGAGGTGCCAATGTCCAGCTCCCGCCAGGACCAGCTCGTCCTGGGCCTTTTCTCTGAGCTAGAAAATGAGCAGAATCCTGGCAAGCATGTTAGGAGATGAACCCACTCTCCTGGGAGGTCGCAAGTCTCCTCCCTCAGCCTTTCCCTCAAGGTCTCCAATTTTAAAACTTTGTTCTTTTCAGATTTTAATTCATATGCATTCATATCTGAGGGCATGGCATAATATCTTCCCTCACTTTTTTCTCCTCTTCACATTCTGTAAAATTTTGGGGAAAAAAATAATGTGTACTAAGTATACATGGTGAAAAATTCAAATCCTATGAAAAATCATGTAGTCCAAAATAAAGCTCCTTTCTTCCTTCATTTTTCCTTCCTGAGAGGCACCTATTCTTAACAGCTCTTGGCTGTCTTTGCAAAGATCTTTTATTTATTTATTTATTTATTTTTTAAAACACGTATTTTGCAGATTGTTGTATACCTTTGTTTTTTGCACTTGGCGTATTTAGAGATGGGAATAGATACTTTCTACATATTTAAGCTCTTTTGTGGTCATTTGCTATTGAATTATATACAGTTGCTATTAGGGAATTCCTTATTACCAGAATATCAAAGTATAGAGGATAATTTTAGTAATTTTCACTTTTCCTTTTAGCTTTTACCCCTGTCCCCACATTTTAAAAACTTTGACCGAATACCTAATCGCACCAAGTCTATATGGCCCAGGACCTGTGAGAGGCCTGGGACTCTCCTGGGATATGTGAGCCTGGGGTGGGCCATACTGGCTTAGCTTTTGCACTTGGTCTCTTTTGGTGCTGATCTGTCCCTAGAGATCTGGTAAGCCTCTGAATGTCAGTTCATTTCTGGTCTTCTTCCTGTGGGTTCTGTCTCCCCCTGGGCTTCCAGTGTCCCTTGGA
This sequence comes from Phacochoerus africanus, assembly GCF_016906955.1. Taxonomy (NCBI): domain Eukaryota; kingdom Metazoa; phylum Chordata; class Mammalia; order Artiodactyla; family Suidae; genus Phacochoerus; species Phacochoerus africanus. The sequence continues at coordinate 54,893,520 of NC_062550.1, forward strand.
TCCTGAATCAAGAGGACCTTTCAGTCCAGAACTACAGTCTGAGGGCATGATGGCCAGAGCACGTTCAGCGTGATGCCCTCACAGTCATTTTGTGGACCTCACCTAGTGACCCCTTTGCGTGAAGAGCTCTGTATTGTAAGAGGAATGTCAGCCACTGTGCACTCAACAGTACTGGATTGTGGTCACTTACTTTATAAAAATGGGGGGTTGAGGGGGTGTGGGAGATGCTTCCATTACATCCAGTTAGCAGAAGCATTCTGTACAAATTTTTCAGAAGGGTGACTTTGATTAAGAATATTACCAAAAGGTCAACACATTAAGCTGAGACCAAAATATGTATTTACTTGGTTTATAATTTTTTTAAAAAAACTAGCTGACCCAAATTATTCTTAGTGTTATTTTTATAAGTTTCTTCTATCTTGGCAACACTATTTTCTCAGAAAATTCTTTGAAACAAAAATTCAAATATGCCAGTGTGGGTAGACCCTGAGCATTGGCAATAGATTATGAAGTTTTTTTTTTTAGTAGTTGTTTAAATTTGTACAATTCCTTATCTATAATAAAAATGTAAAATATCAGGGAGAATCTAGGATGTTACTTTTATAAGGTTACTGGAAAGCAAGTGATTCTAGGCTGGGATTCCTAGTTGTTTCTGTGGAGACCAGTCAGTCACCTTTTAGTTCCACAAGTTTTGATGGCTCCAGAGGCAGCTGCTGAAGGTGAAAGCTTTGAATGAAGGGGTTGGTGGTAGTGGTGGTAGGGTCGAGGGCGAGGTTGGGCTAGTGTCCATTTTGTGTTTATCTGTAAGACATAGGTCATTGCCTTCTCTGTAATTTTTAACCCTACTGTCTCTTCCACCCCCACCCCCACAGACATTTCCCTTCCGTGTTTCATTTCAGATTTTCTTCCCATACATTGTTCAGTTCTCTTTTTCATTCTGCCTCCATCCCACTAATATTTGTTACTATGTTGATATTTTTTCTTGTCCACAGAGTTTCTGAATCTTTCTTTGTGTTATAATAACAAGTAATCTTTTTTGGAATGATATTTATTAACCGAGCTAGTTTTCATATATCAATAGAAACTGCGTTTTAAACCTAAATACTTCTATTTGGTTTGCTTTTATAATGAAGCCATAAAGATTTCCTCCTATTCATCTGGCTTATAGAGAATATTAACCAAGAGCAAAGAAGAGATACTGGCTTGTACTTAGCATCCAAGCTAATGTTGTTCATATTGTCTTATTAGAACACCTGGAGAGTGCAAGTGCTAACTCAGGTATACCAGCTGCACAGAGAGGTGAGTTTGTCTAATTAAGCAAATAGTCACCAAAGGGATGAAATTCTAGTGTGGTGATGCGTAAGCACACAAACCTCAGAGGAGTGCACTAGAAGATGGAATAGACACCAAAATGTGGCTTTTTTCTAGTTAGAATGTAACTTACGAAGTAGTAATTAAACCAATATTTACTTTTTTAAAAAGTATCTTAGTAGTTTCCCAGTTTTCTCAAAATAAGATTTTAGCATCTAAACATTATTTTTTAGCTAAGCAGTAGTAAAAGTTACTCTTTTTAAAAGGAAAACTTTTAGACTCATATTTCCCCTTCACCTGATGTTATCAGAAGCTTTGTCTCCAAAATCAGATGCAAAAATAGAATGCTGAGAAAAATGACTGTTTAACTTTACTGTTATTACTGGTAGAAAGAAAATATTTTAATAAAAGATAAGTTAATTTGTGATTTTTTTTCATGTATTCTTCAGCATTTGATTCTCATTGTTTTTATTTTTGGTTTCAGGATTAAAAATAAAGAGGGAATTATTCACAAACTTTGGATTGTAATTGAAAGTTCTAAATATAAATAGTTAAAATAAAACATTGTAAAAAGAATGGGAAGTAAAATTAGTTAAAACACAGTGTATGGTCCTATCCCAGGTCTCTCGATTAGGTCCCTTTCCGTTCCCCTAAGACGCCACACAGCTGTGACATCACCAGAGACGCTCAGCCAGCTGAGAATTTGGTTTTGGACAAATCAGTGTCTAAAGCTTGACTCTTTACTCTCTCTTTTATCTGACTTAAAAAGGACCGTTTCCCCCCGAAGTTACAGTTAAATTACATCATCAGGAGTGTTATGACGAGTAAGAGACGTCATCCATATTTTTTCTTTTGTTTTCTGTCTGTGTTTTCAGCAACGTCAGTTGATTACAGTTCCTTTGCAGACAGATGCAGCAGCTGGATAGAGCTCATTAAACTGAAAGCTCAGACCATAAGGCGCGGATCAATTAAGACAAGTAGGCTGATGTTTCTACCACATTACGATCTGAGAAGCACATCCCTGATTTCCCAGTGGTGAAGGCTAGACCTTACTACTCAGTAATAACATTGCCAATCAATCATGTATTGGAGTGTGAAAGCTGCGGACTCTAATGGTCATTTAGCAAAAGCTATTGAAGAACATTTAGATTTGTTAATTTTAACTGTAGGGTTGTGTTTTTAATATTTGAGTTTTTATGAAGGTATTTTTAAAAGTATATAAATAGATATTATATCATCTAGTGGAAAGACATTATGAGCTCTCTGATTGAAAAGACACTTGTCCAGGACCCAATATACCAGGTAGTATATGGCATTGGTCCAGTGACTAACAGTGATATCCAGAGTGAGAAAAGAATGAGGTGCTTCCAGAGAGAAAGTGGTCCGCTCTTATCTCACTGCTGGAATCAGGAGCAGCACTTGTATGTTCTTTAACTCTACTCTGTGTGTTTTGGTAGATTTTGAGGTAAATGTATTTGAGTGAAAGAATTTATAGTACATTAAAGGGAAGGAACTGTGTTTTAGAGGAAGATCATAGGGCATGGAGCCAGCCGTATCTGGTTTTGAATCCTAGAAATGCTAGGATTCAATAGCTGTGTGACCTTGGGCAAGTTATTTAACCTGTGAGCCTGTTTCCTTGTGTGAAATGGGGATAATAACACCTATGTTGTTGGGTGGTTGTTGTAAGGATTATATATATATTAATATATAACAATACATTGTTGTCTGGTTTATAGTAGTTACTTGACAAGCGATAGCTGTTATTTTATAAACAATCAACTTTGAGACAGCCAAGGTCATTTGTTAAGTTTTTTAAATGATGAGTTTGATCAAGAAGGTTTGGAAAAGAAACCACTACAACTAGCTAACATAAGGTTTATCTGCACGTTGACAATGATGAAGTCGTCTGAAAAAAAAGATGGAAAAGACTGCACTGGGAAATGTAACAACTTTCACACTCTCCTTGTAATAATTTGTTCCTACAGCAGATAATTTTTAATGCTCTACCGCTTTTTCTTTTTCTTCACTTTTTAATGATCATTGTGTGTGTAGCTACACTGCATCAACATTTTCTTTTGCAGGAATGCCATTTTTCTTCCAAAAGATTTCATTCCAGCATTTACTATGTTTTTCTTTCTCTGTTTAATTGCATGCAGTGCATGATAATTTCTTTTCTTTCATGACATGGCTTAGCCTCACAGACAGCTGAATGTTGTCACCACTTATTTGGAAACCTTAGGGAATAATTGAGTTACCAGCATATGGATCTTGATGCCTTCTGTTTTTTGTCCAATTTTAGCTGTGACAGTCGAAAAAGCAAGTCCAATGGGTGAAGGAACTTTCCGGAATCGTTCAACCCCACCTTGTACAAATTCTACAGTTGGGGTTGTCAAAATGACACCTCTTTCTTTCATTCCTGGAGCAAAAATAACAAAATATCTTGGGATAATTAACATGTTTTTCATTCGGGAAACCACTTCTCTTCGTGAGGTAACTTTATAGTTCCTATTTCATTGTTTTTGTGAATTTTCTGTGGCCGAACATATTACTGCCAAAACCAAACACATTTCAAATTATTATTATTATTATTTTTTTTTGCCAAAAGTAAAACACACACATACTCACACTCTTCCAACCCTCTCTTTTTCAATAACCTGTCTGGATTGGTTCTAGATTATATTTACCAAATTTCAAATAACAGCTAATATTATTACAAGAGTTGGGTTGGGTTTAAACCTATTTATTATTATAAACTCTAGTTTCTTATCATAAGATAAATAAAACAAATAAATGTACATGTTTCACTAGAGACTTAAAACAACACTGAAAGAACAGCTTAGTATTCTCAGGTATTTTCCTGAGATATATGTAGACAACAGTTTTTAAGGTTTACATTTGGGAGTAGTAGGGGACTATGTCATGGAGAGATATCTGTGGCGATTGTTTTCGTCACATAGCTCCATCATTTTCTCCCTCTGAGAAAGAATGAGGATGATGTTCTGCCATCAGTGTATGAGAACTGTTTACTCAAGTTCTTATCTCACACTGGGTATCATTAAACTTCAACTTGCAGGAGTTCCCATGTGGCACAGTGGAAGTGAATCAGACTAGGAACCATGAGGTTGTGGGTTCCCTCCCTGGCCTCACTCAGTGGGTTAAGGATCCAAGACACCGTGAGCTGTGGTGTAGGTGAAAGATGTGGCTCGGATCCCGCATTGCTGTGGCTCTGGCATAGGCCAGCGGCTACAGCTCTTGATTCGACCCCTAGCCTGGGAACCTCCATATGCCATAGGTGCGGCCCTTAAAAAAAAAAAAAAAAAAAAAAAGGCGAAAAAAGCGACTTCAATTTGTTTTTTAAATAATAGCAATTACAGTATTTTACTTGATGTGGTCAGAGTTAAGAATCAGAGTCAGCTTACATCTTGCATTACATGGGAATTTAAACTCAAGAAAGATTATATTTCTGTCTGTCATATGTTTTGAAGCAGGCCTGCTGAGCAGATTAACATTGTGATAGGGAAACTTTTAAATTATTTAGTCATGAAGCCCAATAAACTCTCCAAAATTTAATTTAGCTGTAGTTTGTGTATTTTAAAAAGTGTGTTCATTATAAACATGACTTAACTATGTTTTCTCCCCATTGTTTCACCAGCAATGTTTCTATACTTTCTTGGAAAAAGCAGTTTACTTACTATTTTTTTAAATATTACACTCACCATCCTGCACATAGCACTGTGCCTGGTGCAAGGTAAACAAATGTATTTCTGTAAACAAGTGACTGATTTCCAACAGATTAATTTATTAGGTAGTTGTCTCCTTTAAGGTAAATTACTTTTTAAAGCATATTCTAATTGTATTGAGATGGAAAAGAAACTATCTTAAGGTATTCTTAAAAACCTTTTAATGTAGAATTAAAATAGGTGACATTTTTCAGTCCATTTAAGTTTGACCAAAAAGTGTGGGTGTGAGGAGCTGGCATAGATTGGTGATTAACCTTTTCCAGTTGCTCTTAGTAGCACATGGATATTGTACTATTGAATCCATAAACTCTTGTTTCCTAAGTGCCTTCTTAGCTGCTTAAGTAACCAAAATGTTGCTTCACAGGAGATGTCCCTTCAAAAGAGGTTTGTAGTGTTAACTGTGTGGTATAATATCCCAAATTTATTCATTGCTTGATAAGTTATTTTCTTAAATTATGTAAATTAAATTATGTAAATTTAAAATTACCCCTCTCTAGTCTCTGTTACTCTGCTATCAGGATTTCTTGATTTAAGATGTAGGAGGAAAACTGATAAAAGTAAAAGACCTAACTGTCCTGGACTGTGATTGAGTCAGAGGCAGGCTGAAACAACTCACTTAATTCTTCAATTACAAAGAGAGATACCTGTACAAAACTATATGCAGGATCCTGTGGCTTTTCAGAAAGATGTGACTGGACAAATGGTTTTTCTAACATTCTAAATTCCAGTTTCACATTGGAAATTTTTTCCTAGATTGTAAATAATCTCCGATAAAATTTGTGGAAAACTTAGGTTGAAAAGCATTTTGAGGGAGTTCCCGTTGTAGCGCAGCAGAAACAAACCTGGTTAGTATCCATAAAGGTACAGGTTCAATCCCTGGTCTTGCTCAGTGGGTTAAGGATCCATTGTTGCCGTGAGCTGTGGTGTAGGTCACAGATGAGGCTCAGATCTTGTATTGCAGTGGCTGTGACCCAGGTCGGCAGCTGCAGCTCCAATTTGATCCCTAGCCTGGGAACTTCCATATGCTGTAGGTGTGGCCCTAAAGAGAAAAAGAAAAAAAAAAGGGCATTTTAAGCTAGCCTTTGGTTTCTGCTTTATTTTTGAAAAGCATTCCCCAGACAATTGGATTTTATTCCCTAACAAATAGGTACAGACCACCTAGTTTGTATACCTGTTGAAATAGGTGTTAGTGTTTACAGTTGTGAGCACCAAAGATGCAGTCCCTGACCAGATGGAATTTATAGTCTCATGGAACAGCGACTTGGTGGCCAGGAAACCAATAATTCTGTGACTAACAGATATTTCCTAGTGACAGTAAGTAATATAAAGAAATACAACTAGGGCTGTCAGAAACTCTGACGGGGGAACCTAATTTAGGTCTGATAGGGAAGGTTTCTCTGAGGAAGTCACATGCAAACCAGGACCTAAAGAACTGAGGAAGAGTTATCCTGTGGAAGATTGAGTGCAGAGCCCTCATGTGCAATTTCCTTCAGGCAGGAGAAGGTCTCAGACCTGTGAGAAACTGAAAAAGATGAGTGTGACTGGAACACGGTTCATTTTCAGAGTGGGAGATGTGAACAGCATATCAGTATAGAAAGGGTATCACTATTTTTATTTTCCATCAATTTATTTGATGATGGGACTGATTTGGTAGAATTGTTGAAGGTGGAGGAACAGTTTGAACTCTTGCTCTGCCATCTGTCTTCCAGCTCTGTGATCAGGGCGAGTCACAGGCAGATTCTCTGAGCTTCAGTCTCATCATTTGTAAAATGAAGACAGTAATCCCTGTCATAGACATGTGCTCAGTACAGGTTCATTTTTTCATTCATGCAACAAATCCCCATTAGGAAGGAGATTAAAATGATCATCCATGACATTAGGATCACTTGAGATGTTTCAATATATATTCTTTGATGTTCTGTATACATTTGTTTACACATGTATGTACTTTGACCTTCCTGTGCGTTGTTGTCTAGGAAGGAGGGGTCAGTGGTTTTCTCCATGCGTTTATTGCTGAAGTGTTTGCAATGGTGAGAGCTCACGTAGCTGCATTGGGGGGAAATGCTGTCGTCTCCTACATAATGAAGCAGTGTGTCTTCATGGAGAATCCAAATAAAAACCAGGTGAGGTGGAGTTCAAAACCTTTGATGGGGGAACCTGCACATTTCCCCCACTGCCTTTTCATCTTCCACTGTCCCTCGAAAAAGAGAATTGCTCTTCAGAGCTCTTCGATTCTAGATGCTTGAAACATATTTTAATATGTTGAAAACCATGGTCATGACTAGGTCAGATGCTGTTTTCACACCCCAGGGAGGAGTGGTTATTCTTAAATACCTCTGGAAGTTTGCTCCTAAATTACTGTTTCCACCGTCTTTTTGGTGGGTCTCTGGGATGCAGTGACAGCTAACTGAGGACAGTTAAAGACACCCGAGGTTTGGACTGTGATGCCGTCCGGTTCTAACTGCTCTGCTGGTGAGGAGCACGTCATGATGGGGCCACGCACTTATTTCTAATAAGTAATACAGTTCTGCTAATGGGGACAAAGGAGTGTTGCTTAGGTTAAATTGGAGAATAGATTTCTTTTATCCATTTTCTTAACATAATAACTCACTTATTATTCTAAAGATCCCTTGAAAATTAAATAACTGTATTAATGAATTTTTGTTTGTTTCCTTTCCGGTGAATTGCCTTCCTATCCTTTGCTCATTTTTCTGTTGGGCTGTTCCCTTTTTCAGCTATACAGCACTGCCCCCACTGTAACTGAAGAGTTTGAGGCTGTTGTTGAGTTTGTAACTGAACTCGTCCTATTGTTCTTACAGGCACAGTGTCTTATAAATGTAAGTGGTGATGCAGTGGTTTTTGTTCGTGAATCTGAGTTAGAAGTGGTATCAACTCAGCAGCCTGCCACCAGCTGCCAGCCCTCCTGTACTGGAGGAGAGGTTACGACCTGAAGTCACTTAGAAGAAAAGTGCTCAGCTAAGTGACATTCGTCTGTCTCCATTGTTATGTCATTCATTATCTTATTGGACCTAAAAAAATGAACTTAATTTGAGAGAAATTAAAAAAGAATTGCTGCACTTTGAGTATATTTGACTTGTCTGGAATCACTCAGAGGCTTGAGAATTTTCAGATCTTGACGTTTTGTTTGCTAAGCCAACACAGACAGGCCCTGTGGAGCCTTGACCCCTTAGTGCAGATAAATTTTTAGAGAGCTGTAGCAAAGATGGAAGCTATTTTTAATTTTTGTTGATTTTAATAAAATCATAATTTAAAAAATGAAATGGTAAGATTATCAGGAAATTAGGAGAGCTATCCTAGTATAATTTAGAAAAAGTAAGCAAGAAATTCACAAATTGTTAATGAATTAATAATCTGATTCAAGGACTGTATGGGAAAAATGGAGGAAAGTTTTCAGAAAACGGCGTGGGTTTCTTACTGTGTTATTTTGATGGGTAATTTGGTAAAAACTGAATGGGAAAAGTGCTTCAGCTGTCTTTGAAAAAGAAGTTAAAATTCTGTAACATATATCCATAATATATCCTAAGTACTGGAAAAGAAAAAGTAATTTATCAGAGCCAGTGTGTTTCCATTGGAAGCTTAAATAACATCATTAAGGAAGGAGAAAAAAACTATATAACTTCATTTCCCACCAAGTTTCAGTTTGTGTTTGTCTAGAAGAGACTTGGCTGCAGCTGGGAGAAAAGGCCAGTGAATTTTGTTGAAGTAGTTAAAATATAATTAATTGATCTAATAGGAAGAGAAAATTATTTTCTAATAAAATCATACTGCACTCCTGCCAGACAAACAATTTTAGTAATATCTTAGGGATTTTTGAGGTGAATTAGACTGTATTTGGCATAGAATTTGGAAATGTAACTTGAATGTAAATATGCTGCAGAATGTTGAATGTATAGGTAGAAATACTTTTTTTGTCAATGCCAAATACCTATTACAAATGAACTTTAAAAAGTACATTCCTCCTTTGCACACTAAAATTACTTTATAAAACTCATGATTTTGCTCTTTCAGCATAACAGTTGGCCTAAAGATTAGAAGTCATTTTCTTGTTATCACAGGTGTCAATATTTTTCTGTATTTTGTTTATAATTTTATTTTTTAAATAAAAAATTTATAAAGATAAACTTGAATATTCCTAAATCTCTTTTTTGCTTCTTTGCTATAGTACTGTCGGTGGTCAGAAATCACTTTCCATCTGATTATCTCCATTCATTCCTTTAATCAACAATCAATTATCTGTTGTGCATCTACTGTATACAAGGCCCTGTTCTTAATTTGGGGGAAAATATATGTAATTGTGCCGCTGCCATTGTCTTTGGTAGGAAACCTATGCTGTTAAGTGTGTAGCTTGGGATGAAGGTAGCTTCCCAAAGGGAATGATATTTAAGTTCAGTCCTGAAAAATAGGCAAGTCACTGAAATCGACTTGTTCATAGTTTTATCCGTCCATCTATCCATCCATCCATCCGTCCAACAGCCATTTTGTGGTTCCTTCGTACGTTTCTGAGTCCTTTCTTAGAAGGAATTAATAATGTAACTGTCATTAATTGAGTACCTGTTTTGTGCCATACCCTGAGCATATACATTATTCTTCTTAAAATGTAAAACTAGTTGGGTGGCATTATCTCTATATTGGTATGAGCATTTGGTTACTCAGCAGAAGCACAGACTAATTTCTGGAAAAGCTGGAGTTTCTGTAACTACTCAGGTTTGCTGTGTGCTCATGTGGGTCATCTTTGAAGCACAGTCAGCCCAAGCCAAGACTGGCTTCTTCCAGGAAAGCTGATGTTACTTGATGCCCCAAGAGCTGCAGCTATTCCCTGTGTGTCAATTCCCTCAGAAACGTGATCATTTTAGACAGACATCGTGGGACTTACTCTTTTGGAAATATTGATGCCAGTTACGGAATTTACAGTATGCCTCATCTCTCTCATTCTATTTATTGCTGCTGTAAAGCTGAACTGCACAATTTTACCAATACTTTGTTAGATTTGCTAGACTTAACCATCCCACTTCTTCCACCTGCTGTGCCATAATCCATCACCATATGGCTTCCATCACCTGATCAGCCCCTGAATTTGAACATGGCCACAGATATAAGTATTGGATTGAAGGGTTGAAGTATTGGAAAAAAGTAGTTGAAAAGCTTTTCTTAGGCATGTAGATGTAATTTTTCATGAATGCCTAAATGGGATCATGTACATAATTTGTAAATAGAGTGGGTTTATTTTTTAACCTTTTCATCTGGCTTTCTCCCCCATCTCATCCTTCCCAATCTGTGTTAATAATCTAGTATGTATCCTTATATGTTAAAATATGCTAATGAGGTATAATTTATATTCAATGAAATTAATCTATTTTAAGGATACGATTTGAGTTTTGACAAATAAACCCAGTTGTGTAACCAAGGTAAAGAACATTTCATCGCTCCAAGAGAATTAACTCCCTGTGCCCTCTACAATCAGTTTACTTCCCCTTGCATGTAACTCTTCACATGGAATAGTTGTGCTTGGTAACTTTCACTTAGTATAATGCTTTCTAGATGTGTCCACATTTAGACAACATTTTGGGATATTATGAATAAAGCTATTTTAATTTGAGTTCATACTTTCTTTTAAAAGTTGGATTTCTGGAGTTCCCGTGGTGGCGCAGTGGTTAACGAATCCGACTAGGAACCATGAGGTTGCGGGTTCGGTCCCTGCCCTTGCTCAGTGGGTTAAGGATCCGGTGTTGCCGTGAGCTGTGCTGTAGGTTGCAGACGCGGCTTGGATCCCGCGTTGCTGTGGCTCTGGCGTAGGCCGGTGGCTGCAGCTCCGATTCGACCCCTAGCCTGGGAACCTCCATATGCCGTGGGAGCGGCCCAAGAAGTAGCAAAAAAATAAATAAATAAATAAAAATAAAAGTTGGATTTCTGTTCTATGAGGATTGCTTTTTCTTGTTGATTGCCATATTTGTGACAGAATTTCCCCTTGTTTTATTATCCATCCATGTAGTTGATGGCAGCTTTTATCATATCTGTAATTTTTTATGGACAATATGATTATCCTTCCTTAGATTCCCTGAGTTAAGATGACTCCCCCTCGACTTTCTGGCTGCATTGAAGATTCATCCAACTTGTCCTGAATTGCTCTTATCTTGGTGGTTCCCCATGAAACTTACTAAATGTTATCACCACTTGGTCAGTTTTAGTTTGAGTCAGACACCTGAGAGATTCAAAGCCTAGTCTCATGGAACAACGAGATGCATAAAAGTGTAGAAGCATGAAAATGTATGTTATGTAAAAGCAACCATTTATTGACACTTTTTGCAGTTTTTTCTTTTTCGCTCAAAGAATACTTTGAAAATCTGACCTAAGCTCTAGACTTTTTCTCTAAAACAATAATCATGCTTGTGAGATTTTACACAGTGCTTCAGGAGGTTTATTGAAACCCCTTCATTGACCTCAAGTTAAATCTAGTATAGGCTGAGTGGAGGGGGATGAGGAACCAAGCTGAAAGAAACATTAGGAATGATTGGGTAAATCCTATCCTAAAAAAGTTAAGCTTTTTTCCAGTAGAAAAGTCAAGACACTTTTAAGATTGGACTTTTAAATATATGTATATGTATGTACACACATATATTTGGATAAATATGTGTGTGTGTATAATAAATGTGTATTAGGCAGAATATTCATCCATTCCCTGCAGAGATGTGCACAGCCTAATCTCCAGGGCTTGTGAATATATTGCCTTACATGGCAAAGGGGACTTTGCAGGATAGAATCAAAGCCAAAGACTTTGAGATGGGGAAATTATCCAAGATTATCTGCATGGGTCCTAGAATCTAATTTATTAAATCCTTAAAAGTGGGAAAAGGGGGTATAAGAAAGGTCAGAGAGATTCTGTCAGAGTTGGACTCACTCTGCCCCTGCTGGCTTTGGAGAAAGAAGATGGAAGCTACAAGCCAAGGCAAGTGGGAATGGTGACTGGATGCTGGGAATGGCCAGCAAGGAAACGGGGTTCTCCATTATACAGCCGTATGGAACTGAATTTTGCCAACACCTCTAATGGCTGAGGCAACAGATTCTTCCCTTGAGCCTCCAGAAAAGAACAGAGACCTGCCAACAACTTTGTTTTAGCCTTGTGAGACCCACATCAGACTTAATGTATGACCTACGGAACTGTCAGATAAACTTGTTTGGTATCATTTGCTATGATGTTAGATAAACTAGTTTGGTATCATTTGCTATGGCAGCAATAGAAAACAAATACAAATTCTCATAAATTTAAACTATAGAGCTATAATTCAAGTATCAAGTTACCATATAGTTGTGCTATTTATGGTAACTTTTAATATGAAATGCCTCACAAACTCAAGGTACAAGTACAGTTTTATATCTTTTGTTTTCCCAATTTTTAATAACTCACCTGAGTAATTAGCATAAATCTGTGATGTCCCAGCTTTGAAGTCGTCTTCAATTCTAGGGGCTCATGCATTCCCCAAAACTTCAGTTCTGTTTTCGCGTCCAAGCTGTTACCCCGTAGGAACCTCTTTGGTTTGCATTTGCTTCTCATTGCCACATGGTGTCGCCGTTGGAATAGTTTTCCACAAAGCAGAGCCAAAGATGCTGGTCTGCAATTATGATGCCAAACTGGCCATGACTCCCACATAGATTTCCAGGATTTCTGGAGTAGGGCATCTTTTTTTAAAGTTTCCAGTCCATTTGGTTGAAGATTGCTCAGCCTTTAGTTGTGAATTTTGTTGTTTTTAGGAGAGAAGTTGAGCTCCAGTCCTTCTATTCCGCCATCTTAATCCCATCTGAGATTTCCAGGATTCTTTATCCTGTGATTTTCTCCATTCCTACACCATCTGAGGAAGCCTTCCAGGTTTCAGTTCCTAGTGCTAAACATCATTGTCAGTTGAGTTGTGAGAGTTTCTTATAAATTCTAGATATTGGGGCTTTAAAAATATATATATATAATATACTTTGTATATTTTATATTATATACATATTATATGTAGTAAACTTTTTGTCTCATTCTTTGGCTTATTTTGCATTCTTTATTGTCTTTGGAGGAACAGAAGTCTTTAATTTTGATGAAATCGAATTCATTGTTTTTGTCATTTGTGTTTTCTGTTCTAAGAAGTTTTGCCTGACCAATCTCACAAAACTTTTCTAGAAATTTCACAGTTTTTGGCTTTACATTTAGGTACATGATGATTTCAAGTTGCATTTTGTATGTGGTGTGAGGTAGGGGGTCAAAGATTTATTTATTCATTCATTCATTTATTCATTTGCTTGCATATCGATATCCAGTTGCTCCAGCAAGGACAATGTTGATTAGCTTTTCTACACTGGGTTGATTTGGCATCTTTATTGAAAATTGATTTTTAGTATATACAAATATAATTAATTTTTCACATTGATCTTGCATCCTGCAACCCTGTATTGATTCTAGTAGCTTTTTTCTGTGATTCTTTAGAATTTTTATGTCAACATTCATTTTTATGATTGTTCATGAGGACAGTTTTATTTTTTCCTTTCCAATCTAAATAGCTTTTGTTTATTTTTTTGTTCCTTGCTAAATTGACCTTATTGATATTTACCTTATTAAATTATTAAGTATAATGTGGAGTGATAAGAGTGGATATTTTAGCCTTGTTCCAGACCTCTGGGGGAAGGCATTCACAAGTAAGTATGATGTTACCTTTGGGTTTTTCCAAGATGCTCTTTGAATTTTATAAAGTACTTATTCTCCATCTATCATGATCACATGAATTTCTTTAGTTTGCTGATTTGATGAATTAACTTATTGATTATCAAATGTTAAGCCAAATCTCCAAATGCTAAAATAAATGTTCCCTCCTCTTCTATTTTCCAGAAGAGTTTGTCTGTAACTGATGCTATTTTTCCCATAAATGTGCAGTAGAACTTGGCAGTAAAACTGTCTAAGCCTTGAGTTTTTAGTCAGAAAGAGAAAGACAAATACCATATGATATCACTGATATCTGGAATCTAATATACAGCACAAATGAACCTTTCCACAGAAAAGAAAATCATGGATTTGGAGAATAGAGTTGTGGTTAGGGGGAGGGGGAGGGAGTGGGATGGATTAGGAGCATGGGGTTAATGGTTGCAAACTATTGCTTTTGGAATGGATTAGCAATGAGATCCTGCTGTTAAGCACTGAGAACTATGTCTGGTCACTTATGATGGAGCATGATAATGTGAGAAAAAAGAGTGTTTACATGTATATGTAACTGGGTCACTGTGCTGTGCAGTAAGAAAAAAAAAACTGTATTGGGGAAATAACAACAACAACAAACCATCTAAGCCTTGAGTTTTGTTTGTTGGAATGTCTTTATAATTTTACCAGTAGATATGGGGCTGTTCAGGTTATCTTTTTCTTCTTGTATAAGTGTTGGTAGTTTGTGTCTAATTGGTCTATTTTTCTCAATTGTCAAATGTATTGCTATAGAGTTATTAATACTACTTCCTCATTATATTTTTAATATCTGTGGGAACTGTAATGATGTGCCCTCTTTAGTTTCTGGTATTGGTAGCTTCCTACTGTTTCCTTGATAAGTTTGGTTTTACTGATTTTTCTCTACTGTCTTCTCCTCTGTTTTCAATGTTAGAGTCTGTTCTTATCTTTATATTTACTTCCTTATACTTGCTTCCGGTTTAGTTTGCACTTACTTTTCTACTTTCTTAAGGTAAAAGCTTAGATCATTGACCTGAGATCTTTTTTCTTTTCTAATATAACATTGAATGTGACACATTTCTCTCAACACACTACTTTGACTTCCCAAATTTTAATATGTTGTTTTTGTTTTTATTTTCATTAAATCATTAATTAATTTCATTAATTCAGTAATCATTTTCATTAAATCATTTACAATTTTCCTTTTAACCTCCTATTGGATCTCTTGGGTTATTTAAAAATATATTGCTTAATTTCCAAATATTCAGGTATTTTCCAGTTATATTTTTTGTCATAATAAGATCTAGTCTCTTAGCAACTTTGAAGTTTATAATACAATAGTGTTTACTATAATCACTATGCTGTGTATTAGAGCTCCAATACATACTTATTTACTATTTGCAAGCTTGTATCCTTAAACAACATCTCCCCAATTCCTACCCCACCCCCATCCCAGACCCTGTCAGCTACCATTCTGTTCTGTTCATAAGAGTTTGGCACTTTTTATTTTTAAATTTTTAGTAGTTATTTATTGATTGATTGATATAATTGACATGTAACATTGTATTGTTGTACAACATGTTGATTTGATACATTTATATGTTGCAATATGATTAGCACCACACTGTTAACGAACACTTCTGTTTCATTATACCTTTTTTGTGGTAAGAATAATTGAGATCTAGTCTCTTAGCAGGTGTTATTTGCAATAGTTTTGTTGTCTGTAACCACTATATTATACAAGTTTGATTCCACATACTTTAAAGTATTTGTATTGTCTTCCTCAGTCAGACTTATCTCACTTAGCATAATGCCCTAAAGTTTGATTTTTCTGATTTCATTTTATCTCCAATATTGACATATGACTTATGCCTCTTCTTCAAAAAGTTTTGGTGGCTACTCTAGATTTTTAAGTATACACTTTTAATTTATTACAGTCCACTGTCAAATAATAGTACAGTATTGCTTACTTAGATGAACTAGCATAGTCACTTTGCTGTTAGAGAATATTTTCTGAATGATGGCAATTAATTTTACTTTTTTTTTTACTGCTATAGAATCCTGGTATGAACATTTATTTATTATTTGGATGGATTGTGTTTTATGGTGTGTGCCCTTAAAAATTATCGCTAAAAAAAGAAAAGATAGAATTTGGTTGGAGAGTATGTTAATTATATCGCCTAACATCTATCTTAAAAATTTTTTTTTCCTTTTTTCTTCCTTTAGGCTTTATCAGCTTCCTGGGGTTTATTGTCATTCTTGGTTTCTCATATATGTACCTAAATGTATAAATTCCCTGGCAGTTGCTCTTGCATCATCCTACAAGTTTAGTGTTTTTATTTATTTTAAATCTGAATATTTATAATTACCATTGTGATGTCTTTGTTAGTCTATAAATTATTTAGAAGTGTACTTCTAGTTTCCAAATGCATGTTTTTTTTTTTCACTCTGTTGTTTTCTAATTAAGTTGCACGCTGACAAAATATTGTGATCTCAATAAGTTCTTTGGAAATTGTTGAAAATTCCCTGGTTGTTTTTCTGTTCAATTTGTGTAACTGTCTCATATGCTCTTGAGAAGAAAATTTGTTTATTTGTTGTATGCGAGTTGGATATCTGTATTATCATTTATCATTATGGATCTGTAAAACCAAGCTTGCTAATTACATTATTAAATCTTCTAAATTCTTATCAGTATTCTTCCCCTTGACCTATCAATTTCTGAGAGAGATGAATGTGGTGTATTGATTACTAAATAATGGCCTCTGGGTAACGATGCATTGCTAAATGACCCTGCAGCTCTTACCACTAATGGCCTCTGGATGCAGCTCTTACCATCAAGAGGTGGAATCTGTTTCCCCAAGTCTTGAGTTGGGCTGGCCTGCTGCTTTTCAATGGCCAATAGAATATAGCAGAAGCAATGATTTGCCTACACCAAGCCTAGATCACAGATGTGTTAATGTGCTTATGCATTCCTTCTGGAACTTCTACTATTCCATGCAAACAGACACTGGCTAGTCTGCTAAAGGATAAGAAACTTTGGGAGGCAAAGATAAATCATTCTGTGCCCATCCTGCACTTAAGTTAACTAACCGAAGTATAGATTCATGAATAAAAATAAATTATCATTAAGCCAGAAACTTTTGGAGTAATGTTTATGAAGGAATAGCTAACTGATAATGTAGCATTAAAATTTTCTGTTATAATTACGCAGGTGTCAATTTGTCTTTATTAGTTTTGGAACTTTTATTTTTTATATTTTGAGGCTACAGCTTTAGGTGCATGATGTTTTATGATTTTCATATTATTTTTGTTGTATATATCTTTTACCAGTATAAATGTTATTAATGTGAAATGTTTCCCACTAATACATTTATTTATTTATTTATTTATTGCTCTTTTAGAGCTGTACTTGCGGCATATGGAGTTTCCCAGGCTAGGGGTCAAATCGGAGCTGTAGCCGCTGGCCTGTACAACTGCCATAGCAACTTGGGATCCGAGCCACATCTGCGACCTGTACTACAGCTCAGGGCAATGCAGGATCTTTAACTCACTGAGTGAGGCCAGGGATCAACATCGCATCCTCATGGATCATAGTCGGGTTTGTTAACCACTGAGCCATGAAGGGAACTCCTAATGCATTTTTTTAAAAACATCACATATTTTGAACAATATGAACCACAACATACCAAATTTCTTTGGGTTAATTTTGCCTGATGCACTTTTTCCCCAACCCACTGTATTTAAATTCTCTGTGACTTTTTGTTCTGATTTCATCTCTATGTGTAGTCCACCATTCCTTTGCTTGCTCTGGTTTTCTCTTTCTCTGTTTTCTGTTGAATTGATCAAGTCCTCTCACTTTTTTTTTTTTTTTTGCCTTTTACCAGTTAGAAAATTGAGATTTCAAAAGAGAATGTTTAATACCTGCTTTTCTCCATGAACATTTGGAAGCAATTGAGAGATAGATAGGAGGAAGGCAGATGGAGATCAAAGGTTTACAAAAATGTGACTTTAATTATTATCTCTGAATTGAGGCCAATTTACCTGAGCCCTATCAGTGTTGAGTAACCACAGGACAGGACTCCTTCCTTGTAGAGCTGCAGAGCAGAGCAGGACAGCAAGCATGGTCTCCTGCTAAGCTGATCCCAAGACAGGAGAGAGATTAGAAGGGACTGAACTAAGTGTTCACTGGTTGGAAGAACTCATTCAGAGGACACGGCCTCTGGTTGACCCCAGACCTGGACCCTGGCAATTGGCAGCTCCTCACCCCCCCCACCCCTGGAATCTATGTTCTGCCCACCATTCCCACAGGACGAGCCATTTTCAGGGACACAGGCTTGAGAGGGTGAGGTATGGTTCAGACCATCTGGAGAGTATCTGTGACTGAACCCAGTTAAAGCCTTTCTACAAACTTCAGATTTTGCCTGGTGGGAGCAGAGATCTACTTGTCTCATGGTCCCAAGACTAGCCTCCTGAGTAAGTTCTCTTGCTGATTACCCCTGCCACCTGCCTCTTTCTTTGGTCTCTCTTTGTCCTCTGTGGACAGAGGTCTGAGAACCAACAAATAGCCCCCCCAAACCATCATTTAGAGAAGTAATTTTGTTCCTACTGGAGAAGAGTGAGGAGTGGCCTGAATGTGGGGGAGTATTATTTTAATAAAAGTCACCCTGTAGAAACAGGAACAAAATGGAAGAATGGAGGAAGAATTCTTCTCCAGGAAGAATGGAGGTATGGTATTCCCCCTCAAAATAAGTCACATAGTCCACATCTATTCTTTTAGGGACTACTCTTCCAATCCTTTTTTTCTTTCTTTCTTTTTAGGGCTGAACTCAGGGCATATGGAGGGTCCCAGGTGGAATCTGAGATACAGCTGCCTGCCTACACCACAGCCACAGCAACACAGGATCCAAACCATGTCTGGGACCTACACCTCAGCTCACGGCAACACTGGATCCTTAACCCACTGAGCAGAGGCCAGGGATGGAACCAGCAACCTCATGGATACTAGTAGGACGGGTTTCCGCTGCGCCACAACAAGAACTCCTTTTTTTTTTTTTTTTTTTTTCCTTTTTTGGCTGCCCAGGGGCACATGGAGTTCCCAGACCTGGGATCAGATATGAGCCACAGCTATGGCCTATGCCAAAGCTGTGGCAATGCCAGGCCAAATTCTTAACCTGCTCTGTGGGATGGGAATAAAACCTGCATTCTTGTGCTCCCAAGACACCTCCTATCTCCTTGCTGCAGTGGGAACTCCTACCCTCACATTCTTCATATAGCCGTGTCCTACAGCTGCTTTAACAATTTGGTGGTTTAAAACAACACACATTTATTCTTTTGCAATTCTGGAGGGCAGAAGTCGGAGAGCAGTATCCTGGCGCTGAGGGCGGTGTTGACTTCAGGGCTGTGCTCCTTCCAGGCGGTCTAGGGGATGAGTCTGTTTCTTTTTATTTTCAGCCTGGAACTGCATTCCTCAAATTCCTTGGCATGTGGTCTCTCCCTTCATCTTCAAAGCCAGAAGTTTAGCATCTAGCTTCAGTCATCACATTGTCTTCTGTCTGTGCTGTCATCAAATGTCTTATGTGGACACTTGTGCTTTCATTTAGGACCCACCCGGATAACCAGGATAGGCTCCTCATCTCGGCTCCTTGATCCCATCAGCGAAGTCCCTTTGCCATATAAAATAATATTCACAAGTTTGGTTCTCCCTGGGAGGCATTATTCAGCCTATCATATATGTGTTCTTAGTATGTTATTTCTCTAAGTTTAAATTTGGAGTGTCTCTATCTTTTGTTCAAATAAGCAAGTATTTCGTGTTGTTGCCTATGATTCAACTTTAAAACATACAAATCATGGTTGTTTTTATATCATATATACTTAGATTACCTATGTACTTTTCTTTCTTTCTTTTCTTTTTACGGTTCCACCTGCAGCACATGGAAGTTCCTGGGAGCTTCAGCTGCCCGCCTACACCATAGCCCCAGCAACACCAGATCTGAGCTGCATCTGCGACCTGTGCTGCCGCAATGCTGGATCCTTAACCCACTGATCGGGGCCAGGGATTGAACGTTCATCCTCACAGATACTATGTCAGGTTCTTAACCCAAGAGCCACAACAGGAACTCTCAAATGTACTTTTTTGATATCTACTTACCACTACTTTTCGTGGACCATTCCTTTCTTATGGGTTCATTTTCCTTCTTGCTTCACAAGTGTATTTATTAGAATTCATTTCACTCAGGTTCTGTATGTATTTAAAAATTTGTATCTGAAATTGTTTTTATTCTACTTTCAGCTTTCCATGTAGTTTATTTATTTATGTAGATTTTTATTTTTTACCTTGGAGTTGATTTACAGTATAATGTCAATTTCTGCTGTACAGAAAGGTGACCCAGTCATACATCCATATATACACATTCTTTTTTTTTTTCACATTATCTTCCATCATGTTCCATCACAAGTGACTAGATATAGTCCTTGTGCTATACAGCAGGATCTCATTGCCTGTCCACTCCAAATACAATAGTTTGCATCTGTTAACCCCAAACTCCCAGTGCATCCCACACTCTTCCTCTCCCTCTTGGCAACCACAAGTCTCTTCTCCAAGTCCATGAATTTCTTTTCTGTAGAAAGTTTCATTTGTGCCGTGTATTAGATTCTAGATATAAGAGATATCATATGGTATTTGTCTTTGTCTTTCTGGCTCATTTCACTCAGTATGAGATTCTCTAGTTCCGTCCATGTTGGTGCAAATGGCATTATTTTGTTCTTTTTTATGGCTGAGTAGTATTCTATTGTGTATATAGACCACATCTTAATCTATTCACCTCTTGATGGACATTTAGGTTGTTTCCACATCTTGGCTATTGTGAATAGTGCTGCAATGAACATAGGGTTGTATGTATCTTTTTCAATGAAAGTTTTGTCAATATATATACCTCAGAGTGGTATTGCTGCGTCATATGGTAGTTTTATATTTAGTTTTCTGATGTACCTCCATACTGTTTTCCACAGTGGATGTACTAATTACATTCCCACTAGCAGTGAAGGAGGGTTCCCTTCTCTCCAGCATTTGTTATTTGTTGACTTGTTAATGATGGCCATTCTGACAGGTATGAGGTGTACCTCATGGTAATTTTGATTTGCATTTCTATAATGTTCAATTAGTGATACTGAGCATTTTTTGTGTGCCTGTTGGCCATCTAGATCTTCTTTGGAGAAATGTTTATTCAGGTTTTTTTCCCATTTTTCAGTTGGGTTGTTAGGTTTTTTTGCTGTTGAGTTGTATAAATTATATATTTTACAGATTAAGCCCTTGTCAGTTGCATTATTTAAAACTGTTTTCTCCTATTCCATGGATGGTCTTTTTGTTTGTTTGTTTTTTCCTTTGTTTGCAAAAGCTTGTCAGTTTGATTAGGTCCTATTGGTTTACTTTTGCTCTTATTTCTGCTGCCTTGGGAGACTGACCTAATAATACATCTGTATGGCTGATGTCAGAGAATGTTTTGCCTATGTTCTCTTCTAGGAGTTTGATGGTGTCCTCTCTAATCTTTAAGCCATTTTGAGTTTATTTTTGTGCATGGTGTGAGGGTGCATTCCAGTTTCATTGATTTACATGCAACTGTCCAGTTTTACCAGCACCACTTGCTAAAGAGACTTGAGTTTTGCCCATTTTATATTCTTGCCTCCTTTGTCAAAGATTAAGTGACCATAGGTGCCTGGGTTTATTTCTGGGTTCTCTATTCTGTTCCATTGTCTGTATGTCTGTTTTGGTACCAGTACCACACTGTCTTGTTTACTGTAGCTTTGTAATATTGTCTGAGGTCTGGGAGAGTTATGCCTCCTGCTTGGTTTTTGTTCCTCAGAAATTTTTTGGCAAATCTGGGTATTTTTTGGTTCCATATAAATTTTTGGACTGTTAGTTCTAATTCTGTGAAAAATGCCATGGGTAATTTGATAGAGATTGCATTGAATCTGTAGATTGCTTTGGGTAGTATGGCCATTTTTACAATATTAATTCTTCCAACCCAGGAGCATGGAATATCTTTCCATTTCTTTGAATCCTCTTTAATGTCCTTGGGTCATGTTTTATAGTTGTCAGTATATAAGTCTTTCACCTTCTTGGTCAGGTTTATTCCTAGGTATTTAATTTTGGGGGGGTGCAATTTTAAAAGGTATTGTATTTTATGGGATATAATATATGGCACAAATGAACCTTTCCACAGAAAAGAAAATCATGAACATGGAGAACAGACTTGTGGTTGCCAAGGGGAAGGGAGAGGGAATGGGATGGACTGGGAATTTGGGGTTAATAGATGCAAACTCTTGCCTTTGGAATGGATAAGCAATGAGATCCTGCTGTATAGCACTGGGAACTATATCTAGTCACTTGTGATGGAGCATGATAATGTGAGAAAAAGGAATGTATATGTGTATGTGAGACTGGGTCACCTTGATGTACAGTAGAAAGTTGACAGAACACTGTAAAGCAGCTATAATGGAAAAAAATAAAAATCATTAAATTAAAAAAAAAGAAGTGTATGGCTAAAATTTGAAAGCAAGCCACATTCCAGTGTAATATTTCCTAGCATAATTTATGGAGGAAGCATGGGTGATGTGAAAGGTGAGTCAATTAGTAAAACACTTTTGGCCTTAATTTGCTTTTTTTGTAAATTGGGGATACTTGTAATGGAACTACAGATTTTTATAGGGTAAATCAACTGACATGATTATGCCTGATAGTCAATAAAATATTAATTTAATGTAAATATATGTATCATACATACAAAGCAATAGCTTTGGATCCTACTCATATGTCTTCAATGTTCAAATTTGATAAAAGATGCTTAATCTTGTTTCAAAAAAGTATTGTATTTTTATATTCTTTTTTTTTTTGTCTTTTTGCTTTTTCTAGGGCCGCTCCAGCGGCATATGGAGGTTCCCAGGCTGGGGTCTAATCGGAGCTATAGCTGCCGGCCTACACCACAGCCACAGCAACGTGGGATCCGAGCCGCATCTGTGACCTACACCACAGCTCACGGCAATGCTGGATCCTCAACCCACAGAGCAAGGCCATGGATCAAACCCGCAACCTCATGGTTCCTAGTTGGATTCGTTAACCACTAAGCCACGACGGGAACTCCCATCCTTTTCTAATACTTCATTGTTAGTATATAGAAATGCAACTGGTTTCTTCCCATGTAGTTTAGTTGACTCTGTAATTCTAGGTTCACAATATTTTTTCCTCATAAGAGTGCCATAGTTCTTAGCAGGGTACCAGACACTTAGGAAAGAATGAATGAACGAACTGTACAGATATTAGGAGAACAGAATAGTGAAAATCATCCTGGTCTAGCGGTCATAAGAACAGGCCTTAAATACCAGATCTTCTACTTAGTACAGTTTGGCTTTGGCAAAGCCATTTAACATAACAATCTTGCTTGAAAATGTGTGTGGTGATCTGTGGGCTAAATCACAATATTCTTATGAGCTTCAAAATAAAAAAGAAAATAATAAATTTGGAAATTCTTTGTTAACTGTAAAAGTATGCAGTTTCTGAGCAATTAATGATTGTAAAATAGCTAATATCAGTCGAGAAACATTTCCAAAATGCCGACTTAAATCTGCATTCACTTACTGAGCTTGATAATGATTCAGAAGTTTTGATAAGGCTGGTTTATTTTTCATTGCCAAACAAGAGAATCATTTTATTATATCTCACAGATATAACTATTATCTATGAGATTTAATTACATCAATTAGTAAAAAGTATATCAGCATAGCAAAAAATATTGTATATTTGAAGAGTCCCCTCCAGTATATCAATACAGTGCTTCTGCTGGGAAGATTTTTGAAGTCATTTTCATATAAAAGGTTAATTGGAAAACAAGGTATTCCCAGCAGTAATTTTTTTCATTTTTTTAAAGTTTCATTGAAGTCGAGTTGATTTACAATGTCGTGATCATTTCTGTTGTACAACAAAGTGATTCAGTTATACATGTACACACATCCATTCTCTTTCAGATTCTGTTCCTTCATAGATTATCACAGAATGTTGGGTAGAGTTCCTTGTGCTATACATCAAAGTCCCTGTTGGCCGTTCATTCTGTATACCTCAGTGTGCACATGCCAGTCCTAACCCCCCAGTCCACCCCTACCCCCACCACTTGTCCCTTTGATAACCGTAAGTTTGTTTTCAAAGTCTGTGAGCCTGAAACATAACAACAAAAACCACCTTTAAAATGGCCAAAGGACTTGAATAGACACTTTTCTAAAAGGTAAATAGCCAATAGCCAATAAACAATTAAAAATAGGATACAAATGAACTTATTTGCAGTAATGTTTCATTTATTTAGTTTATTTCTTATTTTCTTTTTAGGGCCATACCTGTGGCACATGGACATTCCAGGACTATGGGTTTCTCCACAGCCACAGCAACGCCAGAGCTGAGCCAAATCCGTGACCACAGCTCAAAGAAACGCTGGATTCTTAACCCACTGAGCGAGGCCAGGGATCAATCTATCAATTGATAGTCAGATTCTTAATCTGCTGAGCCACAATGGGAACTCCAGTAATGTTTTCTTGACAGGAAGTTATTTATTTGAGATTGTTTAAGGAAACTGATTAGATCTGTAGAGAGGATGACAGATAAAGCTGAGAATGCATGGTGACCTAGAGTCTGTAATGGTTAGAAATTCTTTCCTCCCTTTGCAGTGTAGCCAGTCACATCTAGCATTTTATCCTCATGGATGAAATTCTCAAAGAAACTACTATACCTCAGGTTGAGGGGACAAAGTGGATTCTTTTTGGCCCCAGGCTGAAGGTAACTATTCCACACCCTATAAGACTCAAACAGATATATGTTTTAATAGCAGTCATCTGGTTGAATTATTCTTGTCTGCATTAGATGGGATTTGCTAGGCTTATTTGGAGAAACAGATCTGTTTACAAACCTTCCTATCTCTCTCTGAAATCAAGGAAATTGAGGAAAAAATCACTTCTAATTTTTCATTACACACTCAGTTATATTTGATGGGGCTTTGTCAGAATTTAAATTGATCCATCTCCTAATCTTGCACTTTGCAATAAACTACTCAACCATTACTGGCTCCCAGTAGAGATATCAGATATCCTTATTGGACCGTAAGATTTTCCTCCACACGTTGGCACAAACACCTCATTTACCAAAGTGGTTATAAGGGTAGAAGTAAAAGCTGAAGCATCAGTTTGTAATGGGTGGAAGAAGGTGGGGAGCAGCTGGGTTCAGCAGACTGATTGCTATTTGTACCCTTGGGCATTTTCCAGAAAGGCCTTTCATATTTATTCTTATCACATTTCAGAGGCATGAACATAAGGGCTTTCCACTTAATGTCTCTGGTTGGGAAACTCGAGCCTAATTGTCTTCGATGGTTAATGGGATGGACATGGGTACCACTTTATCTCTCAGAGTTGAGGTACTGAACTATTTTGTGTGTGTGTGTGTGTGGCTTTTTGCAGTTTTTGGAGCCGCTCCCATGGCATATGGAGGTTCCCAGGCTAGGGGTCCAATTGGAGCAGTAGCCGCTGGCCTATGCCAGAGCCACAGCAACACTGGATCCAAGCCGTGTCGGCAACCTACACCACAACTCACGGCAATGCCAGATCCTTAACCCACTGAGCAAAGTCAGGGATCGAACCCGCAACCTCATGATTCCTAGTCGGATTTGTTAACCACTGAGCCACGACGGGAGGTCCTGAACTATTAATAATCTATTTGAAGTTGCTTTTATTTTGCTTCAGCAGATCTCGGCATATTCAGAAGAGTTCTAGCACCACTAGTACAGTGATTGGTACATAATAAGGGCATAGTAAATATTTATTACAGGTAAAATGAATGAAATCTTTTGTATCTTCTATTTTTTAGGGTTCAATATAAATGTTTAAGTGTAAAACTGTTTAAGATAAAAACCAGTTAATTCTCCTAGAGTTTATGTATCTCTGATAGGTTTTACCATTTTAGTGTCATAGTGAGTTTTAATCTATCCTAGGAGTTATCTTGTGTATCTTTTTAAACAGTTTATTATTTTTTTGATCCCAACGTTTCAGGATCTTTATTTTATCATGTTTTTGGTAGGTTTGTTTTGTGAATCTCAATTTTCAGAATTGCTCATATTTTACAACTAAGGTCACTGGCCAAGAGCTTCTTCCATCATTCTTTTATAAACATCCTGGCTTTAATACCAGGTATCTAAACAGCAGTCAATCAAGAAAAGAATAAAAAGCCGATGAGGTCAATTATTCTTCTGCCCAAATTCCAAATTTATGTTCTTAAATTCTGATACTGATTTTGTCTGATTATTTAAAGTTTTGGAAAAAGTTTTGAGTAGAAACTTGATGTTAAGAATTTGTTTCTCTCCCTCCCTCCTTCCCCCTTTCTTTTTCCCTTTCTTTATCTTTCTCTCTCGATCTCCCCCCATTCTTCCTCCCTTCTTCTCTTCTTTCTTCCTCCATTTCACAGGAATTTTCAAGACTCACCCTCCCAGAGTCATTTATGGCATTAAGAATTCAATGTGTTTTAATGCATAAAACACCACCATCTAAGACATTTTCATTTAAAATGACCAGATGAAGGAGTAGTTTGCTTTAAAATCCACATTCTCTTGGAAATAAGAAGTGTGCCTCCAGGAATTTCCTTGTGGTTCATTGGCTTAAGGACCTGGCATTGTCCCTGCAGGGGCTCAGGTGGCTGCTGTGGCATGAGTTCAATCCCAGGCCTGGCAACTTCCACATGCCATGGGTGCAGCTGAAAAAAAAAAAAGAAAAAAATGGAAAAAAAAATAAGTGTGCCTCCAGAGTGGAAAAACCTATGAAGAGGTTTTGGCACAGTAATTGTGCCATGAACCTACAGAAGTATGTTGGCAAAGGCGCTGGTGTGCATGACACTTTCCAGTCTTGACTCTTCCTCCAACCCAGGATCGTCACTTCTTCAGCTTAAAGTCACCTCCACAAGGTGAGAAACTTGATCATTTTAAGGAAACCCATCTCTTTCCTGCCCATCACTAATGCTAGTTCTCTAGGAAACACTTTTCACTCACTACTTGATATCTTCCTTGTTTGTTTCTTTTGGTTATCCTCCTGGAATTTAAGCTTCAGAGACTTTATGTCATTTTCCTTTGCTGAATATCCAGCATCTAGAAGAGAACCATCTCTCATCAAATCTAACATGACATCAAGTATAAGATACAGCATCATTTTATGTATGAAAAAAAAAATGCCGCTGTTGAAGCTATGAGACAATGCCTTCTTGTCACTTTTGGCTTTTAATTTTAATACACTGAAAAACTCTTTTAGAAAGAAAAAAACTCTATTTAGAAAGGCCTTAAATTTGTACATCTTATGGTACACTTGAAAAATGAGAACCTGAGCAAAAATAAATAGGTTAAGCTGTTCCTGAAACAACTTCTCACTCAAGACTCCAAATTTCCAGTATCAATTTTCAATAAAGAAGTTACCAATACACACAATTTTCCACCAAATATCATTCTTTGTATCACCAAGAGCATTGGTAAAGTGGCATTTCTTGAAAGATTGCGCCGTTATTATCTTTGTGCCATTTTCTTCCCAGATGGTGACATTCACTCTGCAACTCTTAAGACTCACCAAGATTTCAGAGATGTCAGAATGTGAAAAATTATACAGCCACAAATTCCAGTAATAGGGTCATAGATAATCAATACACAAACGACTTTTGAATACTTGAAGAAATGACTGTTGTCAACTCTCTGTCCTTGGGCAAGCCAGTTTATTCTTTGAGTCTTATTTTTTCTCATTTTGAAAATTAAGGTGTTTTAGATTAGAAGCACTCAAATGTATTATTATTTTTTTGCTAAAAAACTAAGTGCTTTTTAAGAGGCTAGAGTGTATAAATATAAGACAATATCGTTTTGGTGTTCTATTAAAAAAACACTCCTTCTGGAGTTTCTGTCATGGTTCAGCAGTTAACAAATCTGACTAGCATCCATGAGGATGCAGGTTCGATCCCTGGCCTTGCTCAGTGGGTTAAGGATCTGGCGTTGCCATGAGCTGTGGTGTAGGTAGCTGTGGCTGTGGTGTAGGCCAGCAGCTACATCTCCAATTAGACCCCTAGCCTGGGACTCTCCATATGCCGTGGGTGTGGCCCTAAAAAAAAAATACTCTGTCCAACCTGGTCTTCAAGGGTTCAACCTTTCAAGTCAAATGGTGAGAATCCCCCCCAGCCGTTCTTTCATATAATTGATGGGAGGTGCAAGAGCTCAGCTCAGGAAGTATGAGTTTCATGGAATGTGGTGATTCTTGGCACACTTAGCTGGCCCCTTTCTCTATCTGCATGGTTGTAGCTGGTGAATATACAGCACACAGGAACATGGCCATCAGAGAGAGAAAAACTGATCAATCCAAGGATGTACAGACAGAAAGAAATATATGCTTGGCCTCTATATGGCTCAGTTCCAGGATGTAAGGAATGGTTGACATCTGGACTCTTTACTAAGGTTAGAAAGTATTTGGAAGGGCCAGGCAGAGACAAGAACTCAGGTGGTAGCCATGGTAAGAGAACTATCTGGCCTGATTGCAGCTGACCCAATGGGAAGAAGTTAAAAAAAAAAATCTTGGTTGTCAAGTTTTATCTTGCTTCTGTCTGTACACACCTCTTGGGATCCTATATCTCCAGATGTGGCTGCAGGGCCACTTTGTGAATACGGAATTGCTCCTTTATAAGCCTGAAGTCAAAATCTACAGATGTGGGGAGCAACTCCATGAGCCACCAGATAACCTGTGTATGTATGCACACCACCCAGCTAAAAATGTCTACAGGGGCTGTCCAACATGGCCACCTATACCAATTAATCTCTATGGCCTTGAACTTGCTCTACCCCTAGCTATGTTTCGGAGGGACTCTCTTAGACACAGTGACCTCCTGCAGATCAGTGAAAGGATGGAAACTAGAATAAGGGGAACTGGGCTGGTTTCTCCTTTGTTTCTTCTATTACTGAAAATATATGATTATTGTAATTAATTGTTTCCCCCCTCTTTCTCTAGGGTATGAGATATTTCCAGAGAATTGAGGAAGAACAATGGAGTACATTATTAACTAAAATGGTCACATTCCTTAAAAAAAAAAAATCCTGGAACAGATAATTTATCATAGTTCGATGCCTCAGGAAATATTCCATTTTGGTTATATGACACAGAGAGAGGCTGTCTTTGCCACACAGACCCCTTTGTACACTTGGCAGAATGCTAACGCCTCCCCCAGCTGTGGGAATCTTTCCCTCCCAGAATAATTTGAAATTCTACTTCCAGGTCAGAATCAAAGGAGGATAAAAAAGAAGTGCATTTCAATATTTAAAGACCATTTCAGGGATACTTATAATATCCTGCCAGTTACGAATTCATTAAATTTATTAAAAATTGCTAATTACCTTGCCAAAATTTTTGTTAATATTATAATCAAAAGTATTTAGTGACGGATATTTCTGCAGCCACTGAAAATGCCAAGTAATTATACACAGAATATATTTTCTTCTTTGAAACTGCAAAGCCCCAGAGGTTCAGACTAATGGCCATGCTCTTTCAGATACATTATTCATTATATACTAGCTTTCAAGAATCCTACATTATGGAAAACTAATTACCTGCCACATTTTAAACCACATGTATGCTAATTTATATTGTGAGCATTTTCAACAATCTTTCACTCCTGGTCAACTATTTTTATTTATTTTTTAATAATAAAGGCATTGAACATTTTTTGGTAAAGCTTATAAAATAAGAAAAATTGAAATTCCTGTTGTGGCTCAGTGGGTTAAGAACCCAACTAGTATTCATGAGGATGAGGGTTCAATCCCTGGCCTCACTCAGTGGGTTAAGGATCCCATGTTGCCATGAGCTGTGGTGTAGGTCATGGACCTGGCTTGGATCCGGAGTTGCAATGGCTGTGGCGTAGGCTGCCAGCTGTAGCTCTGATTCGACCCCTAGCCTGGGAACTTCCATATGTTACAGGTGCAGCTGTAAAAATAACAAAAGAAAAAAAAAACAGGAAATTTGAATAGCAAAGAATTTGACAGAATTCATTATTAGATGCACGATAAACAAGTAAAATGGAAGATAGATAAGAGATTTATATCCTGGGCTGACTGTTTAAATCTGTCCTATTTAAGGCCTGAATTGGAAATGATAAAAGATGTGTCTCCCAGTAGAGGATGTGAAAGACACCACTTATCAGTTTGCAGCCAACAACTTTGACATGATTAGATAGGATGCTTTTTCTAGGTGCCCTGCCCCCTGTACATGGAAGTTTCCCTAAGGATAGTACATGGCATTATATGCCTGATAAATTGGGGTTTACCCAGACCAGTCTTCTGTCCATTAGGTTTATTCTTTGCTATAGTTTTTAGGGAAGGGTATTCAAAACTCATCTCAAGTTTAAGTGTTCGAAAGCCCTGGGAAGGCCTGAAATATTACCATGTTACAGAGCCAATATAGAGAAAAGTTAAATAACAGCAAATGTACAACCGTATTAGCGACACCTAGAACACAGAGCTTGTTTCAAGTCAAGTTCTCTCCAGGAACCCCATCACTCTGCACAGGTGTCTCATTCATTTAGACTATAATTCAAATCCCTGCAAGATTTTACAGGAACTGCTCCCTGCTACACTCTCTGACAGCAGCTCCTGCCACTTTCTTCCCATGACCCTGGCTTCTTCTGCTTTAACTATGGGAAGATGGCTACAATGTCTTTTGGTCATCACTGCACTCCTCCATAGTAGGTCTTTCACACATATTTACACAGGTCTATAAAGAACGGTAAAGTGTTTTATACACACACACACACACATACACACAGATGTATACATACATATGATATATTTTTGGGTGCACATATATGTACTTATTTAAATAGCAGTGCTTTCTAGTTTTCAAAATACCTTTTTATAAAGAAATATAGCATTTATTTATTTATTTATTTATTTATTTATTTATTTATTTATTGTCTTTTTCTAGGGCCACACCTGCGGCATAAGGAGGTTCCCAGGCTAGGGGTCGAATTGGAGCTATAGCCACCGGCCTACACCACAGCTCACAGCAATGCTGGATCCTTAACCCACTGACCAAGGCCAGGGATCGGACCCGCAACCTCATGGTTCCTAGTTGGATTCGTTAACCACTGAGCCACGACAGGAACTCTATTTATTTATTTATTTACTTACTTACTTACTTACTTATTTACTTATTTATTTATTTTTATGGCTCCACCCGAGGCTTATGGAAGTTCCTAGGTCCTTCTTTAAGCAACTGTGCCAGGCCAGGGATTGAACATATGCCTCTGCAGTGACCCTGGCCTCCACAGTCAAATTCATAATCCATTGCACCATATCGAAAATTCCTACCTTTACTTTTTTTCCTTTGGTTTCTATCTTGTTTCCTGAAACTTTCTTTCAGTTTTCTAAAAGCTCGCATATTCTTGATATTGGATTATTTACAGTATTAGTGGTCAGTAGAAGTCATTGATAAAATAAGTGGGTCAATCAATGTGTCATGTTTGTGCCACTGAAAAGATAAATTAGTACAAAAATAGATGGGGAAATGTGTTTATTTGCTGCCAGGCAACACATGAAATAATCAGTGGCTTATCTGAAAGGGCTGGTCCCATGAAGGGTGGGGGTCAGGAGGCTCTGATGGATCAGTGGAGGCTGTCTCTCAGCTACTATTACCTCTGTCCCTGCCTCTCAGTGTTACTGTGGAGAACCTGTGAGACATAGAGCCTTAAAGCCTCTCCCCCAAAGAAAATACTGACCAAGTTGAAAAGGTGGATTCCTAGAGAGAGGAAGTTGGTACTTTCCATGGTCAATTTAAAAAAATCCTACCTACCTGGGTATCATCACATATCACATAGAAATTACTTCTCTCTCTCTCTCTCTCTTTTTTTTTTTTTTTGCTTTTTTAGGGCCACAACTAGCGGCATGTGGAATTTCCCCGGCTAGGGGTCGAATCAGAGCTACAGCTGCCAACCTATGCCACAGCAACAGCAACGCAGGATCCGAGCCATGTCTGTGACCTACACCACAGCTCACAGCAGTGCGGGATCCTTAATCCATTGAGAGAGGCCAGGGATTGAACCTGCAACCTCATGGTTACTAGTTGGATTCATTTCTGCTGCACCACGTCAGGAACTCCAGAAGTTACTTCTCAATTACATGACGGTATAAATATTTCTCAGAATACTATCACTTCATGTGGGTATTATTTTATACCTTTTGAGAGGAGGTCAAACTAATTCTATAAGCATTAACTCCTTTGGTTGTCATTTATTGACAGTGATTTGGGCAGTTCCTGGCTCATAGTGTTACGGGTGTTAAATTTGGGGCTGTAATCCTAGAGGATACATTTCATAATCTACCATCTGCTATGGAGATGGGTTTTAGGGACGTCAACTATCAAGTGTAGAGTAGAGAAAGCTAAGGGGCTGTATCATTGCCTGAAAGGGTTGATGGTGAGCTGTAGAGAAAATGCAATCAGCAAAAGGGGGTGTGAATGTCTCAAGGGGAACAGGGTGAGCCAGTCGTTCTCCTGAAGACCAAACGGGAAGAAATACACTGAAGTCCTAAAAAAAGGTTGGCCACTAGCTCCATCTTTGTTTCCACCTGAAAAAACCATAGCAAAAATATTTTTATATCATGCTTTGTACATACAAATACTACTCCGAAAGTTTGCATCTATTTTTAATCCTCACGCAACAATCCTATGAAGGAGGCAATGAACTATCCTCATGTTTCATTTGGTGTGCTTCATGAAACACAGAGAAATGAATTATTTTTCCCAAAGTCCCCCAGCCAGCAGCAGCAAAACTGGCATTTCAACTTAAGCTGTCTGAGCTCATCATTGCAATAAAGAACAGACAACTGTCTGTTGAACAGACAACAAACTCTCTGAATCCATTTCCCTCAACATGAGTGACCACAGCTATTTCTGTTTTTAATTTAGTCTCCTTTTATATTATTTCCTCTTAACCACAGAGGAGAACAAAAGGGGCAAGTGACACCCTAGAACAAACATGTGCTTCTCCCTTAGGATATATCTTATGGTCCCCAAAGACAATAAGAGCAAGAAATTCCTGCTGCTGCTCCAGGGACATTAAGGAGGTGAGGGAGGCCTGGGGCGGGTGGCTGGCCTGGGAGCTGGGAAAGGGACTGTTGAGAGGGGTAGGGGCACATCTGAGGGCATCTTGCAGGTCTCCTGAATCTGTGGTATTTCGGATATCTATAATTCCTAGAACAGGAAAATGCACATCAACTTCTATTCCACTTTGATCATTGGAAGCTGCAAAAATAGAAATTACTGTGAATGCTCAGCAATATGAGAAAAGAATCTTTTGAGGGCCTTTTAAGGGCTACATGTAAAGTCATGTCTTGCTGATACCCCTTGTGAAGGCTGAGGTGCTTTGATATTTGTGTTGCTGAGGTTATAAAAATAAAGAGGTGGAAAAATTGTGGAAATGAATCAACAAGAGCACTTCCATTCTTACCCACAAACTTTTTTTTTTTTTTTTGTGAATGACATGATTTTTCTTCTGCAAGTCTAAAAGAGGACTTATTTTGTCTTCTGCTCTTTGGATTGGAGGTCTTGTAAAATGCGAATCTATTTTCCATTTCAATAATACACCTCAACAGCCTCTCTTTGAATACTTTCTGTGACAAGAAATGTATTAGTCACAAGACGGCTTCTATTTTCAAACATAAAACTCATAGGAGGAGAACATTGATATTGACAATGGGTGATTGTCAGAAAACGTTTTCATGGTATGTTAAGTACAAAATATTCCTCACGGTTTGCAACTGAGCAAGCATCAGTCTACACCTGACAGAGGTGTAGTCAGGATATTGGGGTGGGGGGCTTCATTTATTTATTTTTCTTTTTTGGACACCTCCAACGCACATAGAGTTCCAGGGCCAAGGGAGCCCAGTTACGAGCTTGCAGCTATGGCAGCGCACGCTGGACACTTTAATCCACTGTGCCTGGGCAGGGATCCAGCCTGTGTCCTGGCGCTATACAGAAGTTGGGGATCCTAGTGCACAACAGTGGGAGCTCCAGGGGGGATGTCTTTAACTACCAGGTTAAAGGACTCCGCAACCCCTTCCTCTCCCCCTACCTCTGTTTGACCACATGGTTGCCCAAATGCTGGTATTCATTCTTCATGCTCACCCCAAACTAGAATCTGCATCTCAAGAACATGCTTCCCAGTGGTTATGGACTGGGTGACACTGCTCTATTGAGTTCTGATGTAGAGCGACTCTTTCAGGAACATGTTTAGAGCTGTGAACCTCTGATAATATTCTCTAATTTTATACCTGAGACAGTTTTTATTTTTTGTGACGTTAAGAGCCAAACCTCTAGCCTAAAGAGCAAGCTTGTTTGGAAATCATATTGAAAAACTGTACTGGTAAACAGGTTTCGTTGTAATCATGCCGTAAACAAGTTAAGACTTCAATGACACAACGATTCTCTATTTAAGAGTTAAAATAGCCTCCTTGCAGCTCCCAGTGTGGCTCTAAGTCAACAGATACTACTCGACACTCATCTGGGAAGAGGGGCAGAAGGGCAGAAGCAGTAATTACTGGAAGTTGCTTGTGTAATATTGGATTTGAAAATCATCCAAGATGTGAGCATTGTCCTGGAAAGGGCAGTAATGATAGCCCCAGATGCCACAAGGTAGATATTTGTTATAAGCAATGCTGGCAGAATATGTGTGGGAAGAAACCATTATCAATACGTTTAGTAGTTTTCTTTCAGGAGTGAGCGTGTAACAGGTAGTGCACTTGAAACAGTGAAGAGATGTATTTTCCTTCCCTTTAAATTGTGGTGTCTTGGGACTTTTCACTTAATGAGCCAGTGGGTTTCAGTGCTTTGCAGGAAGGAGAGAACAGGCTATTTATTGCTCTGATGCATTTAGGACTCTTGTAAAAGCAGGCTCCTGAGAGGCAAGGTTTGTTGAGAGAGAAAAGGCTTTTTACCTTTTCAAACTCCTTAAAGACTGGAGAGCTGGATGGACCTCAACTTTTAGTAGGCATTGCAGGCATAAGAAGCGGACAGGCTGTGATGTAGGAAGGCTGCTGTTTGCACCGGAAAGAAGGCGAGCTCTCCAGGGGAGATAGGAGGAAAGGGAAGAAAGATGAAGGGGTCAGACCAAGGGACTGCTTCCTCCCCACTTCCGGTCAAGCCCTGGGGGCGAGGCGTTAAAAACCACCAGATAAGTTTTGGTTATAGGGAAGAGGGGGACTGTCCTTTCACTTTCTTGGGCACAGGCTGTAATTTCAAGTCCCCTCAGATAAAGGGAGCAACCAATAGGGTATGTACAAGATGACAGGTTAGAACAGTGGATTGGGGGGGTGGGGGGCACTGTCGCAGGAAAAAAGAAGCGTCAGCTCCTCTTCTCTCCAACTATGGCCAAGTTCAGTCATCATGGAGGGACCAGCACGAAGATCTGGTCAGGAAAGAGAAAAGGCTAAAAGTTTTCTTTCCTGTGGTTTTTAGCAGCAGATACCAGAGACAAAAGCTCAGTGTCCAGGCAGGACGAGAAACAGCCTCAGAGAAGTCAGGGAGACTCAGGAGCACAGAGCAGGACCCACCCCAGAGCCTCAGACCCCAGGATCCCTTTGTCCTCACCTCCACGCACAGATGGCCTCTGATAGGGGAGATACTCTAGTGACTGAGCAGGTATCTGAAAAAAAAAAAAAAAAAAAAAGGATTTAAACTCAAATAGCCTCTGAAAATATAAGGGAGCACAAGTTTAATCGCCATCTTGCTTCAAGCCTTTTCAGGTCAAGATGGAAAGGCCTTCATTCTCTAGAAAAATAGAGAATGCTATGCCTTTATTTCTTCCTCTCTTCCTTCCTTCTTTCTTTCCTTTTTTTTGGGGGGGGGGCATACATGCAGCATATGGAAATTCCCAGGCTAGGGGTTGAATCTGCGCTGCAGCTGCTGGCCTACACCACAGCTGTAGCAACAAGGGATTCCAGCCTCTGTGACCTACACCACGACTCAAAGCAATGCTGGATCCTTTAGCCCAATGAGCGAGGCCAGGGATTGAACCCACATCCTCATGGATACTAGTTGGGTTGTTTCCACTGAGCCACAATGGGAATCCCCCACCTTTTTAATTTTTTTCCTCATCTGATGGTTTTGTAGAAATGCTGATTCCTCCACAAAAAAACAAAACTCTGGATGTACTTGCTAATTTTTTTCAGTCTGAGCACTAATTCGTATTGAATACATTCTAAAATTTCAAAAATGATTTTCTATTTTCCATAATCACATCAGCCTGGTGGTCTGTGACAAGGACATCCCTATCCTTTTCAAGGCCTGTTACCTTTTACCCCTGGGTGCATAGTTACCTTGCATTTAAATTACATCTTAGCCCTCCCAGTAGTAATGTGGGGGTCACACGGGTACATTCTAGTCAATGAAATGGGGATGGAAGTGATAAATGCTGCTTTCAGGCCTGGCCCCTAGAACCTCATTTCCAGTCCCTATTGGTCCTTCCCTCACCTGTCGGTTAGATGCTGAAGATCTAGGTAAGGACTCTGGCTGGAAGAGTCAACAGGTAGCATATGTCTGGACCCCTGAGTGATTGTGTGGGACAGAGCCCCAACTTCCATCTGTCAAGAGTTGTGAAGGCTCTGGGCTTTTACTCTACTCACAAGATAACAAGTGTGCTTGTCACGTGGATCCTGGAGGAGACACAAAACTCCTGAGTCAGAAAGAAAAGACTTTATTATTCTTGGAAAAAGCCAGAGTTTCCTATTGGCTTGCAGCTATTCTTCTTGTCTCCCAAGTTCCATTCAGGCAGCATAGGATGCAGGAGAGAAGTCTCCA
The DNA here is from genome assembly GCF_016906955.1 of Phacochoerus africanus. NCBI lineage: Eukaryota > Metazoa > Chordata > Mammalia > Artiodactyla > Suidae > Phacochoerus > Phacochoerus africanus. The sequence goes on from NC_062550.1 coordinate 54,930,153, forward strand.
CATGCAGTGGGCTACACTGCAAGAGGGGGACAACTGAACTTTATAGAATTCACCACTTTTATAGAAGCAAGGCTGCCCTTGCCCATGGGGAAGATTTATCTCATCTTTGAAGGCTGATCACAGTAGCAATAACCCAGGGAGTGGCTCTGGTAAAGAGTGGTCAGGATCTTGTTGTGACTTGCTAAAACTTGCAGTGATGCTCAGAGTCCAGGCAGGACTGCGCAGAAAACAAAGTTCTACTGGGTTAAGCCACTGAGGTCTTGGTTTGTGATAGGAGTTAGCCTATTCTACCTGATATATGAATTCACTTGGAAAGAACCTTCCTTACTCATTCCAGAAATTTAAAAGTAATTCCTCTTCTTCTACTTCTTTCTAGCAGCCAGGCGCTAGATTTTTAGATTTAAGAATATGTCCTTTTTTTCTAAGGTAAATTTTTCTAAAAAAATTATGACTATAATTCATGGTTTCAATTTTATTAATTTTTTTATCTAAACATCTACATTGAAAATTTTCATTGGTAGCAATTCGGACAAATTGGCAAAGATTTTCAAGGTGTCCCATTGCTAAACATGATACAAAAATACTGTTACTTTATTATACTAGTTTTTATAAACTAGTGTGGTAATAGTATTTACACTGTATTATTATTACCAACATTTTAATAGTTACTTCTTTAACTCACAGGAGAAAGGTCAAGTATTAAAAGTATTGTAATGAAAAATGTTACGGAAAAGAGCGAACCTGTTTTGCCGTACCCAGGGCAAGATCATTGCGATGTTTCTTCCCCATGAACTTGTATGGTGAGTTCTTTTAATGTTTAATAGGCAAATTTAAAAGATGACACATTTTTCTATGTGAGATAAGGTGTTAAAAGATGACACATTTTTCTATGTGAGATAAGGTGTTACCAGTTCCCACATGATATAAAATACTTTATCTCATATTACAGTAAGTTATATTTCTTGACATAATATTTAACATTTTCCACCACTGATAAGAGTTACATGTGTGTACTGTGTTCATAATGATTGGCTGGCTCTTGTTTTAAAGATGAATCTACCGAACTGCCACCTGGAGAAAAATCCATTTAAATAGCTTTCCAATGATAGAGATAGATTCATACCTTCCCAGTGTCCTGCTTTTTTTTTTTTTTTTTTTGTCCTATTTAAGGGCAAATTGCACAATGTAGTCTGAAAACAAGGAAAATTGGTCACCGGGGACTCAACACACAACTTTGACCTCAGTGCTGGTACATTAGCACCATTTCTGCTCTAAAGAGCAAACCTGTCGCAGATTCAAGGTCTCTGCCACCATAACAACTATGTTTTTAATCAATTTTCTGTTTTCACAGGGTTCCATGCAGGCTGCACTATGACTATCACACTAAGTTACATTTCTGTTCAAATATAGAGGCATAAATATATTTTAGAACTGATCCGTCTGTGATTTTTATGTTTTATAAAGATAGGGATTTTCTATCTATATTTTGGGATGACAATTGTGACTGTTTAACCGGCTTCCATGACGGATACCTGCTGTGGCAAAACTTGTGACTCCTCTGTACTGATGGATGGATGGATGTTATTTCCTGAAGTGATGGGTTGATGTTTATTTCCCCAGCAGATTTATGTTGTCTATTAAGTCTTCCCCCCACCATCTGGTATCATTAATGACTTGTGAAACTTGCGTCTTGTGGCACAAAATCCATTGCTTGGCAGACAATGCAGGTGGACATTCCATGAGATGAACCAAAGTTTTGAACATAAAGGCTCCCCCAGCCAACTAGGAACAGGTATATGAAGAGCCTTAGCCAACTAGAATTTATTCTCCTTCCCCATTTTTGTCCTGGAACATGGGGCAGCAGCTAGAATTTGGCTGTGACTGAAAGAGAAGCTTCAGTTTGCAGCTGTACCAGCCTGGCCCAACCTATGTCATCATCCACATGTTGACACTGGACTTGACTGCTATTTTGTAGGACCTTTGTTTTCTTGTCCTTTATTCACACCTCCTTCCATTACTCTGTGCTCTGTTATCCCCTTTATCTCTTCCTTGACCTGATAAATAACCTTTTGCTCCTTGCCTCCTCAATTTCTTTTTCAGAAATAATACATGGTCATGACAAAAAGATTGAACATTAGAAAAGTATCATAAAGCAGAAGTATGATAGTATGCAAAAGAAGGAAACATTGTTAATAGGTTCTTTTGTTTCCTTGGATAAATTTTCTATGTGTAAGTTGTACATATATATTTTTTTCACACAAGTGGAACCATACTATACATACTATTTTGGATTTTTTCTGCTTAAAATATGTTTAATCAACTTTTTTGCGTTAGTACACATAATATCATCCCATTTTTATACGATTATGGACATTTATTATGATATATAGGAGTTCCCCTGTGGCTCAGTGGGTTAAGAACCTGACTAGTATCCATGAGGATGCTGGTTCAATCCCTGTCCTCACTCAGTGGCTAAGGCTCTGGTATTGCCAAAAGCTGCAGTGTAAGTCACAGATGTGGTTTGGATCCCGAGTTGCTGTAGCTGTGGGGTAGACAGCAGCTGCAGCTTCAATTCCACCCCTAGCCTGGGAACTTCCATATGCCATAGGTGTGGCCGTAAAAAAAATTATGATATATAGACCAAAGTCCTGAGATAAGAAAATCTTCAAGGTTTTACTCGGCTAGTCTTGTCAGGCTGGCTTTCTCATCCTGGTCACGCAATGGCAATAGTAGTTGCAGGAAGTGTATTCTGATATGCTAAATAAAGCACAGTATTAGAAGAGGGACTGTCTTTTCCTGTCTCTTTAAAACTGAAGAAATTAACTATACTTCAATTAAAAAAAAAAAAGAGTAAAGAAACATTTCCCCCAAGGCCTCTTGTCAGCTCCCCCTCACCCATCATTGGCCAGGTCACACCAAATGCCCACATCTAAGCAAGGAGAGTGGGACCACAGAGATTGTCTAAGACCAATTACAGTGTGCCCGAGGAGGGACATGGACATGTCGCATTCCTTCAGTCAACACCTTCCTGCCTTTCTTTCTTTCTTTTTTTTTTTTGTCTTTTTGCCTTTTCTAGGGCCACACCTGTGGCATATGGAGGTTCCCAGGCTAGGGGTTGAATTGGAGCTGTAGCCGCCAGCCTACACCACAGCCACAGCAACTAGGGATCCGAGCTGCATCTGCAACCTACACCACAGCTCATGGCAACACTGGATCCTTAACCCACTGAGTAAGGCCAGGGATTGAACCCGCAACCTTATGGTTCCTAGTCGGCTTTGGAACTCCCTTTCTTCCTTTCTTTCTTCCTTTCTTCCTTTCTTTCTTCTTCCTTCCTTCCTTCCTTCCCTTCCTTCCTTCCTTCCTTCCTTCCTTCCTTCCTTCCTTCCTTCCTTCCTTCTCTCTCTCTCTCTTTCTTTCCTCTTTCCTTCTTTCCTTTTTTTCCTTTTCTTTTCCTTTTCCTTTTTTTTTTTGCTTTTTAGGTCTGCAACTGTGGCATATGGAACTTCCCAAGCTAGGGATAGAATCAGAGCTGCAGCTGCCAGTCTATGCTGCAGCCACACAACACCAGATGTGAGCCATGTCTGCAACTTATACAGCAACACTGGTTTCTTAACCCACTGAGCAAGACCAGGGATTGAACTCACACCCTCATGGATATTAGTTAGGTTCATTACTGCTGAGCCACAATGGCAATTCCTTGATTCTTCTTTTTTTCAAAACTGTGGCAATTATCCTTATACATTTATTCCTTCATTAAAATTTGAGAATCTGTTTGCCATGTTTTCTCAAAGTCCCCTGGATTTTGATTCAGAGCACGAGGAACTTCTGGATTATTTTTCGTGTGTGTGTTTATGTGTAAGGAAAACCATCTTTGCAATCTTAAGTTTTCAACCACTAACCGTGATTATCTCTTTATTAAGCTCATTTTCTAAGTCCTTAATAGAGTTTAAAATTATTCTTCATGAAATTCCACATGTTCTTTGTTAGATTTATTCTTTGCTAGACATCTTAAAGCTTTGATTGTTACTGTTTAGGGCATTATATTTCCTAGTACATTTTCTAGTTGATTATTGCTGTTTCAGAGGAATGTTGTTGTTTTTATTTGTTGCTCTTGCATTGAGTAAACTTGCTCCCATATTCTAATAAGATTCTTTGTAGCAAATTAGTTGAAACAAATATTTTCTAAATGTTGATAATATTTAATCTAAAGAATATGCAGCCTAGTTATACTGTTATCTGTAATTTTATGTCTGCTTGACAACGTTTTTTTTAATTATTGCAAAAATATGCTAAAGTCCAAGGATTTAAAATCTGAAACCAAATTATTTTGCTTTAGTGAGTTATAAATCCAAAAACTTAAAGTCCTAATCACCTTTTCTTGACTTTTGAAAGGCAAATTGACTTTCTTTATATTTGAAAGAAATTATAATCCAAATTTCTCAATCCTCTTTTCTGGGTGAATCTCACTGCAATTGCCTGGGTAGATTCAATGTTTCTTTAACACAAGTATTCTTTTTTTTTTTTTAATTTATTTTTTTCCCACCTACAGCAAGGGGATCAAGTTATCCTTACATGTATACATTTTTTCCCCCACCCTTTGTTGTGTTGCAACATACGTATCTAGACATAGTTCTCAATGCTACTCAGCAGGATCTCCTTGTAAATCTATTCTAAGTAACACAAGCATTCTTAATCTGTCTTCTCCTCCAGAATTTCTGGCTTCATTTGCCTGAGATGAGCTAGTGTTACTCAGTCCAAGCCCATACTGTTTGCCTCATAACAGGCCAGTAGACTGAGAGATCAAATGTTGGGGCAAGGAAGAGTGACTTTTTATTCAGAAAGCCAGCAGACCAAGAAGATGGCAAACTAGTGTCCCCAGAGAGTCATCTTATCTGAGTTAGAATTTAGGCTTCTTTTATACTAAAAGAAGAAGGATGTGTCTGGTTGTTGCAAATTTCTTGGTGTTGGAATCCTTTGTTCTTGCATCTGTCCACATAGGTCTGGTCACAATGTTCCTGTAAACCTCCAACAAAACAATTATTATTTTCTGTTTTGCAAATTTTTATCTCTATATGAATAGGAAAGTATTATACTTTTGAAGGTCAAGCATGAAAGGCAGAGCCTTGAGGAAGGGCTATCATGTATATTTCAGGCTGTAGGCAATATTCCTTTACAAATGTGCAAAGCAAGCATGACTAGGCAAATAAAATAAAATAAACAAAGCAGGATGGTTAGAGCTAAAGGAATAGACCCAATATGGAGTCAGGTGTGTTTTTCTCTCTTAGACTCAAGCAATGGTTTTCAAACTCTAGTATGCTGTAGCATCCTCTGGAAGGCTTAGTATAAAACACAGATTGGTGGACTCCCCCTCACTCCGGTTTGCATTTCTAACAAGTTCCCAGGTGATGGGCATGGTTCTGGAAATGGTCTTGGGAACCATATTCCCATAATCACTGGGCTATGGAACTGGCAGATTGTAAAAGTTATGAGTTTATTTTAATGCCAGCCAAGGCTGAGAACCACTGTTTGAAAAGCTTTGGCAAACACTGAATAAGGGTATGTTTCTTTCAAGACCTCAGAAAGTTAATTTAAACATGCGTCATCTTTAAATCACATGCTACACAATATAATCCCAGTTTCAGCATCCCCAACATCTACCCTTACACAAAATTTAAAAAATTTACAAGCTCCAAGAGAAGAAATATCCCAAGCAAATGATGTTTCCAGAACCTAGTACTTGGTAAACTCCTAAGATGAAAACTCTGTGGTAAGTGAATGAAGAAGATGGATAGAGAGAACAAAACCTTGATTTCAGGCTCATCAGGATGCTGGTACATCCTAGCAAGTTGTTTGGATTCTATAGCTTGTCAATGTCAATTCACCAGAAGTAATGATGCTATAGTGCATTAGCACCCAAGGGGGAAAATCCACCTTTGTATACTATCATCTCTCTAAAGAAGGTGGGCAATTTCAATGGTTGCTGTCCCAGTCACCAGGTCTTTGGCGGATTTCTATTTTTACCTCAATGAGAATATTCAAAACTTCTTCACTTCTGTTTACGCTTTGAGTGTGGACACTGTCTGGCAGTGGCTACCATACTTTTGAAAACCAACAAGTTCAGTTCATGCCACACAAATCACTAAGGATGTGCCTATGAAACCTGCTTTCTTTGGAAGATTTTCATGTGGTCTCTATTTATATTCCAACTGAAGAATCATCCTTAGAAGATCTCTAAGCTAAGGTTCTTGTTGGATCTCAAGGGTATGCCTCTGAGAATGTCCGATGGATCGATGTCTCCATGGGCTCCTAGAGACATGTTTCTCTCGGCTTGTTTCAAGCTTTAAGTGGCATTTTTAACTCCCATGGCTTTATGTTCTCAATTGCAGAATATATCTTGAGTATTTTTTCCTGTCTGCTCTTTCTCTACTCCTTTCAGAAAGGCTCAGCTGAGATTCTCGCATTTAAACTGCTTTTCAAATCATATCCTTTACTTCTCTACCATAAAAAAAATCCAAAATTGAAGGCGTTTTTTTGTTTTGTTTTTTGTTTTGTTTTTGTCTTTTTACTATTTCTTGGGCCGCTCCCACGGCATATGGAGGTTCCCAGGCTAGGGGTTGAATCGGAGCCGTAGCCACCGGCCTATGCCAGAGCCACAGCAATGTGGGATCCGAGCCTCGTCTGCAACCTACACCACAGCTCATGGCAACGCCGGATCTTTAACCCACTGAGCAAGGGCAGGGATCGAACCTGCAACCTTCTGGTTCCTAGTCGGATTCATTAACCACTGCGCCACGACAGGAACTCCTCTTTGTTTGTTTTTAATTCTTCTTTCTTCCCAGTGCACATGTTTATTTTCTCACTCTTTTAGAGTTTCTTTTGTGGGGTCTCCAGTCATTTAAGCTATGGACCTACTAAAAGCATCAACTGTTGAAACAAACCTCATCCATCCTCACCTTTATGAATTGGCTAATCTGACACAGGAGGTATTTTTGTGTTCAGCAAACATTTACTGCAGGCTTATACTTGATCTATTGTTGTCTTGCCTGGCTCCCTTTTATCTTGTCTCATCTTGACTGGGTCTTTCCTTAAGAGTCTCAAATTCCATACATTTCTTAACATGTCCCTACAGGGCCTGGCTAATGCTTGCATTGTCCACTTACAATAAACTTGATGTGACTTTGAAACCCATCCAATAATTCTTTGATTTACTCTATTCTTGGTTTCCCCTCATCAAATCTGTTCAAATTTTATTTATCAGTTTTGCATACCTTTCCCAATTTTCACAGGTAATACCTCCCAGTTAGTCCCACTATGGCCACTCTGCACCTTTGCTCCTGTCTCCTGTGGTGGACAAGAAGGTCACTCCAAAAGATTGTCTGAGACCTCACCTCTTTTCCTTTGTCAGGTTTATTTGGGCTCCAACCACCCTTTCTACTCTACATCTTGCACATCTCTATTTTCCAATACCTGGTAGATCTTTTTTCCCCCATCTTATATGTATCTATTCTTGTCTCTAAAATCTTACTTCCCCTTTCATGCCTCTCTAGGTTGCCCTCTATTCACTTCCTAAGAAAATACCTTTCTTATTTCAGTGTAATCATCTTGTTTTCCTTTCTTTTGTTTTCATTACTGCGCTGTTTCTGTCCAGATAGTCAGTATATGAGGTGGTGGAATTCTGTGTGTGGTGACTGTGTAAAGGACATATCCATATGTTCTTTTTTTTATTGAGTTTTACAAATCAAAATCAGATAGTAAATTTTGTCCACTCTGCCTTGCTTTCTGAAAATTGTCAGTTCCCACTATTTTTGCTTGCTTCTGTTATTTCTAAAGATACTCAAATTTCCCCCTGTAGTAGCTACTTTTTCTAACGCCTTTTTGTATTTTCAAGCCATTGTTCCCTTCCTTTCTTCCTCTTTTATTATATTATTATACACTCCTTCTTTTCCACTTTCAGTAGACAGTTTTATTTTCTTCATAATCTATTGCCAGCATCATTTATTAATTGGACATTTAATCAAAAAGCACATTTCTTTATTTCCAAACATGGGAGTTTTTTCCATTATATTTTTGTTACTGACTTCTAGGCTAATTGAATTATGATCATAGTATATCATTTATATGACTCCAAGTCTTTTTGCAAATTATTCCTATGAACTTGAAAGAATGTGACTTGCATATTTATGTAGTGTTCCACATCTGTCCATTAGGTCAGATTTGTAGGGTGTGCTATTCAAATATTTTGTAGCTTTATTTTTGTCTGTGTTCTAATTAGGTGCCAAGGAAGATGTGTTCAAAATTATAAATAAGGACTCTACAGAGTCCTTATTTTCAATTCTAGAAGTTCTATTTTCACCTTTTTCAAATCTCCTGGCCACTCGTTATAGTTTTCTGATTCCTGCAGATATTTTCAAACTAGACGTTTATGTTTTAAACAGTAATTATAGAATTATATTTCTCATGATTCTAGTATCTCATCTCTCTTCATGTCTGCTGTTATTTCTGCTGCTTTGCTGCCTTGTTTCTTCCTGTTTCTAGTGATTTGGGGGGTGATCCATGAGTTTTCCCTGTAAAATTATTTACAGAAGTTCTTCGATGCCTGAGATGAAGATGAATTCCTACAGAAAGGATTTGTGTTTCCATTTGACATTTTCTGGACAATACTACAATCTGAGATAATTTTATTTTATTTTTTTATTAAAAAAATTTTTTTTTGTCTTTTTGCCATTTCTTGGGCCGCTCCCGCAGCACGTGGAGCTTTCCAGGCTAGGGGTCGAATCGGAGCTGTAGCCGCCGGCCTACACCAGAGCCACAGCAACGCGGGATCCAAGCCTCATCTGCAACCTACACCACAGCTCATGGCAATGCCGGATCCTTAACCCACTGAGCAAGGCCAGGGATCGACCCTGCAACCCCATGGTTCCTAGTCGGATTCGTTAACCACCGAGCCACGACAGGAACTCCTATAATCTGAGATAATTTTAATCCAACTTCTCATTTTGAGGTGTTTTTCATTAACCAGGAAATAAGAATAAGATCTAATAAGCCATGTGTGCACTCGTAAATGTCTCCAGCTTTTTAAGCTCATCCTCACTGTTGTCCTTTTTTCATTCAACTGAGATGATGTTCCTTATGTTTCCTAAGTTTAGGCTAGTAGAGTGGGTTGACAGTATTTTTTACATTTATGGGGGCTCTTAGACTCCTGAATTGGTCAGCATAATTCCCATAAACGGCTTCAGCCAAAATCTTGGTTGTTTAAAAAAATAAAAATTTAGGAGTTCCTGCTTCTCTGGAGCTATGGGATGCAGGTTTGATCCCTGGCCCAGCACAGTGGGTTAAGGACCCAGCATTGCTGCAGCTGTGACATAGGTTGAAACTGTGCCTCAGATCTGATCCCTGGCCCAGGAACTCCATAGGCCATGGGACAGCCAAAAAATAATAAATAAATAAATAAATAAATAAATAAATAAATAAATAAATAAAAATAAATTTAAAAAATTACTTTGCTCATGTCACAATAAAGGTAGATCAGATGGCTCTTTTGGGTATATTTCCTCCAGAGTCTCTCTCCAGAAATCTTTCACTTTTAGCTAAGGAAGCTAAGGCCCTTGTAGATTACCTTAAGGGCCAGGTCTGGAAGTTTTGTACATAACTTCTGTACCTGTCCCATTGTTCAAGCTAGACATGTACCTCCAACATTACTGTAAGTAGGAATAGGGAATGCAGTCACCCTCTGGGTCCAGGATGAAGAAAGAGGATGTGTGAGCCCATAGACTGTCTCTGCTTTACCTTTCCAACTGTACACCCCTGGAGGTGGTGAAAACGAAAGCACAGGTTCTCTAGGTTTAGCAAATACTCTCAGGGCAAAATTCACTTCAGAGGTTGGTTTCACTCTGTGGGTTCCTGCCTTCATTTAGAGCTAGACTTGGGATTGCTTGCTGTCTCTTCTTCTTTACTGACTTTAAGACAAGATAAAAACATAAAAATTGTATTCAGTATTTGTAGTTATTTTCAGCTAGAGTGATGATCTAGAAACCCAGCCAGCCTGAGATCCAGAAATGGAAATCATAAAAAATGTTTTCTACTTCCTGTTTTTTAGGGCTACCCTTAAGCCTGTGATTCCCAGAAGCTTTAACCACCCTAAATTGTTTCAAGCTTGTAATTATTACTTTCTTGTTTTGCAAGTCTAAATAGCACATGTCTGCATATGGAGTAAGTAACATTACATAATTCAAGTGATCTCACCTGTAAGCCTCATACCATCAATTTCAGGAAGGGTCACTTGTCTTTCTAGGTGAATGCAGAAGATCCTTGGCCTTATTGTCCATCTACCTACAATAGAGATGAACTGCTTTTCCATGAAGCTCATCATGACTAATCATTTGAGCCTGCATCTATCTCTCTCACGCTTGGGCCCTTCTTTGTTCTCTAGTTCTTCTTTGATTATATTTTTTGTTTTGTTTTTTATTGTTTTATTAAATTACAGTTGATTTACAACATGGTGTCAGTTTCTGCTGTACAGCAAAGTGATCCAGTCATACATACATGCATTTTTTCTCATATTGTCTTCCATCATGTTCTACCACAATAGACTGATTATATTTCCCTGTGCTGTACAGTAGGACCTCATTGCTTATCCTTTCTAAATGTAATAGTTTGCACCTACTAACCCCGAACTATCAATCCATCCCACTCCCTCCCCATCCACCTTGGCAACTACAAGTCTGTAAGTCTGTATTTGCTAAACCTAGAGAACCTGTAAGTCTGTTTCTGTTCTGTAGATAGGTTCATTTGTGCCATGTTTTAGATTCCACATATAAGTGATATCATATGGTATTTGTCTTTCTCTTTCTGACTTACTTCACTTAGTATGAGAATTTCTACATTCATCCATGTTGCTGGGAATGGCATTATTTCATTCTTTTTTATGGCTGAGTAATATTGTACCACATCTTCTGAATAATATTGTACCACATCTTCTTATCCATTCACCTGTCAATGGACCTTTAGGTTGTTTCTATGTCTTGGCGGTTGTGAATAGTCCTGTTATGAATATGCAGATGCATGTATCTTTTTGAATTGCGGTTTGGTTTTTTTTTTAAATTAGTTCTGCCAGCTTGGCTGTGTCCAGGCTCTGCCTCTGTGGGATGTGGGAGCCCCACAGTTCTGCTGGAGTTTGGATACCACGTGTAAGCTGTCAGTTTGAGGACCACTCTCTCACCTCTTCCTTCTTTTTCCAGACTCCTGGTATCTGAACTTCTGATGCATGTTGACTAACCCTGGGAATATATTTTTTTCTTTGATGACTATCACTCATTTAACATCCCTCTCTCTTTTTATGAAAGAATGTAAGAAAAGAGAATCCAGGAGTTGCCGTCGTGGCGCAGTGGTTAACGAATCCGACTAGGAACCATGAGGTTGTGGGTTCGGTCCCTGCCCTTGCTCAGTGGGTTAATGATCCGGCGTTGCCATGAGCTGTGGTGTAGGTTGCAGATGCGGCTCAGATTCCGTATTGCTGTGGCTCTGGTGTAGGCCAGTGGCTACAGCTCCGATTCGACCCCTAGCCTGGGAATCTCCATGTGCCGCGGGAGCGGCCCAAAGAAATAGCAAAAAAAAAAAAAACAAAAAAAAAAACAAAAAAAAAGAAAGAAAAGAGAATCCAAACTTTGACTTCTTTGCTAAACCATTCAGAAGCTACAGAAGCTGTGGCCTCCAGCCAAAGTACCTAAACCATATTACTTCTTCCTCATTGCTTGAAATATCATTGAGGTCTGGGTATGATGTCGGATTGTTTCGATTTTAGTTTCTGAAGACCATCCTTACCTAACTAGATGTATACCTGAAATAGGAAAGTAAGAAAATAGAACTATTGACATAACGAAAGAGTAAAATAATAGAAAAATTTAACACTTTAGTTGCTTTGTCTCGGTGCCATTATTTAATTTAGTAAGACAGATTTTCCTGCAAATGGTGAAGCTTATAAATGTCTCAGAGACATTTAATCCAGATAATATTCTATTCTGCTTGGCCCAGATAATGTATAAACAAAGATTTAAAAGGAAAAGATATTCTATACATGTTGGCAATGGAAGTTTCAGGTATCTATTTAATAGCTAGTTAAAGAGAGGAACATTTCTAAGGCTCTGTCTGTAAGCAATGGATTTTTTTTTATTACTCAATGAATTTTATTACATTTATAGTTGTACAACGATCATCACAACCAAATTATAGCATTTCCATCCCAAACCCCCTGTAAGCAATAGATTTTTGTTTGAATCTAATTTGTATAAGTCTTAGTGACTCAGACCAGGATTGTCACCAAGGAGAACAATTTTAGTATACATTTGAAAAGAGTTAGTTGAAAATATCAATTTATGAACCAGCATTGAAACTATTTTCCCCATAATTAGCCTTTTTCCATTATTTCAGATACGTGGTATGTATGTATCATTTACTACTTTAAAGTGAAAAGACTCTGTGTTTTTTTTTTTTCCTTTTTTTTTAAGGCCACACCCATGGCATGGGGCATATGGAAGTTCCCTGGATAGGGGTCAAATTGAAGCTACAGCTGCCAGCCTAAGCCACAGACACAGCAACTTTGGATTTGAGTTGCATGTGCCACCTACACCACAACTCACGACAACACCAGATCCTTAACCCACTGAGCAAGGCTAGGGATTGGATCTGCATCTTCATGGATACTAGTTGGGTTCGTTAACCACTGAGCCACGAAGGGAACTCCCTATTTTTTTCATAGTAAGGGGCAACGTTCCTCTTGGATGCAGATTTCTGGTGTGACCTGACTCCTTTCCTCCTCCACACCTATACCCCTCGGGAAGTCACTTAGCTTTCCTTGCGCCTATGCTTTCTTTATCTACAAAATGGGTTAGATAATATCCATCTATATCCATAAAGCATTTGGAACAGCTCAGTGCATAGTGAGCATTAAGCATTACCTGCTGATTATTAACATAAAAAGCACGTTATTAACCTTATTGTTTTATATTAGCAAGTTATTACTACTGTAATAAAAGTAATTTTTAAAATGTTGTATTCTCAGAGCCACAGGTCTCAGCCTTATGGGTGGGATTTCTCTGTCACTGACCACCCCTTCACAACCTGGGTAAGTGTCTCAGCTTCTCAGTGTGTAGCTTCTTCATTCACAAAAATGGACATATTATAAGGATGTTCTGAGGACCAACATGTCAAATAGCCAGAAGAACGTGTGGTGTATAGTAAGCACCCAACAAAGGAAAACCAACCCTACATCTTTGTGGGTGTCCCCATGTCTCCTTTCATTCTAAGTTCTATCTCACTCTCATCTAGGCAAGTATTAACAGGAACTCAGCGATATATCTTATGTTTCATTTTCAACCCTGAAATTTTTCGTATTCGTGAAATGCACTCATATAACAGAACATTTTACCAAGTAACAGTATGTTTCTTTTATAACTTGGTGAAGTCAAAGATAAATTTTGAAAAGCTCTGGACAGTTTCCCTTTTGATTTTCAGGATTGTGTCTCTGAAGAGTAAAGGAAAAATATCAAACAACAGCAACAGCAAACCATTGCTGATTCCAGAGGATAGAGAGAAAGGTTTCAGTGTTTAGAGTAATGCAATAATGCTCTTCTTCTTTCATGTATTATACTAAGTCCCTAAAAATGTTATCATCTCTTTAAATCCTCATAGCAACCCTATACGGCAGAGAATAAACTGAGTCAGAGAATGATTAAATAAGTTAAATAATTTGTCCAAGGTGACATGGACTGTAAATGGCTGAGCCACAGAAGCTGAATGCAGGAAGTCTGTTTCTCAAACAAGGACTCTTACCCATAATGCTGTCATTTGGAGGAAGGATTTTATAATGGGGTGAATTAATTTTCTCTGACAAGTGCTTTCTCTCTGTGGGTTTTTTCTTATGACAATTTAATCAGAGACTTAAAGTAGGAGCAGATGACACTAAGTGATGTTTTATAAAATTAGCAGTTTTCTAGAGGGCTTTTTATATGGGTAGAGGAATTGTCACTTTTGTATGTCAATTGATGATTGTTTAACCATGAACACAAAAATTTCAAATATTTATGAACTCCTTTTACAACTATAAACAGAAATTTATTTATGCAGTCAATTTTCCAAATACTTAAACATAGATTGTAATGTTTTCATAAGTCTAACACAGCAAATTTTCTTAAATGTTTTAAAGTCCTTAAAAAATGCTCACAAAACAACACAATGATTACAAAGCTTTTTTCTTTGTTCTTATACCCAAACTTGTTTTTGAATATTAATATTGTGGCTCAAAGTTTAGCTTTATTTTTTGCTCTTACAAAGAAGAGTTGCTACATGCAAATTAGAGAATTTTTCAGCTTTACTCTCCCTCCCCTACACACTCTTTTGTTAAAGTTTTATTTATTTAGATTTTTCAGTTTAGAAGACTAAAGCTTTTATCTCTGATTTATTTCATATATGAATCAACTGTCCCTTTTGAACCTAAGTTCTGTACTTTTGGTGCTTCTTAGAACTGAACAGTTTACCTGAGCCTAAAGATCCATTCAATAGTAAATTGAATTTACTAACTGGCTATCATTCCAAGTAAAGAAGTACCAATTTTCCAAATATTTGAAAATATAATTATGCTGGTATTTCACACTAAAGCTAGCTTCCATTTTTTTCTTCCTTTTTGCTATTATTTTTTAAGAAGTGCCACAGGAATATTATTCCTTCCCTAGTGGAGGCCAGCTGTGCAACCTTTGAACTATGGAAGTTTCCATTCCCAGCCACATGATCTGTTCCTCTTCAGAGTTTATGTCGTTACATAAATCAGAGCTTTGCCATCGGAGTCAGAAACGGACTACAAATGGTCAATATTACTGAAGACATCTTTTTAAGGCTTCTGAAATATCTGCTAAGGGATCCTATAGTCTCTTATTCAGAACCAGTGATGCTTATCGGAAAACCCCAAACATCCAAAACTATAAAAGCCACTAGAAACCCAAACAATTGATATAAAAATAGATAGAGATAAGGCCATATGGGATGTAGATGAGAGTTTTCTAGCCTTGGTACTCCTGGTATTTTGGACTGGATGTTTTTTTGTTGTGGAAGGTGGTCTTGTGTGTTATAGAGTATTTAGCTGCACCCCCTGTCCCTAACCTTTACCACCTGATGCTAAAAGCACCCTTCCACCGGTTATCATAGCCACAAATGTCTCCCTCCAGATATTTCCCAGTGGTACTTGGAGAACAAAATCTCCTTGGTTGAAGACTACTGATACACACACATAGTCCAAATGTATGTTGCTGAATGGAGAATCAGATCCAAGTAGAAGCTTTTTTTTTTTTTTAAATCATTTATCAGAGTTACCTAGTGGCTCAGCAGGTTAAGGATCTGTCATTGTCACTGCTGAGGCAAAGGTTTGATCCCTGGCCCTGGAACTTCTGCATGCCATAGGTGAGGTCCGAAAATAAGTAAATGAAAATTGTCTCTCAACTTGATATTGCTGATTGGACGTGAGGAGCCGAGCATCTCCCAACTCTTCTTGTCTCTTTCCCCACCCCCTTTTGCATTTAGCTGCCATAGCTACTGACCCTTCACTTTTACTACTGGTTTTTCTCTTTTGTTTTTCTTTTGTTTGCGGTTTCAGGAACTTGAATGGTAAGTGTAGAGAAAAACTAGTTTATAAATTTTATGAGCCTGGATGCTTTCCATTAGATTTGGCAGACTCTTAACTCAAATGGTCTAGTAAACATACTAAATTTAGCCTCTCTACAACTGAAAAGTTCAAAGGTCAATCTACGGAAATAGATTCAGAGGCATACATGATATTATCAGGGACTTAGTTTCTACACACATCTTATCTACAAGCTCTGCTTTCTCTGTGTTGGCTCCTCTCTCCACTCTGTCCATGGAATTGTTAGATGGACACCCATAGTTTAAGATATTCACTCTATCAGTTCAATTTTAGTAGAAAAAGAGTTACACTTACATGTATACATTTTTTTCCCCCACCCTTTGTTCTGTTGCAATATACGTATCTAGACATAGTTCTCAACGCTACTCTGCAGGATCTCCTTGTAAATCCATTCCAAGTTGTATCCCATAACCCCAAGCTCCCGATCCCTCCCACTCCCCCCCCCCGGGGGGGGGGCACAAGTCTATTGTCCAAGTCTATGATTCTTCTTTTCTTAATAGTTTATTGAACAGCCTACAATTGCTTTACTAGGTTTTTACATGGGAGAATTGCTACCATTTTTGAAAATTCTACTACTTGCAAGTTTTTAATTCTCTCATCATTTCTCTTTATGCATCTGTTAAGAGGTTTTTCACTAGTCAATAATCCCATGTAGAACTGAATTTTCTATGGTGGAGACTTCTGACTGTCCCCAGAAATCTATTCTCCCATGGTCACTATTATTGCTAGAACCAAGCACCCAGGTGTAATAACAAGTACCTGGCGATGGGATCTAACAAGGTTTTATTTTAAAATTTATTTTTATTGTAATATTTTAATTTTCTACACAGGAAAATTTTAACTTTTTAGTATACAGCTCCATGTGCTGTGAAACCTGCAGAAAGTCATATAATCACCATTATCACAATCAAGAAACACAACAGTTTCATCACCTAGAAAAATGTTTCTCTTGCCACACTTTGTCATCAAGCACTCCCTAATCCTAGCACCTGCAACCACTCATCTTTTCTCTACCCCTATGGTGCTGCCTTTCCCACCATATCATATGTTTGGAATCATACAGTGTGTGGAGTCTTTTGAGTATGGCTTTTTAAACTTAACATGATGCATTTGAGATTCATTCCTGTTTTTGTGTATCAATAGCTCTTTTTTTTTTTTTTTACATCCTGTCTAATATTCCTTTTTATAGATGCAACAGAGTTTATCATTCACCAGTTAAAGGACATCTGGATAGTTTCCAGCTTTTGGCAATTATAAACTAAATTGCTATAAACATCCATGTATAGATTTTGAGGGAACCTAAGTTTTTATTTTTCTTGGATAAATACTAAGAATGAGATTGTTGAATCATCCAGTAAGTATATATTTAGTAAGTGCAAACTGTTTTCCCAAGTGACAGGACCATTTTTGCATTCCCATCAGTCATGTGTGAAACTTTTTTAATTGCTTTGCATTTAGCATTGTTAGTGGCCTTTAATTAAATTTAATTTGTTAATTAATCATTTAAGTTATTTTAATAGATGTATAGTGATATTTACTCTAGTTTTAAATAATTAGTCATTATTCATAATGGATAATGATGATGAACAACTATTCAGGTGCTTATTTTTCATTTGTATATCTATTTTGTTAAAAAGTGTCCATTGAAATTTTTGTCTTTTTTTTTGTTTTCTTTTTACTGAGATGTTAATTTTCTTGTTGCTGAGTTTTGAGAGTTCTTTAACTATTTAAGGTACAAGTTCTTTGTCTCTAATGTGAATTGTAAATATTTTCTCCAAATTTGTGGATTTTCATTTCATTCCCTTAACAGCGTCTTTCAGAAACCAAAAATATTTTATACTCTATGAAATCCACTTCATCAACTTTTTAAAAAAAATGACTATGGTTTTGGTGTCACATCTAAGAAATCTTTGTCTAACTCAAGATAACAAAGATTTTCTCTTATGATTTATTTAAAAAGTTTTATACTTTTTATATTTAAACCTAATTTGAGCTAATTTTTATCTCAGGCATAAAATATGTGCTGAGGCTCTTTTTTTTGCATGTGGTTATTCAGTTTTTCCAGTACTATTTGCTAGAACAGCTCTTTTTGCTCCACTATATTTCCATTGCATCTTAGTAAGAAATCATCTCCTATACTTTTGTGGGTCTATTTATAGGCTCGTATTTCTTCCATTAATAAATGTATCTATCCTTTCACCAATACTACATGGTTTTTGATTATGCAGCTTAAATTAGGTCTTGAAATCAGGTAGCAGGAATCTCTAACTTCGTTCTTTTTCAAAATTCTTTTGATTATTCTAGTCCCTTTGCCTTTTCATATAAATTTTAGAATCTGTTTGTATATATTTATACAAAATCCTTCAGGGGTTAAATCTTAGATAAATTTTAAAACTATAGATAAATTTTGAGAGGATTAGCATCTGACAATATTGGTCTTTAACTACCTTTGGACAAAGTATATCTCTCCATTTATTTGGGTCTTCTAGAACTTCTTTCATTAGTGTTTAATATTTTTTCAGCATGCTGATCCTATACATATCCTGTTAGATTTATATGTATTTCATTTATTTATTTATTTTTGGTGCTATTTTCAATGGTATGTTTTCCTCTTAGTTTTGATTTCTTTCTTTCTTTTTTTTTCCCAGCTTTTGGGGCTGAACCCGTAGTATATGGAGGTTCCCAGGCTAGGGATCGAATTGGAGTTACAGCGGCTGGCCTATGCCACAGTCACAGCAATGCGGCATCCAAGTAGAATCTGCAACTTACACCACAGCTCATGGCAATGCCAGATCCTTAACCCACTGAGCAAGGCCAGGTATCAAACCCATGTCCTCATGGATACTAGTTGGGTTCCTTAACCATTGAGCCATGACGGGAACTCCTTAATTTTGATTTCTAATTGTTTATTGCTAATATATAGAAATTACTTTTTGTATATTGACCTTGAATCTTGCAGTCTTGCTAATCATTTATTGGTTTTAAGTGCCTTTTAGAAAAATTTATTTATTTTGCTTTTTAGGGCCGCACCCGGTGGCATATGGAGGTTCCCAGGCTAGGGGTTAAATTGGAGCTATAGCTGCCAGTGTACACCACACCATAGCAACTTCAGATCCAAGTTGCAACTGCAACCTACACCACAGCTCACAGCAACACCAGATCCTTAACCCACTGAGCGAGGCTGGGGATGGAACCTGCAACCTCATGGTTCCTAGTCGGATTCGTTTCTGCTGTGCCACAACAGAAACTCCTGGTTCATTCAATCTTTTATCATTTAAGCGTGATGTAAGAAATAGATTTTTTGTAAATGTGCTTTGTTCAACTAATGAAGTTTGTATTTCTAGTTTGCTAAAGGTTTATGTCATGAATGGGATGTTGAATTTTGTAATTTGCTTGTTTTTTGCATCTATTGAGATAACTATGTGGTTTCTCTTGTGTTAAAATTGTGAAATACATTGATTGTTATCCTAATATTGAAATAGCCTTGAATTCCTAGAAAACATCCACTTTGTCATGATGTATTATAATTTTACATGTTGTAGGATTTTATTTGCTAATATTTTATTCAAGAGTTTTGTGCTCATATTCATGTGGGGTAGTTTTATCTAGTTTTTATTTCTTGAAATGTCTATATTCAGTTTTGATTTGGGGTAATGCTGATATCATAAAACAGGTTAAGAAGTGTTTCCTCCTTTTCTATTTCTTGAAGAGATTATGTAAAATTGATATCATTTCTTTGGAGTTTGGTAGAATTTGCTAGTCAGACACTCTGGGCATGGAGTTTTCATTTTAACTGTTTCTTTTTAAGTGAATTTTAGCAGTCCTTCAAAGAAGTGTTTAAATTCATTTAAATGATTATTCGGTTTATCCACATTTTCATATTATTGGCAGTGTTCTCTTATCTTTTAAATCTTTATATGTTCTATAGTGATAGCCTTTCTTTATTTCCTGATATTAGCAATGTGTGTCTCTTCTCTTTTTTCTTTTCTTTGTCATTGATTTCTGGTCTTCTCTTTGTTATTTACTTGGCTTTGGATTCAGTTTACTCTTCTTGTTTTTTTTGTTTGTTTGTTTGTTTGTTTGTTTTTTGTCTTTTCAGGGCCTCACCTGCTGCATATGGAGTTTCCCAGGCTAGGGGTCTAATCGGAGCTGTAGCTGCCGGTCTATGCCAGAGCCACAGCAACGCCTGTGTGAGCCTCATCTGCGACCTACACCACAGCTCACAGCAACACTGGATCCTTGACCCACTGAGAGAGACCAGGGATCGAACCTGCAACCTCATGGTTCCTAGTTGGATTTGTTAACCACTGAGCTACGACGGGAACTATTTGTTTCTTAAAGTGGGATTTTAATTGACTGATCTGAGCCGTTTCTTCTTTTCTAACACAAACGTATAAATATATATATATATATATATTTTTCCCAATCACTAATTTAACAGCCTGCTACAGATTTTGATATGTTGTATTTTCATTTTTATTAGCTTAAATCACATACTTTTCCGCAACTTCCTGTTTGACCCATATGGCATTTAGAAGCAAGTTGTTTAATTTCCAATTACGTAGAAGAATTTTTCCTATATCTTTCCTATAAACTGACTTACAATTTATTCTGTTAGAGTCAGAGAATATATTTTGTATAAATAACTTTTTTCAAGTATGTTAAGATTTGTTTTTAATGGCCAAATATATAGTTTTTCTTGGTGATTGTTCATGTAAACTTGAATGTACTGTGTAGAATACTCCATAGTCTTTTGTTGGGAAGAATATTCTATATTTTATAAATGTCTATAAATGTCAATTAGGTCAAGTTGGTTGGAGTGTTGTTTAAATCTTCTATATCCTTGTTGTTTGACTGTCTCCTTATTCTATTACTAAAAGAGTACTTTTAAAGTCTCCAAATATATTCATGGATTTGTTTATTTCTCCTTTAAGGTTTATCAGTGATCATATATTTTGAAGCTATTCATTTTATATTGTTATTTGATATGTATCTTGGATGCCATATCATTATTGGATAAATATTTGTGTTTGTGTGTGTGTGTTGCGTGTGTGTGTGTGTGTGTGTGCACACTCTAGGGGTTACAATATACCTACTTAACCTTTAACAGTCTCCTTGGAGTTAATATTTTCCTATTTTAAACAAAGTAAAGAAGCTCTGTTCTTTTTATGTTAGTTATGTTTTACATTTAAAAAACTGAAAGCCCACCACTAGGAACTGTTACAATTTTTTTGTTTGTTTTCAATGACTATATATATTTAAAGAGCTTAGGAGAAGAATGTATTTTAAAAAATATTCATCTGGACATATAACCATTTATGTTGCTCTTCCTTTATTCCTGAAGTTTCAAATATTTCTCTGGTATCATTTTCCTTCATCCATAAGAACATGTTTTACCATTTATCTTAGGCAGGCCTGCCAGCAACAAATTCTCCTTATTTTTTTCTTCCTTTGAAAAAATGTTTATTTTGCCATCGTTCCTAAAGGATATTTTCACTGGACATTGAATTATGGGTTGGCATTTCTAAAGATGTTATTCCATTATTTTCTGGCCTCTCTAGTTCCTGATGAGAAATTCACAGTCATTCAAATTGTTTCCTTATATACAACATGCCATTTTTGAATGGCTTCTTTTAAAATCTTTCTTAATTTTTAGTTTTCAGTGAGTTATTATGATGCCTTTGAACTTAATTTCCTTTGAGTTTGCCTATGTGTTGTTTGCTAAGGTACTTAATTTTATGGACTCAGGCCTTCAAATTTGTGAAGTTTTTAGTGTATTCTTTAGATATTTTTTCCTTTAACTAATTGTTTCTTGTCTCCATCTGTGACACCAATGATATGGATATTAGAGCATTTAATATTATCTCATGAGATTCCAATGCTCTGATAATTTATTTTCTATCTCTTTTCCCCTCTATTCTTTAGACTGGATAATTTCTGTAACTCTATCTTGTAATTCTTTCTTCCCTCTTCCATCCTGCTACTGCACACATCCACTGGTATTTTTATTCTCAATATTGTGTTTTTTGGTTACAAATTTTTTTGGTTTGTTCTTATAGTTTTTATTTCTCTATTTAAGACTATCTTTCCATTCATTCCAAGAGTTTTTATCTTTACTTCAAAGAACATAACAGTTACATTAATGAATTTTCCCGGTAACTCTAATATTTAAGTTATCTCAGGGTTGTCATCTCTGCTTGTCTCTCCCCTCTGTAATTAGGCACATTTTCCTGGATTTTGGTATTTTTGAGTAATTTTAGATTGTATGCTGGACATTTTGAAAACTATGTTATGGAGTACTGAATCCTATGAAAATTCTCTGAAGAATGTTGACTGTTTTGTTTTAAAAGACAACTCAGTTTCCTTTCTTGGTAGACAAGATGGAGCAGACAAACTTTCCCCTAGTCTTCCTAATAAGTACAGCTAAAAAATCTAGACAGCATATTTAAAGCAGGCATAGAAGACCTTGAAAGATAGAAGGTCCCTGGCAGAGCTCCCTTTGGTTGTTGTTATTGTGGTTGATTTTTACACCCTGGACTAGGTGCTGAGGAAGGCAATGTGGAAACACCAATGGGCATGGCCATAAAATGTCAGAAGGAAAACTGGCTCTCTCTACCTAAAGGACCAGGAAAGGGGCAGACGAGCATGAAAGCCATCTTTTAAACACTAACCACACTCATCCAACCATTTCAATCCAGAATAAATAGTGGCCCTATCTCCTTCCTCAAAGACTGAGGAGGGTAGACATCACCCTCATCCAGATGGAATGACACCCTCCTCCCCCTCCACCGTGGTGTCAGCAGAGACACAGGCAGAACGTGGACATCAGTGCCCACCTGAGAGTAACTGGAAAGTTCCCTTCTCCCCAGCTGACATGGTGTCAGAAAAGCTCTGCTAAATCAGAAGACTTAAATCGGAGTCTCATGACACTCTTCCAAGAGTCCAGGATACTCTCAAAATCACTCATAATCCTAAGAATCAGGAAAATCTTAACTTGAATGAGAAAAAACCAATTTTTTTCTGAGGTAATACTGATGTTGGGATTATCTGATAAGGAATTTAAATGGGCCATTATACAAAGTCTTCCACCAACCATTACAAACATGTTTGAAACAAATGAAAAAAATAGAAAGTCTCACAAAGAAATCAATGATATGAATAAAGGTCTGTTCTTCTGGTCCTCTGGCAAGAGAAAGAGGATTTCTCTTTGAGTTTTTGTTATCTTACCTACTGTGAGATGGGTCATCCTTGGGTCAAATTAGGGTATAAAATGGGGGGAAAAAATCAGAAAACTCACTGCCAAACTGGTTATTTGATTTCTTCCCAGTGTCCCTACTACTTTTTAATTTTCAGAGCTCTCAGGCTGCTACTTTTTAAATTCTTGTCCAGTGTTGTAATTAGGCTAGATAGACTTACTCCACCTTGGCCAGAGTAGAAATCTAACAACATTTTGAAGCCCAGGTCTAGTTAACCCCCTTGGATTTGAAACTATAAAAGATCTGTGATAAGCGACCAGGGACAAATCCTATCAATGGAATCTGGATGTTAAAACTTTGACTTTGGAGGAATTGGCAAAATAAGCAGGAGAGGCAAACATGAGGAATAAATGGCCAGAAATCCAGTCCTCTGGTTACAGCAAACTGCTTTAGTGAAGATTAAATCACTGACGGGGTTAGGGAAAAATAATGTCAGACCACATGAAGTTAAAGCAGATATTTGGAAATGAAAGAAAAATGTGTTAACTTTGCACATTACCAGGTTGCACCTTATTGCTAGCTGGGAGGAAGAAAAGCTCCTTCAACTCAGTACAGGCAACTACCTTGCCTAAAGGATCTTATCAAAGTCACTCTATTTATGCTAGCTTGGATAAATTTAAATCCAGTAATACCGATGAGGAGGAGAAGAAGAATGTGTTAGAGTGGGGGTGCTGAGTTTACTCCACCTGTTAAGGTGGTGAAAGAAAAGATGATTGACTTGAATCCCATGGCTGGGGGTGGGGGGTGGGATCCAAGGCTGTAAGTTATGTCTAAACTGAATAGCTTTGGGGTGATGGAATGGTAGTATACTTGTGAACAATGTGCTTCAATACTTACCATATAGTGGTAGGAAAAATCAGGAGACCAAGAGCAAACTTCTAGGCATATGGTGATATTATGATGTTAAATACTAGCAAAACCATTATGGCAAAACCATTGTTTGGAAATTGAGGAAGTAAAGAACAATATCAAAAACCCCCAATAAGACACCCCAAATGCAAAAACTTGCAGTGGCATTAACTAAACCTGAGTGCATAGTTGGAATAAATGTGCTTAGGAAGGTAGGGCTTTGCCATTATGGGAAATACCTTTTGCTTGATTATAACTGGCTATGTTAATTAGAAATTTTTAGAATTGCCTGCAATTTCCTCCCTACTGAATCCTAAAACAATACCAAATCTCAAGAAAATAATGAGAAATTTCAGTTTTCATTTTTAAGTACTGTAAAATTTAGCTTGCTCCACAGCCGTCCTCTCTAGCGGGTGGGTGGGTGATTCATGGAAACTAATCGCTGTTTGTTGTGCTTGAATCAGGTAGTTCCACTGATCTACTGTATCACACATGGGGAAAAAGCTGTTCAGAAAATCCAGTAAGCTGAATGTGATGCTGTGATAGTGTTTTTTAGGCTAGGGGTCAAATTGGAGCTGCAGCTGCCCACCTACACCACAGTCACAGCAATGCAGGATCCCAGCCACATATGTGACACACACAGCAGCTCATGGCAATGCCTGGATCCTTAACACACTGAGAGGGGCCAGGGATTGAACCCGTGTGTCCTCATGGCTACTAGTTGAGCTCATTATGGCTGAGCCGCAACAGAACTCCAATGCCATGATAGTCTTGGTTAGTAATTTCTGTCCCAATCTTAGAAGCAAATCAGACAAAACTTTCCCTTTTTATAGGAATGACTGATATACCTTCATCATCACCTCCTAAGGGAAGTCAAATGAATTCTCCATTGTATTTTGACAATCTAGTGAAATTTAGACCCAATTACAGTCAAGCCCAAGTTAACATATGCATTGACGATTGTCTGAAAATTTCCCTCTCAGAGGAGAAAGCCCCTAAGATTTGAAAACAGCACTGGTACATATTACCAGCTGAAGATGCATTATGTATGGCTAAAATACAGAGCTGAGTTCAATCCACTAAATACTAGGGAATTACTTGGGTTGGAGGCCAGGGGAGGCAAACCATCCAAGGCAGGGAATAAACTGCTATATTTGCCAGGCCCTGCTAATTAGAAAGAGACACAAGTAGTGTGGCGTTTGGGTTTGGTGGGATACTTACACTGTTCCTTGGAAGCCCTAATATATTGAGTGACCAGAAAAAAACTGAATTCGAATGAGATCCAAAACTAAAACAGGCTTTGAGAGACATGCAGAGGGATGTAGCCCCAAATAATACCATTTGGGTTATCCTAATGCAAAGATTATTTTGGAGGCTTGTAAAAGAGATAATAATATCTACACACACACACACACACACACACACACACAGACTGGAAGCTCTTGCAGAAGTCTTTCACATTACTTTTCCCTCCCCAAGAAGTGGCTGCTGGAATATTGGAGTCAAAGTTATCTAGTGCTGAGAAGAGCTATGGCCACTTTGAAAGACAATAATTGGCCTTTTGCTGGGCTTTAGTGACTATTGCTTCCACCACTCAGGGATTTAAAATAATTCTGAGGAATTCCCGTTGTGGCTCAGCAGTAACGAACCTGACTAGTGTCCATCAGGACGTGAGTACAATCCCTGGCCTCGCTCAGTGGATTAAGGATCCGGCATTGCTACGAGCTATGGTGAAGGTTGCAGATGCTTCTCAGATCCTGCGTTGCTGTTGCTGTGGCTGTGGCCGGCTGCTACATCTCCAATTCTACCCCTAGCCTGGGAACATCCATATGCCATGGGTGCGGCCCCAAAAAGTAAAAAAAAAAAAAAAAAAATTCTGAGATCCCAAATCCTTTGATGTCTTGGGTAATGTCAGATTCATTCCCATAAGAAAAGAGCAGCTCAGATGTGTTTAAAGAGGAAATGACATATATAGAAGGGCCCATAGGCTGTGGCCTTGTGGATATATATTGTATCTATAACTATATCACCACCCTGCCCTTTGGGCCAACAGGAGCCCAAACTAGCAGCTTTTAGTACTGAATGGTTTGAATTATAGGTTTCTCTCCTTGGTGAAGCCAAGTGAGTTTCCTGATTTACTGATATAAGTTCCCTGACTGAGAATGCTGTGCAGTCTAGAAGTCGGCCCCATTTGTTCAGTGAGTCATTAAACCTTGGTTGAGGAAGCAAGGTGAGTTTGAACAATGGTCGAACTTGAGGGCAGTGTATCTGTAGTACAGCAAGAACTTGACCTTACTAAGATCTTGATGCATAGTCAGGCAACGCTTTGCGGAGAATGCAATTATGGAAAATCCTATAGGAATTCCAAAGATGAATCAAAGTGGGCTATGTGGATGCCAACCAGAGAAGCCTAGTGGGTGGCTCAAAAGGAGACTAGAATATAGAGGCTTTGTCCTAGCCCTGGAAATAGCTACCCAGGCACAGAAACTGAGCTGCATGAAGATGCTCAAGTTATGAAATGTTGGTGGAAAAAATGACAGATTCCTTTGCCTCCTGCTGAAGCTGCTAATGAGGTAAAAGACTGTAGAAAATGTCAAGAAGCAAAGAATCACCTTAAGATGGCTTTGGATAAGTGCCTCCAAGTTTAAGAGCCCATGTTTAGCCAGCAAGTGGATAACAGGACTCTCATGAGTGGCCCCAGCTGGCTTCCAATGGGTCCTGCCTGGAGTAGACATGTGATTTACTTTGGTCTATGCTTCCCAGGTGACCTCAGCAATGGCTGAGAATATCATTTAAGGTACAGGGCACAAGGTCGTGCATTAATTGGTCCCCCAGATCAGATTTCATTGGACCAAGGTATGCATTTAGCTGTTGGCAATGTACAAAATTGGACTAAAGAGAGTAATAACACATGGACAGCTATCCCTGACCACTAGAATGAGCAATTAAAGCATCTATTAATAAACCTGGAGGATGATAAAGCAGGAGAAGGTGGCAGACTCAATCGGGAAAAAGCTTGATTCATCTGATCACATAAGTAGTAAGGGGGAAACCCCTTTAGACAGGTTTCTGGGACAGGGATTGGGAAGAAAGGAGTGGGGTTTGATGCAATCATAGCAATTCTGCTTTCTTCCTATCTCACACATTTTTCTTTGTTTTCCCATCTTCAGAAGTGCTGGCTCCAGGACTGCCCTTGTGTGTCTGGAAGAGGAAAACAGTATTCAGAACATGATTTTAATTCCTCTGAATTTGACTCAGGGTGTTCTTAAGGGAACAGTGAGTTGAACGGCATGTCATGTGCCTAAATTAGGCTTGACTGTCGGTACCGTTCCACTGCCTAGTGGTGGAAATAGTCTTCTGTTCCTTAACCTTTCTAACCCTAGCTCTGTTTCCTGGGCAAGGATGGCAGAGGAAGCTCTGGCAAAGCTGTGCCTGAAACCTGCTCTGTGGTGAGGCGGAGACTCCCAGCCAAGCAAGCTGAAACAAGGTGATAAATGGAAACAAGTGGAAACTGTGGGAGATGGGAAGGGAAGATGTACCCGGGAATTGATGCTAGAAAAGGGCACCATCACATTTTCTTGAGAGAACATCTCCGAGCAAGAGAATCCTACTTTAGCTGTTTCAGATGTGATGTTGAGTCATGGCCAATGCCAGGCAAAGCCCCCAGATTTGTTTTCCCCTGAGAAAGAGAACTAGATTGAAGCCATACCATAAGATTCGTCTGAAGAGCAACCTGGGAAATTTAGAGAGAAAACAAAAATTAATCAGCAGCATCTCACAATGACTCACTTGAGTAAAAGCAGGTTGCAGTTGCCATCTGGGTAATGTTAGGTTGGTTGTGTTTATCGCATTGATTCTTTTGCAGTTTCTAAAAGAAATCTTTCTTTGAGACATTGCAGATTTGGCATCTGTAGCGGATGCTGTGAACCAAGATGACAGCCTGCTTAGGCAGCTGGGGATGATGGGAAATGATATGCTGCAGTGCTGCCCGCCTTGGCTTTCGAGATCTACTTTTGCTCTTTTGACAATACCAGATGTGAATGCAGATAGAGTACTTTACAAGCCCGTCTTGATGGAATCAGGATGGTGCCCTGGAGGGAGAATACTTGCTGGGTACGGCTATCCTAGACCATTGGTCTTTCATGCCTGGAACTTGAAAAAGAATAATTATGGGAAGTTTTATGGCTCACTCAAAACTAATCACATCTTGGTTGCACAGGCTCCACTAACACAACTTCTGAATTTCACTCCAACCACAAATACACAGTGGGGACATCTCTCGGGCCTTAATGAATATTGGCCACAATATACTAAGAGGGACTTGCAGGTTTGGGGAGCTGGACTTGGTGTGTCAAGAGAAGTATAGATAGCACTTTTGGAGCCTCACCATCTGGATGGGAAAGACCTGTTAAGCCCCAGAAAAGAACAACTAGTGAGCTGTAGCTGCAGTCTTGGCGGCTGGTCTGAAAAGATGAAACAACAGGAGAACGGAATTTGCCTATTACTAAACTAATGGAGGATCAGGCTTGTTAACATTTCTAGGGGAAGGCATGAACCTTGACATGATGCTTGCAATGAATCTGATATACTTAAAAGGGCAGTGCTTTGGTATGATGGAGGCGCAGGCTAGGCAATTACCCTTGCAGGAAAACTATAGCCAGCCTGAATATGGCAAGATGTCACTGGTAAGTGGGTTCATTTTTTGGTTCCATTATGCCCATAGATTAAAAAGGCATTTCTGGAGATTCTGTCGTGGCGCAGTGGTTAACGAATCCAACTAGGAACCATGAGGTTGCGGGTTTGATCCCTGGCCTTGCACAGTGGGTTAAGGATCTGGTGTTGCCGTGAGCTGTGGTGTAGGTTACAGACGCGGCTCGGATCCTGCGTTGCTGTGGCTGTGGTGTAGGCTGGCAGCTACAGCTCTGATCAGACCCCTAGCCTGGAAACCTCCATATGCCATGAAAGCAGCTGAAGAAAAGGCAAAAGACAAAAATGAATAAATAAATAAATAAACAGGCATTTCTATTCCTTATGGCACACATTGGTTAGCTTTTGCGAAGTTAAAGGTCATTGCTTGCTATGCAGAATAGCAGGCCCCCAACCCCAAATCTTCTGAATCAGACTCTGCATTTTCACAAAACAACTAGGTGAATGGCATGTACATTAAAGTTGGGGAAACACAGGAATAGGCTTTTTCTATCCTCATGTTGCAGGATTGCCTCTATTTCTGTCAGCAGATATGAAAGCATAACTAGGGACTTTACCTGGTTTATTTACAAATATATTATCTTGCATAAAAGAGATTTTTCAAGTGCCGAACGTTTATCCAGAACCACCAGGTTAAGTTTTTGTTGCTCTACTTGCACCCAAATATTTCTCTAGGTAGGTGGCTGGGGGTAGCTCTAGTAAGGATGACAGGAGCTACATCTAGATCCCTATCCTGGCCCCTTTGACTTCATCTTCCTCCATCGAACTTTCATTTTACAGCTTGTATTAGAGTTCTCCAGAGACACTGAACGAATAGAAAATACATATACATATATATATAAAAAACACACACGCATATATATTCCATATAAAATGAGGAATTAACTCACGGGATTCTGGAGGCTGAGAATTTCCACGATCTGCCATCTGCAAGCTGGGAACCCAGGAAAGCTGGTGGTGTGATTTCAGTTCCAATCCACAGGCTTGAGAACCAGCCAAACCGATCGTATAAATTCCAGTGCAAGGGCAGGAGAAGGCAAATATTCCAGTTGGAACAAGTAGGCAGGAAGAAAAAAAGGGACAAATTCCTCCTTTCTCTCCTTTTTGCTGTATTCAGGCCCTCAATGGATTGCATGGTGCTTACCCATATTGGGGAGGGCGATGCATATGTTTTACAACATTCCCTATCTCCTGATTCAAATGTGAATCTCATGCAGAAACACCCTCACAGCCGCACTCAGAAATAACGTTTAATCTGGGCACCCTGTGGGCATAGTCCCCAGGTTGACAAATAAAATTAACCATCACACAACCACAGAAAACAAATTTTTTGTCTCCCATCCTTTCTCGTTTATCACTCTGATTCTAACTCTAGGTAGTATATATGTAAGAATAATTGTAGAATTTTAGAACTGGAAGGCCTTTCAAGATTATCAAGCATAATTCTCTAATTTTATAAGTAAGAAATACGTGGCTCAGAAAAATTAAGTGACTTTGTAATCTATCGTGGGCAGAGTTTCGTATAGTGATACACATTGACATTTAGGAAAAATAAATACATTATGACAGATGGAATGGGTGTTTAGTCTCCACTGGGTCTCATAAAATAGATTACCTTACAAAATACGCAAAGAATTTATTTGAACATGGTCCTGTGATAAAACCACCCTAGGCCACTGAAACAGGATTCAATACAAGCTAGTTCTAGATATTTTTACTGACAGGAGCAAAAGTATTTTTCTGAAAAAGAGGAAATTTCTTTGCTTTAGGCTGTGAACTTGAGAATACAGACTTGTCTTGATACTTCCCCCCCCTTTTTTTTCCTCATGTTCCATGGGCTCTTTGTACAACATAAAAGTCTATTTTATGAGGTGCTAGGAGGAATTATGGGGTAGGCCTAGTCACTGAATGCAGTTTTCTCTCCATTAATACACAAACGACAGATTCGTGCTAAAATGGATGGACTTTAAGCAAGGTGTGAACGCGGACTGTGTTTATTCATAGTTGTGTTTTTATACCCATGTAATGGTTTGGATTTAAAAGATGGCCTTTTATTTGTATTTGATTGGTGCCTGCTCTAAGGAGTTTAAAATTCAACCGAAAAGGCAAATGGTGTAAATTTAACATGCAAAAAGGAAAACAAAGTGAAAATTCCAACCATGTTGCAATCATTCTAGAAGTACTGCTAAAGAGGTTTATAGATATTGACATAAAGTCACCCAAGGGATATATGACCATGGCCCGGAATGTTGTGGGGAAAAATAAACATTCATGAAAAGGATGGGGTATGAAGATGGATGAGATCTGCATAGGCAGAATTTCAAATGAAGCCTTATGTAAATGAAGCAAGCACAGGAAGGGTGGGGACGTGAGGTAGAATGAGTTGGTTGGAGGCACTGGCTTGTGTGGGGACATAAGACTAAGGATGGGTGACATGTGGTGCATCCTGCCTGCTAGGGTACGGATCTAGACACAGGTGTGCAGGAAACCGGGTGTCCTTGTTTAACTGCAGGATGATGCAGTTAAAAGAATTTCTTGGAAAGATAAATAGGTCATTGGTCCACAAGATGAATGAGCAAAAGGATTGCAGGTAAAGAGTATGTTAGGAGATAAAAGAAAATCAGAAGCAGTCTTGAATGGTAGCAACTTGGGAAGACTGGATTCTAAAGAAACATAAAAAATTGGCAGAACTTAGTATTCATTAGATGGGATACCTTCACTAATGCTTCATTCTTTCTCCCCATAACCTAGGGATGTAGGTTTTTTGTTTTTGTTTTTGTTTTTTTTGTTTTTTTTTGTCTTTTTAGGGCCTCACCCATGGCATAGGGAGGTTCCCAGGCTAGGAGTTGAATCGGAGCTGTAGCTGCTGGCCTACCCCACAGCCACAGCAACGCCAGATCCTTAACCCACTGAGTGAGGCCAGGGATTGAACCTGTGTCCTCATGGATACCAGTCAGATTCGTTCCCCTGAGCCACCACAGGAACTCTAGGATTTTCTTAAAGTAAAAATGAAGGAGTTCCTGTTGTGGCTCAGTGGGTTAATGACCTGATGTCTCTGTGAGGTGTGAGTTGGATCCCTGGCCTTGCTCAGTGGGTTAAAGATCCAGCGTTGCCACGAGCTGTGGTGTAGGTCACAGATGTGGCTTGGATGCCATGTCATCATGGCTGTGGTATAGGCCGGCAGCTATGGCCCAATTGGATCCCTAGCCTGGGAACTTCCATATGCCCCAAGTGCGGCCCTAAAAAAGGGAAAAAAAGATGAATATTTACTGTATGTTAAGTTAATCAATAATATATTCTTTTCTGTGTGAACATATTAACACACTTTTATTAAGTAATCTCTGAGTATATGTGGGAAGAATAATAACTAGCTCAAGCCTTGTCAGTTTTAGGGCTACTCCATGAGGGAAATAACCTTTTTTTTTTTTTTTTTTTTTTGCTGTTCTCTTGGCATGTGGAAGCTCCTGGGCCAGGGATCCAACCTGTGGCACTGCAGCAACCTGAGATGCTTAGTGAAAACACAGGATCCTTGACCCACTGTGCCACAAGGGAACTCCAGGGAACTTTCCATCTTTTTCTCAATTTTTTTTGTTTTTTGTTTTTTGTTTTTTTTTTTTTTGAATTTTAGGGCCACACCTGCAGCATATGGAACTTCCCAGGCTGGGGTTGAATCGGAGCTGCAGCTGCTGGTCTACATACACCACAGCCATAGCAACTTGAATCCTTAACACATTGAGTGAGGCCAGGGATCAAACCCACATTGTCATGGTTTCTAGTTGGTTTCTTAACCCACTGAGCCACAACAGGAACTCCTTTAAAAAAAAAATATATATATATATATATATATATACACACAGACACACACACACATATATATATATATATATATATATATATATATATATTCCCATTTTTAAAAAGTTTTTCTCAGGATATTTCTAGGCAGACCTTAAAAAAGAATAAAATGATGTAAATTGTTTAACCTCTACATGCCTCAAATTGCTCCTTTGGAAAATAAGGGTAACAACATGTGAGTGCCTCGCTAGGGTCACCCAGAGTGTCCCAGTAAGGCTAGTGGTCAAATCAGAGCTGTGACTGCTGGCCCGTGCCACAGCTACAGCAAATGCTGAATATTATGAGATGCATCTGTGATCTATGCCATAAGCTCACGGCAGTGCTGGATCCTTAACCCCCTGAGCAAGGCCAGGGATTGAACCTGAATCCTCATGGATACTAGTCGGGTTCTTAACTGACTGTGCCACAATGGGAACACCCACTCTTCCTCCTTCTTAGGTTTCATGCATCTGAAACAGCCTTTTGAAATCATGAAACTGTTGCTATATACCAAAGTGGCCATTTTCTCCCCAACACTGTGGGCTAAAATTGTATAGTTTCAAAATGATTAACTATCAATACACGAAATTTTGATATTCCAACCAAACCATGACCAGATTTCCTGGACCACCTCAAAAGTACACACTGCATGAAGGAAAATGTGTTCTTTTTAAATATACCATTGATCATGTTTTCCTATATTTTCATAATTTATTCTCATATTCTGTGGCACCAGATTCTCTAGGGTTTCATTCCACCTCTCGGGCCAACCCTTTTCTAACTTTTTTACAGACTCATTCTCTTCTATGTGGCCACCTGAATGCTGCATATTTATAACTCAATCCTGGACACTATCCTCTCCTTCCTGTGCTTTCCTCCACTAAACACGTTCATCTATGTCAGCATCTACAGATCCACGATCTCCAAATATACATCATGCCCAAATCGCTCCTCTGCATTCTAGGTACAAATAGATCCTTGCCCAGTTAATATTTCTCCTTGGATTTCTCAAAGGCATCACAAATCCACATGTCTAGAACAAAATGACCTAACTCAGACCCAACTTGTTCCTCTTCTCATATTTGCCAACTTCAAGAATATCACCTTTGATTATTTAGCCAAAAACCTATGGGTTACCCTTAAGACTTCCATCTTCTTCATGTCTGTTTTCAAACTCATCTCCAACTGCCATCAATTTTATCTCCTAAATGTTGCTTTAATCAACCCTCTTTTCTGAAATCTCTACTTGCAAGCTATCCCAGACACAATCATCTCCCTGAATATCCTTTGGCTTCTCTCCTATTTATTTTCTTTTAAAAATTTATTTTTCATTTTATAAAATGAATAAAAACATTAAAAAATTCAGGCCGTAGCTTAAAACAGTAAGTAAATGTAAAAAGCAAACACACAAATAAATAAATATTGCTCCCACTCCATCTGTTATTCCTTACTCTGCAGAGTAAATCACTTTCAGCTTTTTTTGTTGTTTCTTTAGGTAAATAGCTCCATAGCTCTTTATCCCTCACCCCCTTTTTTTAATGGCCACACCCACAGCATATGGACATTCCTGGCCCAGGGTTTGAATCCGAGCTGTAGCTGCAGCAATGCCAGATCCTTCAATCCCCTGCACTGGGCTGGGGATAGAACTGGCTTCTCTGCTAGCCACCTGGGCCCCTGCAGTCATATTCCCCCTGTGCCACAGCAGGAACTCTTCCATATGTCTAAATAATATGCTTATGTTGCCTTTTATTCATCTTAATAAAATGTTACCTATTATATTCTCTCTAAGAAATATGACATCATACAGTCCACTTTTTATCTCACCCTCACTCAATATCATTGTATTACTTTTTTGTTAAATTAGTAATTGTTATTTATGTTATCAATATTATGAATTGAGTGTATCAAATGTTTCTTTTCATGCACATTTTTTGTTATCAGGGAGCACTTATTGCCTCATTTTCACATTGATTTTGTTTTTGATATTTGTATTTCAGCAAATACAATTGTTAACACAATTGTACATTCTCAACACATTCAAACATAACAGGGGGTCTCTCAGTTCATTTACTGGGGGGGAACCCCTTTCTTTCTCAGGGATCTTCTGTCTTCCTGTTCCAGGATAGATTGGCTGCTTGCCTTCCTTTTCATTTCTAGCCCTCTCTGGTTTTAATTGAGCTTTTTATATAACTCCATTTTCTCTCTTAGAATATCAATTATATTTCTTTCTAAAAATCCTTTAGTGGTTACCCCAGAGGTTGCAATATACATTTTAAGTTAGTCTAAGTCCACCTGTAATTAATGCTATAGTGCTTATGTGTAGTGCGGCTACCTTATAACAAAGTGTTTCCTTGTTTGCCTCGTTTCTGATGAAGAGTATGTTATAATTCTTATACTTTGTCCTCTGTGGATAAGGCATTTTCCCCTTCGCTGGCATCTTTCAAGAATTTCTGAGAAGATGTCTTTGATTACTAGCTTGATTTTTTTTCCTTTTTTTGGCATTTATCTTATTTGGTATTTCTGAGCTTCCTGGATCTGTGGTTTGCTGTCTGTTTGGTGTTATTACTTTTGGAAAATTCTAAGCTATTATTACTTCAAATATTTCTTCTGTTCCTTTCTCTCAATTTTCTTTCTGGCACTCCAATTAAATGTATTTAAACCTTTTTGAATATTGTTTTTGTTTGTTTTTTCATCCAGTTTTATTGAGGTATAATTGACACATAGCACTAAGTTGACACTCAGTATAATGATTTGACTTATGTATATCTTGAAGTGATAATAAACTTAGTGAACATCCATCATCTCATATATAGAAAATATGAAAAAAATATAGAAAAAAGTGTTTTCCTTGTGATAAGAATTTTTAGGATTTACTCTTAACACATTTCATATATCACAGAGCTGTGTTAATTATATTTATCATGTTTTACATTATATCCCTGGTAGTTATTCATCTTATAACCAGAAGTTTTTATATTTTGACTGTCTTCATCCAATTCCCTGCCCTCCTCTCCCCATCCTTGAATCTGATAACCAGAAATCTGATCTCTTTTTCTCTGAGTTTTTTTGTTTTTGAGATATAATTGACCTACAGCACTGTTAGTTCCTGTTATGCAACATAGTGACTTGATATTTCTCTACATTTCAAAATGAAAACCTTTATAAGTCTAGGTATAATATGTCACCATACAAAGATATTACATAATTATTGACTGTAATCCCCACATTGTACATTTCAAACTCACAACTCAAATATTTTGCAACTCGAAGCTTGTACCTCTTAATTTCTCTCACCTATTTCTTTCCTCCTCCCACCCTCCTCTGTCTGGCAACCTCCTGTTTGTTCTCTATAACAGTTTCTGTTTTGTTATACTTGTTCATTTGATTTATTTTTTAGATCACACATGTAAGTAAAATAATACAGTTTTATCTTTCTTTGTCTGACTGATTCCTCGAGGTCATCATGTTGCAAATGGCAAAATTTCCTTCTTTTTTATGGCTAAGTAGTATTCCATTGTGGATATATATGTATGCACATCTTCTTTATCCATTCATCTATCACTGGACATTTAGCTTGCTTCAATATCTTGGTTATTGTGAATAATGCTGCAATGAACATAGGAGTGCATATATCTTATCTAATTCATTTTGGTTTTCTTCAGATAAATAACCAGAAGTGGAATTTCTGGATCATATGGTAGTTTTATTTTTAATTTTTCGAGGAATCTCCATACTGTTTTCTATAGTGAGTGCATAAATTTACATTTCTACCAATAGTTCATGAGGGTTCCTTTTTCTGCATATCCTTGCCAACACTTGTTATTTGTACACTTTTTGATAATAGCCTTTCTGACAGGTGTGAGGTGATATCTCACTGTGGTTTTGACTTGCATTTCCCTGATGATGAGTGATGCTGAGTATCTTTTCATATACCCTGTGGCCCATTTGAATGTCTTCTTTGGAAAAAAAGTCTATTCATATCCTCTGCACATTTTTTAACTGGGTTGTTTGTTTTTTTGGTGTTGAGGTGTATGAGTCCTTTGTATATTTTGGATATAAACCTGTTGTCAGATGTATTGGTTGCAAATATCTTCTCCCATTCAATAGATTGCCTTTTCATTTTGTTGATAGTTTCCTTTGCTGTGAACAGCTTTTTAGTTAGATGTAGTCCCATTTGCTTATTTTTATCTTGCCTAAAGAAACATGTAAATATATATTGCTTAAGATTGTTGTCAAAGAGTGTACTGCCTATGTTTTCTTCTAGAAGTTGTATGGTTTAGGGTTAGTGTTTAATCCATTTTGAGTTTATTTTTGTGTATGGTGTGAGAAAGTAGTCAAGTTTCTTTTCCATGTAGTTGTCCAGTTTTCCCAACAGTTTTTGGAGAAACTGTCTTTTCTCCATTGTATACTCTTGCCTCTTTTGTTGTAGATTAATTGCCCATATAGGTGTAGGTTCATTTCTGGGCTCTCTATTCTGTTGCACTGATCTATGTTTCTACTTTTGAGCTGGTAGCATACTGTTTTGGTTACTATAGATTTGTTGTATAATTTGAAGTCAAGAAGCATGGTACCTCCAGCTTTGTTCTTCTTTCTCAAGAGTGTTTTGACTATTTGGGGTCTTTTGTGTTTACATACAAATTTTAAAATTATTTGTTCTGTAAAAATGCCATTGATAATTTGATAGGGATTGCATTGAATCTATAGGTCACCCTGGGGAGTATGGTCATTTTAACAGTATTAATTCTTCCAACCCTAGAATGTGGTATATCTTTCCATGTGTTTGTATCATCTTCAATCTCTTAGTGTCTTATAGTTTTCAGAGTACAAGAGTATTGCCTCCTTATGTAGATTTATTCCTAGGTTTTTTATTCATTTTGATGCAATGGTAAATTGGATTGTTTCCTTGATTTCTTTTTCTGATCTTCAGCTGTTAATGCATAGAAATGTAAGAGATTTCTGTGTATTAATTTTGTATTCTGCAACTTTACTGAATTCATTGATGAGCTCTAGGTTTTTTTAATGGCATCTTTAAGATTTTCTCTATATAGTATCATGTCATCTGCAAATAGCAGCAGCTTTACTTCTTCCTTTTTGACTTGGATTCCTTTGATCTTTTAAAAAATCTTTTCTGATTGCCGTGGCTGGGATTTCCAATACTATGTTGAATGATGATGGCAAAAGAGGACATCCTTGTCTTATTCCTATATTCAGCTTTTCACCATTGAGTATGATGCTAGCTCTGGGCTTGTCATAAATGGCTTTTAGTATGTTGAGACACATTCCCTCCATAACCACTTTGTGGAGACTTTTTGTCATAATGGATGTTGGATTTTTCAGAAGCTTTTTTACCTCTATTGAGATCATTTTTTTTAAGGATCATATGTAGTTCTTATTCTTCATTTTGTTTGTGTGGTGCATCATACTGACTGATTTGTGGATACTGAAAAATTCTTATATCCATGGGATAAATCCTACTTGATCATGATGTATGTTCCTTTTAATGTATTGTTGCAGTCAGTTTGCTAGTATTTTTATTTTTGCACCTATGGTCATCAGTGACATTGGCTTGTAATTTTCTGTTTTGTGTGATATCTTTGTATGGTTTTAGTACTAGGGTGATGCTGGCCTTATAGAATGAGTTTGTAAGTATTCCTTTTTCTGTAATTTTTTGGAATAGTTTGAGAAGCATAGGTGTTAATTCTTCTATAAATGTTTAGTAGAATTAACTTGTGAAGCTATCTGGTCCTGGACTTTTGTTTGTTGGGAATTTTTATTATTATTTTTTTTTACAGATTCAATTTCATTATTGGTAGTTGTCCTGTTCATATTTTCTATTTCTTCCTGGTTTAGTCTCAGGAGATTGTACATTTCTAGGTATTTGTCCATTTATTTTAGGTTGTCCATTTTGTTGGTATATAATTGCTTGTAATAATCTTTTACAGGATCGTTTGTATTTCTGTGGGGTTGTTTGTAACTTCTTTTGTTTCTGTTTATATTAATTTGGGCCTTCCCTCTCTTTTTCTAAATAAGTCTGGCTAAAAGTTTATTAATTTTGTTTATCTTTTCAAAGATCTAGCTCAGTTTCATTGACTTTTCTGTTCTTTTAAAATCTCTATTTCACTTATTTCTTCTCTGATCTTTATGATTTCTTTCCTTTTACTAATTTGGCTTTGTTTGTTCTGCTTTTTCTAGTTCCTTTAGGTATATGATTCAATTTTTATTTGAGATTTTTCTTAATTCATCCATCTGGGGAGTATGGGTCTTTACTTGTCTCCATCCCTTCTACCCATCTATCTCATTGTGGTTCCTTCTTTATATCATTAGTTCTAGATGGTATTTTATGCAAGTCTTCTGGTGTCCTCATCAATAGTTGATCTGTATATAGTTGTAATTTTGGTATCTCTATGGGAGGAGTTAAGCTCAGAGTTTTCCTATTTCTCAAGCTTGGCCATCCTTCAGGATGCTCCTATTTAACACATTTTGAATTAATTATGGCTTTTCCCACATTTTAGTTTGGGAATTTTTTATTGATCTCTCTTTCAGCTTGCTAATTTTCCCTCAGCCATATGTGGTGATTGATGAGTTCTTCAAATACATTCTTTATTTCCATTATAGTGTTTTTGTTTTCCAGCATTCCCATTCAATTCTTTCTTAGAGCTTTTATTTCTCTTCTTACATTAGCCATCTGTTCTTGCATGCTCTCTACCTTTTTCATTAAAGCCTTTAACACCTTAATCATAGCTATTTTAAATTCTCTGACTGTTAATTCCAGCACTTGGCTCATATGTTCTATGCTGTGTTTGGTTCTGGTCCTTGCTTTGTCTTTTCATAATGCTTTTTCTTGTCTTGTAGTATGCCTTGCAATTTTTTGTTGTTGCTGTTGAACAACAAAACATAATGTACTTAGAAATAGGAATAGAGGTATTTAGGCCTTTAATGTAAAATTTTATATTTATTTGGCTGAGTGTTTGCCTGTGTTTGATGTTTGTAGTAGTTAAAATACCAGAGGTTTCAAATTTCTCTAATATTATTTGTTTTATCTCATGTATTGACTTTGGGCTTCCCTAAAGTGCCTTACTCAGAGAGAATCTACATCTTGTAACTTTTCAGCTATAATCCTCTGTTATTACATTGGAGCCTTATTAGTCTGGTGGTGAGGTGTGGAAGAGGGAAAGCATTCCATGATATTATAAGTAAGTTTCATTCTTTTAGCAGGCCTGTGTCCCTGGGGCTGTGAACTTCACAAACTTCCATAGTTTTATTTTCCCAGCTTAAGTGAGATAGGAAGGCTGCTGTGGGTTAAAATGGAGAAATGCCCTTACTCCAGATGGGTTATGATAAGCTCTTTTTCTTTTCTCTAGATAGTATGA
The DNA here is from genome assembly GCF_016906955.1 of Phacochoerus africanus. Classification (NCBI taxonomy): domain Eukaryota; kingdom Metazoa; phylum Chordata; class Mammalia; order Artiodactyla; family Suidae; genus Phacochoerus; species Phacochoerus africanus. Next base: position 54,969,857 of record NC_062550.1, read on the forward strand.
TTTTATTATAGAGAACCCTCTGGGCATATTTCACAGAGATTACTCTTCCTCTACCCCACCAGGAGCCCTAAGGATATTTTTCAGTTTTTCACCCTGAGAGCCTGGTGAGATTCCTGGAGGTAAAACATACAAAAGTGTGGTGACCCACCTCACTATTACTCCTAGGAGTTTCATTCTGTTGCTAGCCCAAACTCAACTTCCAGGAATTTACCAATTCCAAGTTACTATTGAACTATTCCTACCAGTTTATAGCTTTGCATCCTCTGCTCCAAATAAACAGATCTGAGCTCTGGATCCTCCTATTTCTCCTGATCGGGGGTGGTAATTTGCCTTATGACCTCAGTACTGTGAAGGTGCAAGAAAAATTGTTGATTTATGGCTTGTTCATCTTTCTTGGAAGAATGGGAGTTACAACTCCCAAGCTATTTCTGACCTGAACTGAAAGTTATTGATTGCTCTTTTGATCTGAGGCACAGCTGTTTTTCTGGGAATTCCCTTTGTCCCTTTCCTGCATGTCAGTCTTGAATTTCTGAATCCTTAGTTCATTCTTTCTTGGTAAACTTCTTATTTTAGTGAAGTCTTTCCAGTATCTTTCCAGGAAAGAGTGCATGGGAGTAAAAATTTTTAAATCTTGCATTTGAAAATTCTATTCTACCTTCATGTTTGAGTCGTACTTTGGTGGGGCACAGAATTTCAGGTGCCCCTGAATTTTGGATGCTTAGAAAATGCTTAGAATTTTCTCTAAGAATTTTGTTGGCCTTACAAAATTTTCGTCTAGTTTACCCTGCTGCTCTTGATAAGTTTAATGTCATTATTATTTCCAATCCTTTGTTTTTTTAAAAAAAAATCTCTCACAATTTTCTTTTCCTCGTTTTCTAAAATTTCACTGCTATATATCCCTTGTTGTGATCTTTTATATTCCTTATACTTCATCCTTAATGGACTCTAATTTTAGGAAATTTTTTGTATGTCTTTGATAGTTTTCTCTTTCCTTTTTTCCCCCTCTTCCATTCCTATTATTTAAATGTTTATTTTTCTATTTGAGTCTACATTTTTTACTCTTTTATCTTTTTGATCTACTTTCTGAAGTACTTCTTCAACTTTGTATTCAACTCTTCTGTGAATTGTGTATGTGTGTTTACCATGTTTTTAATCTGGTCTTCTGAGTATTCTTTTTTCTCTTGCTTTATTACAATTATGGCTTTTATTATTTTATTATAATTATAGGTTTAATTATTTTACACTTTTTAGTGTTTTATTATTTATGCATTTATTATAGTTTTTAATTGAATATCCCTTATGTTTTCTTCATTACTCTTTTCTGCTCTGGGTTATTTTGCATGTTTTTTGGTGGCTCGTTTTTGTCTCTGTTTTCATGTTGAAGACTCTTCAAACGTCTGGATGCTTGACTCTCTGATTTTATTTAAGAATGAGGCCTAACAAAGAGGTCAGTGGGTCTGTGTGAGTTGAGCTTATCTACTGATGGGCTTCACTATAGGGTGTGAGGGATACAGCTGTATGGATGGAGACCTTTGCATATGTCATAATTGGTAGGTCTTCTCCTTTGTGCTGATCAGTCTCTCTAGACAGGTAACTTTTTATGTTAACCCACATTAGAGGAAGACTTTCAAGCAAACCTCTTATTTTGTTTCATCCATCACATCCATCTCCAGAGGTACCAGGTGCTTCTAATTTCTGAGCCTTTCAATAGCTCCATGGTACAAATTAGCTTGATTTTTGTTGGCCTCAGTCTATACTCACTAATTTGTGTGCACACACACACACACACGTGCACACACACACACTTTGTCTCTTGAAGGCCCAGAGCTTTCTCCGTTATGATAAATTAGTTATCACTGTTCAATTGCTTACCTGCTTGTGAACTTTTGACATAATTTCTCTGCTTATGTATCCTTTTCTATTCTCTTGTTCTCTTGAGTTTATGCCTCTTTTACTCCTTTACTGTCCTTTTAGTGGGGTCACAAGAGGAAGTGGAGATTAGCAAATGCATTTATTCAGATCAGCTGTATTCGTAGTCTTTCTCACTCTATAACACTATTTGCTTCAGTCTTGTAACTGGTTGTGAAAAGGGCATGTTTTTGTTTTTGTCTTTCCATTCAAGATCATTCTTGCAAAAAGAACTTGAGAGAAGACTGAAGGAAGGATGATATTTATGAATTTTTACATCTCAAATCACTGACAATTCTATTTAATCTTCTAATGAGAAACTTCTACTGTGATGATTAATATGTCTTCACATCATTAGCATCCAAGTTAGCTTGTAAATGGCCTGTGTCCCATTCACTCTGATCATCTTTCTGCATCTTGATTTCTCTTAACTATCCAATGAGAAGGGCTCTTTTTCTTCTTTTCTCTGCAGTTTCAATTCCAGTCTCTCAGACCAGCTTTCACCACAACTCTGATGTCACAAAAGCTTTGCCCATCAAGTTTATTTATGGTATAAAGTAGCTTTGTAAATTGTGTTTACTGGTTTAGTAAAGGACATTTACAGAGAAAACCCTGCTTGTGTACTTAGATACAGAACTGTAAAATGATATCTAAACTACCTACTAAAAGTCATATAAACCAGAGAGTGAAATAGCAGATAAAATATTTTATTTAAAACATTAAATATGGGGGGTTATACCTTTCCTTAAACAGTGCTGGCTTAACAACAGCCCCAATAAATTTGAGGCCCTCAAATTTATCAAGCAAACAATTAAGCAATAATTACTTGCTGAGTATGTATGTGCTCAAGACTGAGATGGTACCTAGAGGAATATGAAGAAAATGTAAAATGCAGTTATTCCTGCTCTTCCCAGACAGGCATGGCCTCCTCCTTTGGCTCATAAGCACAGTTTTGTCATTTGATATATGAGACCCCATTGCTGAGACAAAGTTACATATGAAAAATGCTAGCAACACAACACAACACAACACATCTCAGGGCTGAATCATCTGATATAGAGCCAGCAAATACTATAGACATTCAGAGCAGGAAACAGGAGCAGGAACCAGAAATAGTTATTGAGTTTTTACCTACAAAGTCTGTGTTTTAGATGGTCTAGGAATGCAAGGAAGGAGAAATTCCTAGCCACTTGGCTACCTTGAATGATGTTGTTTGGATTTGTACGGAGGGAACAAAAAGAGATCCCATCCAAGAAGAACGTGGACCACAAAACACAGTGACAAAAGCGATGCCTGTGTGACTTGGAAGGGGAAAAGCAATGGTCTGCCTGGATTGAGTGTTCATGGTACAGAGAATCGGGGAATGAGGTTGGATAGTAGGGTGGAACAAGAATCGACAAACTAAGAGAATCAGTTTTCAAATGAGGGAAAAACAGCACATCGCATCATGAAAGTCCCTCTATTTAAAGCACAATTTTACTGCATTGTTTATGACGTTAAATGGGGAAGTATTTACATAGCCCTTTCATAACTGCAACATGTTGGTTGTCGTCTTATGTATTTGTTATTTCCTCCACAAGTATCCCTTGGATCAGGGGAAGGGAAGAGACATTGGGATAGTTTGTGTTCTATTTAAATTACAGGAACAAAGGAGGCACATGGTTTATCCAAAGCCTGGCCACTATGGCAAAGTTTTCCTTGGTGCCCCCACAACCCCCTTCCAAGAACAGAAGAGAGTGCGATGTTCACTTTGCAGAACTTCAGGTAATCTTCATTTCAAAGAATCTCTATCAGGGTCCACTGTGGTAAAATGTGACTTTGGGATTTTACGCTTTCTCTTCTCTCCTGATTTACCCAAGAAGGAGAGACCTCTGGGGCATGTTTGCCGGTGGAAAGCAGTGGGTAATTCTTCCAAGAGTGAGGAATGAGACTATTGTGGTCGTTGGGCTGTTTTTAGTAAATAACTTTCCATCAACTTCTCAAGTTCCATCTCTCAATGGAGAAAGATGCTGGAGAAAGAGGTACCAGGCCACGGAGCAGTCAGGGTAGGTTCGAGGGACAGTGCAGGCTGGTCGTTTGAGCAAGTGGAGCTGTGTCCTTAGATTTTGGTTTTGTGACAACGAAGGAGACCTGGTTAGTAGGCTGCTTGGTTTCTTTGTTCCTGCACACTTTACGTTTGACGAGATGCTTAAGCAAATAGAATGAGCGACCGCTAGGAGGTAGCCGAGCTATTCGTCGGCGAGCAGAAATGGCTAACTGTGAGTCCCTGGGCACCGCCGGTCCAGGCGGGCGGCTCTTTTCCAAGGTCGGCTCAGCGATGAGCTTGTGGGTGGAGCAAGAAAGACGTCGAAGAACAAACGGTCTTTACATCTAAAGGGCAGAGGAGGCGACCGCTCCTCCAAGGCATTGCCATGTCCCGAGGTCTGCTCGTTTGGGCACCAGCTGCCTGCACATCTGGATGCAGCAGCGCCTTTCCCCGCAGGGCGGAGGCGAGACGGAGGACCCCAGTGTGCAAGCACCTCCCCGTGAGCGCGCGTGCAGGCCCAGGAGCGTGTGTCGGAGTGTGTGCACGCGCGCGCGAGCACGGGTGGCGCTGGAGCCGCGGCTCGGGACCGGAGAATGGGGGCTGGGGCCCAGGAAGGGATAAATCTCCGAGGGCCTTCTCGTGCCTCACTGCGGGGTTAATAACCAACCAGTTAGAGAGAGCGAAGGGTGACGGCGGCAGGGTGACAGCCCTGGCATGCCGGCCGGCTGCGTGTCGGAGGGTCAGGTTATCAGCCAGTCTCGGCTATACTCAAGAATTTGTGTATATACATTTGGGTGGGGGAGGGGGGTGCTGTTATTTGTTTTATTGTTTGCCCCTATCTCCGGGAGACAAGGGCGGGAGAGAGGCGCGCGCGCCAGCCGAGTGTCGCGGATCTGAACGGGTCGAAGGAGGCAATTTCGCGGGTGGGGGAGGGAGGGGAGACCTTGATTTCCACCAATCCCCGGGCGTTTGTCTGCGAAGTCCCGGGCGCAGCGGAAGGCTGCGGCGCGCCGCTGAATTAACTGATGAGAACGAGTTCTTTTCTTCTCTGGGAGGCGTGCGGAGTGGGGGTCCTGGCGGACAAGACTGAGAAGCTCGGGGCGGGCTAGCGGTCCCGGACCGCCGTGGAAATTTCCAAGGACTTGGCGCGGCGCGGGGAGCGCGTCTTGGGGGGGGGGGGGTGGGGGGTGCCTGGCGGCGCAGCAGCGCGGGAGGCGGGGAGAGACAGCGAAGGGCGCAGGAGCATCGTTCAGGAAGGCACGCCTCGGGCCAAATGTCTGAGAGGGAGCCGAACCTTCTCCCGGACCCTTGCCGAGGGCGACGGTGATGCTGCAGAACCCGCGGGAGCGACTCAGCGCCGCTGCTCGCCGCGCTCTAGGAGACCTCCGCGCCCGCCTTCTGCAGGGGAAGCGACCGCAGCTGTAGCTCGTGACTTGCTCCCAGGTCACTTCCCCCAAGAAAGAAATCCTTGAAAAAGTTGCATTGGAAAAAAAATCTTTGCGCTGACCTTTGGGGCCGTGGGCGCCGAGGGAGCGTGCGTGCGAGTGCCAGCAAGAAAGCGAAAGGTGTGTGCATGGGGGGCCGGCGGTGGGGGGACCCTCCGCTGCCCCTGCGCCTAGCGTTGTGCTGAGGCTCCCCTTCTCGCCCGCCGGGACCCGGGGCTGAGATGAGCCCCTGCGGGCGGGCCCGGCGACACACGTCCCGAGGGGCCATGGCCGTCCTGGCGTGGAAGTTCCCGCGGACCCGGCTGCCTGTGGGAGCCAGTGCTCTCTGCGTCGTGGTCCTCTGTTGGCTCTACATCTTTCCCGTCTACCGGCTGCCTAACGAGAAGGAGATCGTGCAGGGGGTGCTGCAACAGGGCACGGCGTGGAGGAGGAATGAGACGGCGGCCAGAGTCTTCAGGTACTCCTGCCCTCGCGGCTCCACCGCGCTGGTGTCCTTTCCTCCCGGGGCGCCGAGGCCAGGGTCACGGGCGAGGACCGTCTCGCAGAGGCCCTTTCATCCAGCCCTTCTTGTCCCACTCCCTTTCTTTGTCATTCCCAGCCTGAAGACATTAGTCAAGGGCCCTTCCCCAGCCCTTACCCCAGGAGCTGGCAGACACCTGCTTGGGCCACGTAAAGTCTGTACGCATTTCTTCCCAAGCCCGAGTTGTATTCAGCGATTTGCCAGTAACCCATGGGAAGAAGAATCCAGGCTAACTTTGTCCCTTGAACTTAATGAGAATGTATCTCTTGAGCTCTGCTGAGGTCTGAAGCTATGGAGAACTAGGAGCAGGTGCCGGGCGTCTTCCTAGGGTTTGGTGAATGATTGGGAACATCAATCAGTAATGAGGGAGTCAATGGGCAAGTCTTGGGCAGGGAAAACATGGACACCCAGCCCGGCTCCCGTTGCTTTGTCCGTGCGCTCATAACAAACACAGGGCACTTACTGACTAAAAGCCAGGCACTGGGTGATTTTTATTGGAGCCTCTGACAACTTTCTAATAACAGATAGTATATCCCCCTCTCACCAGCCACAAACTGAGTCTTCACAAGGAGGAGTTACTTCTCCAAGGTCATGCACCTCTGAAGGATGGGATCTCGAATTTTTGTCACAGAAGGCTCTGAAACTCCCAGCTCTTTTTCTGGACTTAGACTGTGGATGCCTTCTGGAAGCTGGGAGATGTGGTTTAGGCCAGGACTTGAAATCAGAAAACAAACACAAAAACGAAAACCAGGTTGGAAATCAGAACTCTGGAGATCACTCAGATTCAGGAAGGAGTTTCCCTTCCCTTTTGGAATTTCAGCTGAAGTGTCTAAAAATAAGTTCTTGGCAGCAGGGGTCTGGCTGGTGAGATTGGAGGTGAGGCAGGGCTGCTTCCCCTTCCTCTTTGCCTTCCTGGTCACGTTGAGGGGACACCCTGGTGCTCCTCCCTCTGTCACGTGCCCCTTTCACCTTCAGCTGAAGATGCTGCTGTTGGCTCTTCCTGTGATTGTCCGTTGCCTGGGGTGGGGGTGGGATATGGTGTGCTTTCCTTTGCTCTGCATTGGCTCTTTCCAAGTGGTCTATGGGCAGCTGAGAGCCAGCTTAAACATTTTCCCTACTGTTAGTTACCCATGTTCAGAACATCTATAAATTAAAAACACAAACTTTTCAAACATATGATTTCCCTTTCTTTCTCAGGCCTGCTGCTGGAAAGAAGGGCGAAGAGATAATAGTCCATCCTTGCAGGCGGAAGGCAGCTGAATGCTCCTTTAAACTGGGAGGGGAGACTTTCCTTCTCTCTCTTTTTAGAATTCTGCTATCAAGTTTAAAAATAACCCCAACTCCCCTTAAAGGTACATAAGGGCTCATTTTCCCTCACCTTCATGGTATTGATGGTTGGACTCAAAAGCACCCAAAAGGCAGAGTATCCAGCAATTCTGAAGACAGAGAGCACTTTCATTTCCAGTAATACAAGGAAATGAGTTAAGAACTTCCCATTGGTTTGCAATGGAAGAGCCCCCTGCTTTTTTTTTTTTTTTTTTTGTATAGAAGGAGGAATAATGAAGCTCTGTTAGAGAAGAGATTTCTTTTGGAGCACAGAATCAAGTGGAAAATGGTTCATATCTGAGAAGCCCAGGCTGGTTGTTTCCGAGATACACTTGCCCCTTGCTATCAGTAGTCCAGGGTTAATCGTCAGTGTGCTTGGCTGGCATTTGGTCTCATCTCTGTGCAGAAAATTACTTATGAAAATCCATACACTAGAAAAACTGCCTAAACACATACCCCTCAAAGTGAGTGTGTGTAAGCCTGGATAAGAGGCTCCCTTGGGCATGGAAAAGAGTTTGGGCTTCGGAGTAGAATCCTGACATTTCAGACTGACCGTGCCATGGCTAGGTAAACAGCAGAGTGTCTTTGGGACGTTACTCTGAGTTTTCATTTCCTTATGTACAGATGGAGATAATAACATCTATCTTGCAGGGTTAGTGTAAAGTTTAAATTAAAAAACTGATGCCAAGTGTCTGGTGCTTATAACCAGTCAGTGGTGTCCTTCTAATTGTTATAAACCGTAAGTTGTATATGTTAAGAATTTGGAATATTCACTTGCCAGATTCACAGAGAATCATCATTGGCTTCCCCTCATGCGGCCCCCCCCCCCCCCCCCGCCCCCTCCACTTAAGCTAATGCACAAGGATGAGGAAATCAAAAGATAGTCAAAGCATCGTGGTTTGTTAAGTCAAGTTTTTTTTTTCTTTCACTCTGCACATTTAATTGTTTTTCACATCTAGATCATTAATATATGGGGTAGTAGTGTACATTTGTTAAATATGAGATGGGTCAGCCAGAAGCCTTTATTGTGTTATGGAGACACAGCCTTGACAAACAGATGTCTGTGTTTTCCAGCCCAGAATATCCTGTACACAACTTCAAACACATATACATAAATGTACAATATGCACTTATGTGTGGGGATATGGGCACATTTATTCATAAAACCATGGAACGATGTATGTATATGTACAAATATATGTATATTCACATATATGCACACCTACAAATAATTGCCATCAGTCAGTTGACTAATACTTAACGAGTGACTACAATGCACCAGGGATGAGTGAAGGCCTGGGGGATGGCAGTAAACAGGATGGACAGATTGCTTCCTCTGCGACAACTTACCTCCTCCTAGGGAGTGACTGACAAAAACAAATGAATAAGGAAATGTGATGGTTTAGTATTGTAAGATGCTATGAGGATTAAAAAAAAAAAGTGTTTCAGTATGTTTATAAGCATCCACATTTCACATTCCATTTTGCCCTTGGTGCTTCCATTTCCTTTTGTAATTTTATTCTTCTCCAAGCTCAGAACATAAGTGCTGACTTCTCAGGGGTGGACATTGACAATGGCTCAGTGGAGAATGGCAAGAAAGTAACAGCAGTGCAAGAATTTTGCTAAATAGGAAGTTCTCCTATCATCCAGGTAGCAATAGAAAGGTAAAGGAATCAATTTACCCTATCTTTGAGACACTTAAGAAAGTTTCTAGGCAACTCTTGTTTGGGTAGTCAAATGGTATGATTAGGTAGTCAAATGGTAATAGGAAATGCCAAACCACAGTGGCATTTGTCTTTTCTTATCCATTTTGTTTGTTTCTCAAAAATGAACTTGAGCTCAGAATTTATGTGCAAGGCTTTATTCTTGACACCTGAGATGGTAATGACAACAAAACCAACAAACGATTAGGCTCCTGTCATGTGCATGGCACTAGGCTAAGTGTTTTAAATGCACTGTCTGATTTAATTCTCCTAACAACGTTGTGTAAATGGGCACATTATTATTTACTTTTACAAAGATGAACATGCCCTGGTCCCTGCCATCAAGTGACTTGATACCATTTCACGGGATAGGCGTATATGCATATAATTAACTAACCAACTGACAATAGGGCCATCAAAGAGAGGCGGCATAGCAGAGTGAAAAGCTTAGGGACTGGGGGGGTCTGTCAGCACATGGTTTCTGGTTGTATAACCATTGGCAAGTTCAACTCTCAGAGCTTCACTCTCTCCACTTGTAAAATGGGGTCTGTCATCATTTCTCACAAGTTTATGGTGAAAATGACATGATAGCATAGGGAAAGCACCTAAAGTAATGCTTGCTTGGTACTTCTCTGTAATATGTGGTCCTTCACAGCAGTTGAAACACAAAGAGCTGAGGAAATTCACAGAACATGTCAGTTGATTCTGGGGAAGGAGGGAAATCAGAAAGGAGGTGATATTTGCACTTAGCCTTGAAGGATGGTAAGATGGAGTAGTGGCAGCGGGGAGGGGGGGGGGTGCAGCAGAGGTCTTCCAGGTAGAGAACACAGCAAAGGCCAAAGCAGGGCAGTGGGGAAGTGCCCGCTGTTCTTCCCATATGGAAAGTTCTTGAGTGGCCCCAGAAAGCACAGTAGTAAGGCAGATTGGGAGGCAGGTGGGAACCAGGTCGCAAGCTCTGAATGGGCTTAAGGTGTGGCATATAAGAAAGGAACAAACCCCAAGTATCCAAGGGCACTGGCCGTGTGCCAGAATCAGCAGAGACAGCATATCCCTGTTCCTGGTAGACTGGAGGGTTGGGGGTAACACCAACGGGCTGTGAAAATCCTGTCTGTTCCCTGGCTGGGGACCATTAGTTTAAGCAGTCCTGTTCCTCTTTCCCTTCCTAAATTCTGAAAGAAACACTCCTCTAAGCAGTTTGAGCTGTATGTAGCTTCCTTTCCATCCCTGTTTTTAATCTGTGGTTACCAGAAGCTTTGAGTGTTTCCACAGCTGCTTTAGTGGCTGAAGAAGGGCCCTGGGGGTGAGGGGATAGGGGGTAGGTGCAGCCATCTGTATAAATGACATGGAAGTTTTATATTTGTTAAAGGGGGAGTGGAATTTGTGGAATTCCCTTTAAAAGTAGTTTAAGAAAAAGAGGGCTTAATAAATCTGGTGCTGATGAAAATAAGCTGCCCTTATGTTTCAGATATACACATGTGAAAAAACCTCATCAGCAATAACCGCAAGAGCAAAAATAAATCATTAACATTGATTGAACACATGTGATGTACCAGGCCAAAGCGCGGTTCTTAGTGCTTGTATTAGATAGCTCTTGTTCCCATAGCTATTTTATAAAGTAGATATTTGTATGTTCTTTGTTTTAGATGAGGAAATGGAGGGTCAGAGAGAATCATTAACAAAATGATGGGGTTGGGATATCCACCCAGAGCCATTAGACTCTGAGCCTTATGCTCATTCCTGACAATCTTGGGTAAATGAGGCATTGCTGATCTCTTAATGATCTGGCCATGATTACTTTTCTACCATCATCTTTCATCAGTGTCCCCTCTTTACGTATAGTCATATTGGTAAGGGTTATGGCTCCTGGAATAAGCCAGGCTTATTGGCTTTGCCTGTGCCATTCCCTCTGCCCGGAATGCCTTTCCTTCAAGGCCACAACCCCTACCCTTCACAGGACCAGTTCTTACTCTTTTCTCCATGTTGCATGATAGTGGTTAAGAGCAAAGGTTCTGAAATTAGTTGTCAAATCAAATCGTGCTTCCACCATTTGTTGTGTTCTGGAGCAAGTCAGCCTTCATTGTCCATTTCCTCATCCGTAAGATGTGGCTTCTTGCAGGGTTGTTGTATTAGAGTAGACAATGCATTGAAAATGCTGAGAACTGTTTCTGGCACATGCTGTCAGCCCTCCATATCCATGGGTTCCGCATCCTCGGATCCGACTATGCACAGATGGAAGGTCGAGATCTGCAGTGGTTTGAATCCTTAGGTGCAGAACCCTTGGATATGGAGGGAAGACTGGAGGCATTGTATATATGGGACTTAAGCATCTGGAGATTTTGGTGCAGGGTGGGAAGGTGAGGAAGTGGGATGGGGTCTTGGAACTGTCCCCTACCCTCTCTGTGGATGCAGAAAGATGAGTATAATTAGTGCTCAATCCATGTTAGCTCTCCTCAAGACAGCCCCCCTTCCTCCTTCCCTCCTCTCCAGGCTGTGTTAGACTCTCCTTTTAAAAAAAATACCTTGTGGGCGTTCCCATCGTGGCTCAGTGGTTAACAATCTGATTAGCATCCATGAGGATGCAGGTTCACTCCCTGGCCTCGCTCAGTGGGTTAAGGATCTGGCATTGCTGTGAGCTATGGTGTAGGTTGCAGATGCAGCTGGGATCCTGCATTGCTGGGGCTGTGGTGTAGGCCAGCAGCTACAGCTCTGATTCGACCCCTACCCTGGGAAACCCCATGTGCTGTGGGTGTGGCCCTGAAAAGCAAAAATAAATAAATAAATAAATAAATAAATAAAATAAATAAAAAATACCTTGTGCAGATTATTGCATTTCTTCCCATTTATCCAAAATATCTACTACTGTGTCTACCACTATCACCACAGAAGATGCTAGAACTATAACAATGAATACAGTCCTATCTAGAAATTTATAGGATAATGGGGGGGAATTGATAAACAGATAAAAATACAAATATCTGGTGATGACAGGTGCATTTCTCAAGCTGTATGAAAAGTACCAGTTTACTTGTCTACCTTTTCTGCCGACTCATTCATATTGGCATCCCCAGAGCTGAATGTGGTTCCTGGCAGAGTCATTTTTGTTGCATTACTATGTGAATGAACATTTTGGAAAGGTGAGGGACCAGAGAGTCAGTCAGCTAACAAATATTTATTGAGGTCCAACACTCTGCTGAGCTGCGTGGGGATCAAAGGAGTAAACGGCAGCCTGTCTAATCTCACAGAGTTCTTACTCTCAAGCAAGAGTTTCCTGGTCTCAGCACTACTGACTGACATTCCAGGCTGGATAATTCTTTGCTGTGGAGGGTTGTCCTGTACATTGTAGAATATTCAGCAACATCCATGGCCTCTGTCCATTAAATGAAACAGTCAGCTCTGTCTCCAGACTTCGTAACTGTCTCCTGGAGGGGTTGAGAATCACTGCTTTAGAGAAACAGAACCAATCCAGTTGACAGGATTTTTTAATTTAACCCCCCCCCCCCAAACATCATTCAATTAAGAGCTAAATTTGGAAACTACATACTATAAGTGCTTTGCCTACTGGAAGAGGAGCGAAGCCGTACTTGGATAAATGGCCTGGTCTCAGTTAGGGAGGGGTAGGGAGAGGGGATGCATTGGGGGAAATTTATGAGAAGCAGCCGTTTCTGTTGAAAGCTTGTGTGAGAGCTGGAGAGGGTTCTCATTGGTGTCCCTATTAGACCCCGGCAAGAGGAGCCCATGTTTTGTATCCCGTGTTTGTTTTTTGGCTGGGAGGGGCTCATTCTGCTTCTCCTCTGGTCTTACTGCTTCTCAACTGGGCAAGGCTCAATGTGACCTTTGTAGAGCCTGGGATTCCCAGCCCCAATGACTCAAGCTCACTCCATAGCCCACTCGTCCTCACAGAGGGTTTCTTCACTGCTCTGTGCACTCCTGAGTCCAAGGGTTGGCCAAGGAACAGCTCTTTGCAGGAATGAGAGGCTGTGAAAGGAACTTGTATATGGGACTGGGGGTTTCATGTGTATACCTGAGAAGGGGCTCTCCTTGGGTTGCCACATTCCAGTACCAAATTTCCTGGAGTTTTCGTAGCCTAAATTTGAATCTGTCACTCTAGGTTATTATGCAGGTATATTTGTCCAAGAAAAAGGATAGGAGGAGAGAACATATTTTTTATCTGTTTGTTAATTTGATTATAACTTTTTTGGGGGCAGTGCCCGCAGTATTTGGAAGTTCCTGGGCAGATAATTGAACTCCAACCACCACAGTAACCAGAGCCACAGCAGTAGCAATGCTGGATCCTTAACCCACTGAGCCACAGGGAAACTCCTGATTATAACTTTAAAATATTTGTACTTTTGCTCTCTGCCTTGCAAATGGGGGTGTTTTTTTATTTGTTTGTTTTTGTTTTTCATTCTGGGAGCCTATCCCTCTTCATTTTGCAGAGGAGTGTTTCAGAAGTAAGTTGGATCAATAATTACATATGTTAATATAGAGTATGGCCAGTTTGTCTTTTTAACAAAGTTCTATTAAGAAGCCAGAGCTGTTGTATCGAATTAAGAACATGCAGATTGTAACCTGCTGAATCAGGAGATGCAAGCTCCTCCCTTGGGGATGGCAGGTAGCCCCCTAGCATCCAGCCCTCACTGTGCCGGAGGTGAAACCTACTACTTTGATTGAGAACACAGTTTCAATCCACCCACGCAAAGGAAGTAGAGTCACAAAATTTATTACTTACAGTTCCGAGAAGCGTGGGGGCCCATTGAGCTAGGAGAGGGGCAAACCTCCTTTCCAGGCCAGAAGCTGGGGCAGGAGACAGCAGAGAGCAGGGGGGGCAAGCACCTATCACTTACAAGGTGGTGCAGGCTGAGGTCCCGAATTCGGTAATTTTTTAACTCTTAAATGGTTATTTAAAAAGGTGCCCTGGGGGGAAAAGCGAAGAGGGAGCTTATGGCGGGGCTCCTAAACTCAAGTCCTTGACAAAGTGTGCAGACTCTGAGCAAGACCGTACTGTACTCAGTGAAACATACCGTTTTTCTCTCAAAGGTTGTTTTTCTCATCACCGTTGTGAATCATCTTGGAAGTGATGCTGACTGCATCATTAGCACAGCCCCTTAGGATGAAGTTGATAGAGTTCTCTTTTTTCTAGGTTTTTATTTTTTCTATTATATTTGATTTGCATTGTTCTGTCAGTTTCTACTGTACAGCAAAGTGACCCAGTCATATATATACACGTATACATACACATTGTTTTTCACACATTATCCTCCATCATGGTCCATCACCAATGGTTAGTTCCTTGTGCTATTCAGCAGGATCTCGCTGATTATCCACTCTAAACGCAATCGTTTACATCTAAACCCCCAAACTCCCAGTCCATCTCATTCCCTCCCTCTCCCCTTTGGCAACCACAAGTCTGTTCTCCAAGTCCATGAGTTTCTTTCTTTTCTGTAGATAGGTTAATTTGTGCCATATATCAGATTCCAGATATGTGATATCATATGATATTTATCTATCATGTTCCGACTTACTTCACTTAGTGTAAGAGTCTCTAGTTCCATCCTTGTTGCCTCAAATGGCATTAAGTTGGATTTTTTATGGCTGAGTAGTATTCCATTGTGTATATATACCATATCTTCTTAATCCATTCATCTGTTGATGGACATTTAGGTTGTTTCCATGTCTTGGGTATTGTGAATAGTGCACTGAACATAGGGGTGCATATATCTTTTTCAGTGGAAGTTTTGTCCAGATATATGCCCAGGAGTGGGATGGCTGGGTCATATGGTAGTTCTATATTTAGTATTCTGAGATACCTCCATACTGTTTTCCATAGTGGTTGTGATAGATTTCTAGTAAAATACTTGTTAGTGTTTCTTTCCATTTTGGCTCTATTGGGATCTGTGTGACCTTGGGAAAGCTGCATCACCTCTCTTTTCCTTTGTTTTGTCATCTGAAAAATGGTGTAATATGCTAACCCACTTCCTAGGTGTATGAGGGTAATGGAGGGAGATAATTAGCGTACAGTCCTTAGCCATCCTCACCCAGCTCTGTGAGATGACAGGATGCTTGCTCCTACTTAAGAAGAGTCTGGACTTCAGGGCCCCAGTGAATCAGGTTGTGATCCTGGTTCTGTCATTTATTAACTTTGTGACCTTGAAAATTTTACCTGGCTTTTCTGAACCTTAGCTGTGGGTAGCAGTTCTTACGAGAGGATTAGGTGCCAAATGATTGCTAATTATTAAGCCATAATGATGAGGCTGTTTCCTGGGACACATCCTTTGCCTGTTACTTGCACTTTTAGTAATGGAATGTATGACAGTGAAATATGACCTTATGACACAACTTCTTCTTCCATTGTGTTCTACTCAGGCTGCTATGAAATGGCCGGCAGAATTTTAAGGCAGAGGGCAGACCCCAGCCATAAATCACCCTTTCTTTCATTCTTTCATTCACATTTAATCAATGCCTATTGTGTGCCAGTTAGGTGCTGGGATACAGTGATGAAAGTTAGACATGGTTCATGATTTTATAGAATTTACAGTCTAATCTAGCATCCTGAGTTAAGTCAGTAAGAAATCAAGTAGTGTGTTCCAAGGGTGAGAGTTTGTCTGTTTTAGGTAATTATGTTGAATTTGGAGCAATTGATTTCCCCCCTTTCTGCTGGACTATCTTCTAGCTATGGCATTGCACAGGAGGGAGGCAGCCAAGACCGTAAGAGCTGTGTCACTCCTTTAATTAGGTGCCAGGAGGAAGCTGAAATGAATTCAGAGCTGCGGTTCTCCATTATTCAGGGCTTAAGTAACAGAGTAGTATACCACTAGAGATTTATTTCCAAGGGAGTGTAATGAGGAAGGGCTTTTTTTTTTTGAACAAAGTGCTTGTTTCAATTATTGATAAAACAAATATATACATGATTTTTTGTCTCATGCTTATTTAAAAAATTTATAGTGTTTTTTATTTGTCTGATTGGAAGTAATAGATTCCAGCTATAGGGACATTTAAAATGTAGGAAAAAAGAAAAAAAAATCACTCCTAATTCTGTGCCTCAGAAGTACTCCTTGTCAACACTGTTTCTTTTGTGGATATTTGTTTGCATATATATGTATTACTAAATTGTGTATATTTTTGTGTATTTAGTTTTATGTCCTCTTTTAATCATTCAGTGTTATATCTTTAACAGTTTCTTATGTAGTTAATTTTTAGCTTGCAAGCTTGGGAAAAACTAGCTTTATGATTTTCATTTTAGAAAAACAGTTATTTACCATGGGTTTTTTTTTTTTTTTTTTAAATGTTACTACGTGGAACAAATTACTTTCTTCTAAAGGATGGTTAGAAAGGATATTAAAATTTGCATGTTAGATTTGTGTCTTTAAAAATTTCTTCATATATATGTGGGAAATACTGAACAGAGGGAATGGACATGTCTCTTTAAAGAGTTCTTCTTTCCCAAAGTAGGCATTTAATGGTAAGAGCAGTACTGCTTTCATTTGTAAAAGTGGCAGACATCTATTCACCCAAAGAGAAACATTGCTAATATTTTGGTATATATTCTTCCAGACCATTCAGTGCCTCTGTGTGTGCCTATATAATGAATTTGATAGTATGTTGTGAATGTTTTTGTGGTAATAATATATGTAGATCTACATCCTCCCTTTTAAATGGCTGTGAGATTTTCCTTTGTTAGAGTAGTTAATAATTTATTTAAATAATCCACTGTTACTGGATATTCATGTTTCAATGTCTCCCCTTTATAAATAGTGCTTTTATTAACATCCTTGTGTATACATGGATGTATATTTACATCTGTTTGTTTTTCTTAGAATACATTTTCTAAAAGTAGTTTCTTTTTTATATATAAACTCGTTCAATTTTGATGACAATTCTTAAAGAGACTATTATTGGCCCCATTACACTTATTTATTTATTTATTTTTATTTGTAAGATTTTAATTTTTTCTATTATAGCTGATTTACAATGTTCTGTCAATTTATGCTGTACAGAAATACATATTCTGTACAGTTGTACATATGTATATTTTTTTTCTCACATTATTCTACATCATGTTTCATCACGAGTGACTATAGTTCCCTGTGCTATAGAGGAGGATCTCATTGCTTATCCACTCCAAATGCAATAGTTTGTATCTACTAACCCCAAACACCCAGTCCATCCCTCTCCCTCCCCTTCCCCCTTGGCAAACACAAGTCTGTTCTCCAAGTCCATGAGTTTTGTTTCTTTTCTGTAGATAGGTTAATTTGTGCCATATATGAGATTCCAGATATAAGTGATATCATATGATGTTTGTCTATCACTTTCTGATTCACTTCACTTAGTGTGAGAGTCTCTAGTTCCATCCATTTGGCTGCAAATGGCATTATTTTGTTCTTTTTTATGATTGAGTAGTATTCCATTGTGTATATATACCACATCTTCTTAATCCATTCATCTGTTGATGGACATTTAAGTTGTTTTCATGTCTTGGGTATTGTGAATAGTGCTGCAATGAACATAAAGGTGCACGTATCTTTTTCAGTGAAAGTTTTGTCCACAGATATATGCCTAGGAGTGGGATTGCTGGGTCATATGTAGTTCTATATATAGTTTTCTGAGTGAATAGACATTTCTCTAAAGAAAATATACAGATGTCTAACAGGTACACGAAACAATAGTCAACATCACTAATTATTAGAGAAAAATGCAAATCAAAACTACAGTGAGGTACTACCTCACACTGGTCAGAATGGCCATCATTAACAAGTCAACAAATGCCAAATGCTGGAGAGGGTGTGGACAAAAGGGTTACCCTCCCTCACTGTTGTTGAAAATATAAATTTATAAAGTAGTTTCTTGACAGTTTTTTTCCCCCTACCATCAGTTCTTATAACTTTTTTTTTTTTTTTGGGTTGTTCATAGAAAATTTTTGATTTTTGACTAAGGGTAGATTTGAGGTTTCCTCCTTTCCAGCGTGGATAGTGATTGCATAAATAGCCAGACATACAATGGTTATTAGCATCAAATGATGAAATTACCATTAGGAAATTTTCAGGAAGTCAAAGCAACTCTGTAAGATTCCCATAAAACTGGTATAAACAGTGGCAGTCGGCTATTCACTGAGCATTGTGGAGACCTAGATATGAGGAATTTATTTAGTGCCGTAGAACTTTCCTGTCACTGTTATCCTTCTCATTACTATGATCTTTCACCTGCATTTAAAAAGCAGAGCCTTATTTTGTAAATAGGTTCATTTGTATTATTTTTTGATGATCCATATAAGTGATGTCATGTGATAGTTGTCTTTGACTGACTGGCTTCACTTAGTGTGATAATCTCTGGGCCCATCCGTGTTGCTGCAGATGGCATTATTTCATTCATTTTTGTGGATGAGAAATATTCTATTGTGTGTATGTACCACATCTTCTTTCTCCATTCCTTTGTTAATGGGTATTTAGGTTGCTTCAGTGTCCTGGCTATTGTGAATAGCACTGCAGTGAACATTAGGGGGCATGTATCTTTTTGAATTAGAGTTTTTATTTTTTCCAGCAAACAGACTCACAGACATAGAAAACAAACTTACGGTTACCAAAGGGAAAAGGGGGAGGAGAGGTAAATTAGGAGTTTGGGATTAACACACACACTAATATAGAGGTATATATCATAATGATTATTATTTATATATATATTAAATAAACAACAAAGACTTACTGTATAGCATGTGAAACCATATTCAGTATCTTGTAATAGCCTGTAATGGAAAAGAATCTGAAAAAGTATGTATATAAAAACTTTGTCGAACACCTGAAACTAACACAGTATTATAAATCAGCTATACTTCAATTTTTTGAAAAAGGCAGTACCTTTATGGGACTATTTGCATCATTTTCCCAGGACTTGAGAAATTAAATAAAAATGTAATTTAAAAGGGAAAATAAGGAGTTCCCGTTGTGGCTCAGTGGATAACGAATCTGACTAGGAACCATGAGGTTGCGGGTTCCATCCCTGGCCTTGCTCAGTAGGTTAAGGATCCAGCGTTGCCGTGAGCTATGGTGTAGGTCACAGACATGGCTCGGATCCCACGTTGCTGTGGCTGTGGTGTAGGCCGACAGCTACAGCTCTGATTAGACCCCTAGCCTGGGAACCTCCATATACCACGG
The DNA here is from genome assembly GCF_016906955.1 of Phacochoerus africanus. Taxonomy (NCBI): domain Eukaryota; kingdom Metazoa; phylum Chordata; class Mammalia; order Artiodactyla; family Suidae; genus Phacochoerus; species Phacochoerus africanus. The sequence continues at coordinate 54,988,930 of NC_062550.1, forward strand.
GAACAGCCCAAGAAATGGCAAAAAGACAAAAAAAAAAAAAAAAAGGAAAATGACATTTTTGCTTCACTATAAGGTAAAGATTTCAAGGAAAAATACAACTATCTTAAATAAACCAACTGTATTTTCTGACTGTTAAGAGTTTTTTCCCTGTTTACTGAAATTAAAACTCGAACTTGAATCTGGAGCAAATCATAACCACCTGAGTGGAGGGTGAAAATGCAGTAAAAAGGCACAAACATCTCATGATGATATTTTGTTGGGTCAGGTTTTTAGAGGTAGACTGTGTTATTGGCCTATGTCACCTCTATCCGTGTCCTTGTCGCCTTGCACCTGTTTGAAGCAGCTTATACACACTGTTGCTTTGGTGCTTTAGGGTCAAAGATTGAGTCTGTTTTAGATCCCTCAACACGGTCTTATTAGTAAGTGTCTAATAAGTGTTAGTTGTCTGAACAAAGACATTAGACTGTCTGAAAGTCCTGTCCACAGCTGTCTGAATGCCTTTCAGGGATAGTTTCTTTTGTTGCCAAATATTAAGACTGTGCCATAAATACTCACTCCCAACTCATTCATTTCCACCTACATTCCTTTGTTCAGCAAATATCTCTTTGGTGCCTTCTATGTGCCAGGCAGTGTGGCTAGGCTCTGAGAATAAAGCAGGCAGCCAGGAGAATATGGGCTTTCCAGCAGAGAACATAGAAGCACACAAGACATAGTATTTATAGGAGCAGCCTCTCAACTCCTTTTTATGGAGGAAAACCAAGCACAAGTTGACCTTCACTCTCAGAACTGAGCTGTGTATGTCTGGATTTGGCAGAGTCCAGAGAGGGCCCATGTCCCTCCTCCAGTCCATGTTAGTTTTGGCTTGCATAGGGAGCTCAGAGGCCTCCACGCAGTTCAGTGGTATCTTATGCAGCATATATGATGGCAGAAAGGTAAAACCCTTTAAAGCATTGCTAAAAGATACACGACTCCATGGGGGAAGCCACAAACTCACTTACCAATGGAATAGAAGAGATAGAGAGGCCAGCCGGCTTGGACAGGCATCACTCTGTGAGTGGCTGATCTGCACCCCACCAGCCCTGCACCATTGCAGGAGGTAGCTCAATAGGAAGGGGAGAGGAGGGTCCGGAAATAGTACGCTCCACCAGGGGTGGGGAGTTGAAACGTGAGGTAAAAACGTTTTCTTTTTTCCTGGTACCTGCTGCCACTTTGCCTTGTTAAATCTATTTCCTGACCTCCCCCCACTTCCCTGACTCCAGTGCATCTCTGACCCTCTTGGGCCGATTCCATCAATTTGCCCCTACCTTGATTATTGGGATAGTTTTATTTTGGTATTTCACTCAGTTTTGTTTATTTTAAAGCACAGCAAAAGCTCTTGTGTCTATCTTGTGTCTACCGCCTCGACTGCCTTTGACGAGCCCCCGCCCCCGTGAACCTCCAGCCCCTGGGGTGGACCTCCGAAGGGCGCCCTCTGATGCAGAGCCCTGATCCATCCTGTCCTGGGGGCTGCTCCTTCCCCGCTGGTCAGGGAGGACTCTCCACAGCTTTATCTGGGTTACCCCTGCTCCTCAGGTGAACCCTGATAGGCTGCCCACGTCTTTTCCCACGATTTGTCTTGATTCCTCCGCCTGCTGGGCATCCTTGCCACACTAAAGGGATTTTCACCACCCATCAGCCTCAGCCTCAGCATCTCTTGCCATGTCTGTTTTCTCCTTTTCAGACAGCACAGAACAGGACACAGCAAAGCATGGGAGAGTGAAATGACGGTTTCTCTTTAAGGCAGATTCTCAGGGTCTTTATAAGGGGGTTCTTTGGGCACTTTCTCCACCCCCTCTTCTCCCCTAGTTGGCAGAGAAGGAGGACATAGTCTCTCCTCTCCCCAGAGCAGAGGGGCAATAGCATAACATCAAATACAGGGCACCCCGAGGCTGCTCATTCCTCCCAGGCCTTCCCAGCGCAGATCAACTGCGTGGTAGCAGGACTGCACCTGATGGGGAACCACTGCATACAAGACTTGTAGGGAGGTGGCCGGCTCCACATTTCAGCAGCTTTCTGAACTTAAAATGTGGGGTACCGAGCACATGTTGGTCTAAGTTCAGGGCTATGACCATAACTCCCAGATAGATGAAAACCCCTCATATTTTGTTATACTTATTCCCTGGATACGTTTGTCCATCCTTCTAAAACTCAGGCAGTGTGCACCGTTTCTTAAAGGATCCCCATGGGCCCCAGGAAGAGTGACATATCCAACTGAATCAGCTCACTTTCATCTTAAGCGGGTGATCAAGGCTGCTCATTCCAAAAAGGCGTCTGTGCCCCCCCCCACCCCATTTTGGGGGTTTACCATGATCGTCTTCAACTGTTGCCTCATCATTTAGGGTCACTTTCTACTACCAGTTCATCCTCATTTCCTTTTCTTCCCATTTGGGAAGCTTGGGAGGCAGAATAACAAGCATGCCGCCTTAAGCCGACTCTAGGGAAGTCTGTCCCCATGGCCAGGTCCCTCCAGTGTTTTTCTTTTTTTTCTTTTCACAACCTCACCTATGGCAAATGGAAGTTCCCAGGCTAGGGTTTGAATCTGAGCTGCAGCTGCAGGCCTATGCCTCAGCCATGGCAATGCCAGATAACAGCAGCATCTGTGACTTACACTGCAACCCACTGAGCGAGGCCAGAAATTGAACCCCCATCCTCTCTGAGCTCAGCTGGTTTCTTAGCTCGCTGAGCCACAGTGGGGACTCCCAAGTGCCTTGGGTCTTGATTCTCCTGTGTGCCCCCTCTTCTTCAGGGAATGGAAGAATTCCCGTTTCTCAGCAGCTTTTGCTGGTTCCCCGTTTTCTCTTTTTTTGGACCATGGTTGGGGGATGGTAGTGGTGGAGGGGACTTAATTGTTAATGAGTTCCCTCAAGCCCTCCTGAGGGACGGGCCACTTATCCAATGTCGCTGTCAACTGAGAATGTGGGGATACTTATTAGCAGCTGTGTCTCTAGTTTTGAACTTCACCCATAATTCCAGCATAAAATGCCGCTGAAAATCCTGTTACAAAAGGAAAGAACTTGTAGAAAAGCCAGAAGATTGGTCCTGATGTATCAGATGTCAAGATTTTTAACTTCGAAGCCGTCCAAAAGATTCTCTTTGGACTTTCAAAACAGAGATATAACATAGAAAATCAAGTTTATTATTTAACTAGCATTTATCGAGCACCAGCTCCGTGCAAGCCCTGTGCTAGATGGTCTCATGCACAATATATCCATCTAACCCTAGATTTTAAATCAGCTCCATTTTCAAACACTAATGATGATATTTTTAGTAGCATGGTTGTTATTTATTTTGTGTCTGCCATATGCCAGGCCCCGTTTTAAGTACTTTACGCAGTGTTATCATTTAACATTCACAACTGCTCCATGAGGGAGATATTATTATCCTTATTTTACAAAGAAACAGGCTGTGAGTAATTATTTGCCTAAGGCCGTTTAGCTTGTAGGTGGTGCCGAGAGCTAGCATTTGATGAACGCTTACTATGTATCAGAACCTCTTGGAAGTACTTTATGAATGTTGCCATCATCATCATAGGAGCTTTGGAAGATAGTCCCTCCCTCTCCCCACTCCAAAGGACACAAATTAATTATTTCATAGTTCGGTGGACTAGAAGTCTAATGTGGGCCTCATCTCGGAGGGCTGAAATCAGTGTCAGCGGACTGCCTTCCTTTCTGGAGGCTGTGGAGGAGGATCCATTTCTTTCCTCATCCGGGTTACTGGCAGCATCTGCTCTCTTATGGTTGAAGCATGGAGGTCACCATGTCTCTGCTGGCTGCCAACTGAAGGCCGCCTCTGTTTCTAGAGTCCTCCCCTCCCCCTTTCCTTGGCTCGTGTTTCCCTTCTTCCTCCTTCCCAAGGGCAGGCACCTCTTGCACCTTTTTAAAGGCTTTTAAACATTTTTAGAGCAGTTTTAGGTTTGCAGCAAAGATGAGAGGAAGTTAGAGATTTCCTATATGACCTCTGCCCCCACTTATGAATAGTCACCCTCATCATCAGCATCCCCCACCGGAGGGGTCCACTTGTTGCAATTGATAAACCTACATTGACATAATCACCCAAAGTCCACGGTTTTCTGTAGGGTTCACTCTTGGTGTTGTACATGCTGTGGGTTTGAATACATGTGTAATGACGTGTATCCACCATTATAGTATCAGACAATGTATTTTCACTGCTCTAAAATTCCTCTACCTGTTCATCTCTGCTTCCCCCCACCCCAACCCCTGACAACCACTGATCGTTCATTGAGTCCATAGTTTTGCCTTTTCCAGAATGTCATATTGTTGGAATCATACAGTGTATAGCGTTTGCAGATTGGTTTCCCTTAGTAATAGGCATTTCAGTTTCTTCCAATCTTTTCACAGCTTGAGAGCTCATTTCTTTTTAGTGCTGAGTAATATTCCATTGTATGGATCTGCAGCATTTCCTATATCCATTCACCTCCTCAAGGACATTGTGATTGCTTCCAGGTTTTGGCAGTTGTGAGTAGAGCTGCTGTGAACATGTGTGCAGGTTTTTATGTGGACATAAGCTTTTAAACTTTTAGGGGGAACTACCAAGGAGTGTAATGGCTGGATTGTATGATAAGAGTGTGTTTAGTTTTGTAAGAAACTGCACATGTCTTCCAAAGTGGCAGTACTGTTTTGTCTGCCCGCCAACAATGAATGAGAGTTCCTGTTGTTTCATGGTCTCACCAGCAATTGGTGTTGTCAATGTTCCAGTCTTTGGCCATTCTAATAGGTGTGTAATGATATCTCACTGTTGTTTTAATTTGCATATCCCCTCTGACGTAGAATGTGGAGCATCTTTTCATATGTTTTACTGCCATTTGGTGAGGTGTCTGTTAAGGTCTTTGGCCCATTTTTTAACATGAGATCTAATCGACTTATGACAACAACATATTAGTTTCCAGTGTATAAAATAATGACTCAGTATTTGTGTATGTTGTGAAATGATCATCAAAGTAAGTCTAGTTAACACCCACCACCATACATAGTTACAAAGTTTTTGTCCTTGTGATGAGAACTTAAACTCTACTCTCTTAGCAACTTTCGGATACACAATTACCAAATGTATAACACTGCTAACTATAGTCACCATGCTGTATATTACATCCCCAGGACTTAACTTATTTTAAAACTAGAAGTTTGTACCTTTTGACCGTCTTCACTCATTTCATGTATCTCCACCCCCCTGCCTTTGGCAAACACCAGTCTGTTCTCTGTATCTGTGAATTGGTTTTTGGTTTTGTTTTCTTTTATAAATTGGATTGATGGAGTTCCCGTCATGGCACAGCGGAAACAAATCTGACTAGGAACCATGAGGTTGCAGGTTCAATCCCTGGCCTTGCTCAGTGGGTTAAGAATCTGGCATTGCCGTGAGCTGTGGTGTAGGTTGCAGACGCGGCTCAGATCTGGCATTGCTGTGACTCTGGTGTAGGCCGGTGGCTACAGCTCTGATTAGATCCCCAGCCTGGGAACCTCCATATGCTGTGGATGAGGCCCTAAAAAGACAAAAAGACCAAAAAAGTAAAAAATAAAAAAAAATTGGATTGTTTTCTTACTGTTTTTTTTTTTAATTTTTAATTTTTTTTCTTTTTGTTTTTTGGGCTGTACCCTGGGCATATGGAAGCCAGATCCGAGCCGCCTCTGTGACCTATACCACAGCTCATGGCAAAGCTGGATCCCTAACCCACTGAGCTAGGCCAGGGATCCAACCGACAACTTCATGGTTCCTAGTTGGATTCGTTTCTGCTGTGCCATGACAGGAACTCCTGTCTTCTTCTTCTTTTTTTTTTTTTCTTTTTGCCATTTCTTGGGCCGCTCCTGCGGCATATGGAGGTTCCCAGGCTAGGGGTCGAATCGGAGCTGTAGCCGCCAGCCTACACCAGAGCCATAGCAACGTGGGATCCGAGCTGCATCTGCGACCTACACCACAGCTCACGGCAACGCCAGATCCTCAACCCACTGAGCAAGGGCAGGGATAGAACCCGCAACCTCATGGTTCCTAGTCGGATTTGTTAACCACTGCACCACGACGGGAACTCCCTCCTGTCTTCTTATTGTTGAGTTTTATGAGTTCTTTGTATATTTGGAATAACAGTCCTTTATCAGCTGTCTTTTTGCAAATATTTTCTCCCAGTCTGTGATTTACCTTTCCATTCTCTTGACATTGTCTTTAATAGAGCAGAAGTAATTTTAATGAATTCCAGTCAATTAGTTGAAAATAATGACCAATTATTTCTTTCATGGACTGTGCCTTTGGTGTTAAGTGGCAAACATCATTGCTGTATCCAGGGTCATCTAGGTTTTCTCTTGTGTTATCTTCCAAGAGTTTTATAGTTGTGCATTTTATACTCAGGTCTTTGATCTATTTTGAGTTATTTTTTGTGAGGAGTGTAAGGTTTGTATCTAGATTATTATTATTTTTTTGCATATGGATGTCCACTTGTTTCAGCACCATTTGTTGAAGTCTAAGATAGTCCTATTCTATTGATGGAGAAACTGAAACAAAGAGAGCTCAAGGACCTCGCTAGGGCAGTTAGGAAAAAGTTTGTCTGGCTCTAGGGTTCATGGGATCTTGGGCTTTAGGGCTCCTTCCTAGGTTGGACTGCCTCCTTTGCTGTAGGACCAGCACTGACATTCAGGGCTTCGAGTTAAAGCCTGCCACCTCCTTATATTGCAGTGTTTTGACACAAAGGGAAGAATCTGAAATGATAAGATTTCAGTCTTATGAAGGCAAATTAACATTTGCTATATTTTACTATTATTTGTATCCAAGGCTATTTTTACCACCCACTCCTCAAGGATCCTGCAAATCAAGCAAAGATCTTAAGGTCCAAGTCAATGGGAAGATATCACCTTCCTTTCTCTCTCTCTGCCTAACATCTCTTATTCATCCCAGTGGCTTAGTTTTAGGGTTGGTGTTTTTCTCTATTTAGCTTTCATAGCCCACTTTCTTAATTCTCATTTATATCTGTGAGATGGATGCCAAGAAATGCCACCCCCACTGTGCCGTGGTCAGTGGGGATCTTTTCTGTAATACCTCAAAAAAAGAAAGTTATTCTCTTTCTTCTCTTCATTGCTGAAATCCTCAGGGGCTTTTCTTTCCATATCAGTCTCTGTGTCTGAAATGGAAGTCATGTAATAGTTTGAGTTATTCCAAAAGATAACAGATAATTTCCATTTTTTGAAAATTACTTTATTAAGGTAATGCCTTTTTATCGTAAAAGCTAAAATTTACAACTGTGTATGAAGCAAACATAAAAGTCTTCTCAGTATTGTTCCCTTGAGGTTGATAGTGTGAATGTTTTGAAGGGTATCCTTTCAGATGTTTTTCTACTCAGCGTATAATTTAGCATCCAAATTGGGATGCATGAGGTAAAATACTGTCATTATTCCAGGACAACAGCAATAAAGTAGGACTATTTCAAATAAAATTGAATGTATAATCCCCCTACTTTATATAAATGTTAATATCTATATCCATATAAACATCTAGATATACTCCATATGTATAGATATACATACAGGTATAGGTATGGGTATAGATATAGATATATCTAAACATCTAGATATAATCCATAGGTATAGGTATAGGTATAGATATAGATATAGATATAGATATAGATATAGATATAGATATAGATATAGATATAGATATAGATATAGATATAGTGATGGCTTCTAAGATGGCTCCCAGGAAGCCCCACCTCCTTGTATTTATGTATCATCCTTCCGTCTGAGTGTAGGCTGAGTTTAGTGGCTCATTTCTAGAATAGAATAGATTACTGCAGAAGTGATGGTATGTCACTTCAGAGATTAAGTTATAAAGACCACTCTGGGCTTCTCTCTCTCTCTCTCTCCATTGGGTCAGTGGCTTCTGGGAGAAGCCAGCTGCTCTGTTGTGAGGACACTCAGGCAGTTTATGGAGCTGAGGTAAGAAACTGAGGTTTCTGGGCAATAGCCAGTGAGGAACCAAGGCTCCCAGCAACCACAGAAGTGCTTCCTCCAGGTTTAGGTGACTGCAGCCTGCAGCTGACTGCTTGACTACAAGTTCATGAGTGACACTGAGCCAGACCCATTCAGCCCAGACGCTCCTGACCCTCAGAAACCATAAGAGAATATACACCTTTGTTTCTGAATCTGCTGCGTTTGGGGGTAATTTGTTTTGTAGTAGTAAATAACTAACATACTTATTAAGTAATAATAATCAAATCTCATAAAAAATATTTTTAACAATAGCCATGTTTTCTCACCCATAACATTTCTGTCACTATATACCTCATTTAGCATGTAGAGACCCCAGCGGTGCTATCTCATTAAACAAAAAAGATGGAGAGAGAAAATTGCATTTTAGAATTGATCATAGTGTGTATTCCCCCCCCTTTTTTTAAAAACCAAAAATGGCTTAATGAGCATCCTAGAAATAGGTGTTTCTGCTTCTGCAATTATCTCCACAGGATAGCTTCTTTAACGGAAAATTCAGGGTCATGAAGCAACACATTTAATTTTAGATAGATTGATATATTTACAAATTATCTTCCAAGTGAAGTCATCTGTTTTGTGATTAAGAGAAGTCTGTTGGTTTTATTCATTTTAAAAAGTTTTGCAAATATATAGGTGAAAAATTATGATTTTAATGACTAGTGAGATTGTGCTTCATTTTACTTTTTTTTATTATTATTCCTGAGGATTTCTTCTCCTGTGAAAGTTACTTCATGTGTTTTGCCTGTTTTCTTCTTGAGGGGTCACTTTGTCTTTTTTGATACCTAGTGTCCTTTATTAAGGGACATATCTTGTGGCAAATATTGTCATATCTGTGGCAAGTATTTTTCCCAATATGACTTTGCTTAATGTTTAAAAATTTTTTTTTTCTCTAAAGTCTTAAAGATCAGGCAATCAACTTTGTCAGCTTTTTCTTTTGTGGTTTTTGAACCTTTGTGTCATGATTCCTGTAGCCCAAGTTATTTTCATTGTTTTGGTTTTGTTTTTTTCTTTCTTTCTTTTTTTTTTGGGGGGGGGGGCACTGTGGCATGTGGCATTCCCAGGCTAGGGATCAGATTCAAGCTGCAGTTGCGACCTAAGCTATAGCTGTGGCAATGCTGGATCCTTAACACACTATGCTGGGCCAGGGATTGAATCTGTGTCCCAGCACTCCTACGATGCCACCACAGCGGACACTCCTTCATTGGGTATTTTACAATTAACTTCTTTTTTTTAAAATTTTAGATCTGTGATTTATTTTAGTATAAAGAGGTAAAGATTCAGTATTTTCCCCATATGTTCTAGCATCATTACTTAAAAACAGAACAAAAAACTTGCCTCCCTGCACTGATTTGAAATGTGAAGTTTATCCATGCTAGATAATCCTGTATGTATGAGTCTGTTTTGAAAGTCCCACTCTCCTTGCATAACTTTGTCTCATTAGTTTTGTTCTGCAACCATCCTGTCTCAATTACAGTAGCTTTATAGTAAATTTTAATATCTCAAAAGGGTAGATAGTTCTAAATTCTCACTGTTTGTCAGAATTTTGTGGTTCTTTCATATTTTTCTTTGAGGTACAATTGAGGTTGCTTCTCAAGTTTAAGTGATTCCTGTTGATATTTTCATTTGAATTTCAGTAACTGGTATTTTGTAACAAAACTGAAACTTTCTATCCAAGAATAAGATATATTTACTTACATATTCAATCCTTATTTCCAAACCAGAAATACTAGTTTTTTTCTCTTAGATTGTATACATTTCTTATTGCGATTACTCCTAGTTCTTCAGTTTTTGATGCTTTTTAAATACCCAGTAGTCTCTTGTTTTCATAATTATTTAGGTGGTTATTATTTATATATAGGAAAGTTATTAATTTTTATTTATAATAATCCACCTTATTTAACTTTCTTAGTGTGTTTTTTCTCCAGCTTATCCTCTTGGGGTTCCATATATGAACTTGTACATTCATATGTTTTATAAATAATGATACTTTGTTCTCTTTTATAGTCTCTACTTCTTGTGATTGGTATTCTTCAATGGGCCTGTTTTTAGTGTTGCTTCAATGAGTTCAATGATGGATTTATTTCCCCTTCGCCTTGTCTCTCTTCAGTTGAGTCTTACCCCTCATCAGTTTTGAACTCTGTGGCCTTGGGCAAGTTACAGAGCTGTGAAGAAAGTAGAATTCAGAGAGGTAGTGAATGGCTGAGCCAGGATGCGAACTCAGGAAACTCTGACGCCAGGGCTTTCTCTCACTAAGCATCAACTCCATATTTGTCTTCAAAAATTATTTTGGAAGCTTGCTTTCTTCCAGATTCTTTCTTTTCCTCCCTTCATTCCTTTTTTCCTTCTTTCCTTCTTCCCCCCTCACTTCCTTCCTTCCTTCTTTCCTTCCTCCCTCCCTCCCCAGTCTCTCCTTTCTCCTCCCCTCCCCTCCCCTCCATCGCCCTCCTTCTTCCTTCTTTTTTCTTCTCTTTCTTCTTCTCCTTCCCTCCCCCTCTTCTTCTCCTTCTCCTTTTCCTCTCCTCCCCCTCCTCCTCCTTTTTCTCTTTCTCCTTCTTCTTCCTCTTCTCCTCCTCCTCTCTCCTCCTCTCATTCTCTCTCCCTCCCTCCATCCCTCTCCCACTCACTACCTTCCTTTCTCCTTCCCTACCCCCTACTTACTGCTCATAGATCCTTTAAACATACTCACCAGACCCCATCCCAGACTGCATCCTGTTTGAATACTTGTGGTGGAGATCTGCAGTCGATATAATAAACATCCAGATAAACCATTATGCTGACTGGAAGCAAGCTAAAGTGGACCTCCGACTTGAACGAGCAACTCATTTCATCCTAGAGCATTGCCTCCCTGTGAAGGTCGATTTTGGGAGGTTGGGGGTTTCCTGAGTTGGTTCATTTGCCCTAACCACTTTCATCTCTTCCAGATTATTCAAAGTATCTATTTTTCTACTCCTTCATGGCTTCTTGCTGCATATCCTCCTCTTAGCCTTTTCTGTCATAAAGCCCTAAGTTTGAGAGGCAAACACAGCTCACTATGAGAAGCTTAAATAAATCTGGTTTCTGGAAATGTCATTATTTTAAGGAGGGAATGCAGGAGGGAGGGCAGGAAAATAGTTGAGATTTTTTAAGGGAAATGGAAAGCAAGAGGCAAAATTGAAGCTCTGTTCACAAGAGAGCAAATTGGTGATTGGTTTTAAAAGTTGGTGTGTGTTAATTTTGCTCCATTTTCTCTGCATGTATCAGACTTCAGAGAAAGACTGGGTGTTCTAAACTAAGTTTCTTGTTAATGAAGCACAGATCTGTCATGGGTGGTTGGGATGGGAATGGAATGAGGAGTAGGAAAAATGAGAAAAAGAGAAATGTCTTGCTTGCAAGCAATTGAATTTCAACTCTGGTTGGTACATCTTCTTTTATTCAACAAATCATTGTTGAACTCTCACTATGATAATAGCTTTGAGGGAGGATACAGGGAAAGGATAAAACAAAGCCCCAGACATCCAGGTGCTGGTTGGCAGTGGATCAGTCACCTAAGTAATGGTACTTGGGGTAGAGAAGAGTCTTGGATGTACTCCTGAAGGATGGGTGGGATTTGAATTGACAGAGAAATGGTAATGGCACATTCTGAAGCTGAGAAGGGGCTTTTGGTTATGAGCTAGTGCTGAATGGTTGGTTTCAGCAGGGTTATGTGAGTGTAAGATGGAAAAAATTTCTTGAGCAGTTAGGATGAGGTTCAACTGGAGTTTGAGGGCTTCTGTAACTTGGTAACTGTGATTAGAAGCACACATGGTAGTGGCATGGGGCAGATTGTCAGAGGTGGGTGTGTGAGTTAAGGGCCTGTCATGCCAAAAGCCTGATGTTGAGTGTGGACAATGGGACTGGTACAGAATGGGCAGATTTAAGAGACTCAGCAGAAAACTCTCCAGATTAAAAAATGATTTAGTAGAGTTAATAGAAGAGACGGGAGAAACAATAAATCAGGTTTGAGCCTCAAGTGCTCCTGTTTACGAAGATTTAACATGCTCTACCTATTCTTGTCCTGAGTCAGGGAGTCTCTGCAGGAATTGAGTTTTCTTCTGCCAGTTGAGCCAGTTTTCATTTCATTTTTCTTCCTTCTTTCTTCCTCCATCCCTCCCTTCCTTCTTCCTCTCTTTCTTTCTTGCTTGCTTTTTATGGCCACACCTGTGGCGTATAGAAGTTCCCAGGCTAGGAGTCAAATTGGAGCTCCTGCTGTCAGCCTTCACCACAGCCACAGCAACACCAGATCCGAGCCACATCTGAGACCTACACCACAGCTCATGGCAACACTGGATCCTTTAACCCACTGAGCGAGGCCAAGGATCGAACCTGCATCCTCATGGAGACTAGTTGGATTCTTAACTCACTGAACCACAATGGAAACTACCTTCTTTTCTTTAAAAAAAAAGAAAATTCTTTTTTAGGCCATGGGATGTGGTGGCTTGATGTGGGATCTCAGTTACCAGACCAGGAATTGAACCTGGGCTACAGTGGTGAAAGAGCTGAGTCCTAACCCCTAGACCACCAGGTAACTCTCTCATTTTTCTCCTTTAAATCTTTGCCCTATTGTTGAATGGGATTCTTGATGCCTTCCCACAGCTCTTTCATCAGTTACATGTTGATTTCTCTTCAAGGGCTCTTCTAGCAGATGTTGCAAGGAGTGAACAGTCAAAGCCCTCACCATGATGGCATAAATAGAGGGGGAGTTAGAAACCTCTGTGGAGGGGCACACTGGCTGTGGGGAGATAACCGTGTTTGAGAGCTCTCTGATGACTAAGGGTCTACAAGGAATACTGGTGCTGGTGAGCATGGAGTTGGGGAGGGGAGAGTGTGAGGCTGGACCAGTTCCACCTTGGTCACTTTGTCAGTTCCTCTGTCCTGGCCTATGTGCAATGGATGTTTGGGCAGCAGGTGGGATTGAGCTAGTAAGGGTATGGATGGATGGCAGAGGCAGACTCCCTGACATACTTATTCCCTTGCTTTATCCCTCCTCAGGTAAACCAACTCCATGCTTTAAGGACTGCAAAGCGCTTATTCCATGGACCCCTTACCTTGAAATACCCAGACATAGGCATGCACGTGTGCGCACACACACACACACACACACACTCACAGAGCAAATACGAGTAAAATATTTTTTTCACTAGACAAACATTTAAAACAATGACAGTATCTAAATTGCACATGAGCAAATACCAAAGGCATAAATAGAGCATGTCTGCTGGTGCCATATGGCCTAGGACCTTCCTGCTGGCAACACACGTCCTTCACTCATGGACATTCTTAGCATATTTCGGATATAAAAGCACCTGTGTAAGAAGTTCAAAGTACTTACCACAAAATTTGGGAAATTAAGCTTATGCATATATTCATCAATTTGGGTACAGTTAAGTGTACATTCCAATGATTCTATTTTGTTGTTGATCATCGCTGGGGATCTGGCTTTGTTGTCCAGATTCACTGAAATAGGATGACATTTGTGGACAAGTGGTCACCCAAGCCCTTTGGCACAGGCTAGAATTCTCTTGCTTCTCATTTTCTGCTTCTTTGGATATTATTCCATTTTCTGTTTCTGGTGGTTTCTGTGTGGGAATAACTCCTCCATCATTTGTTCCGTGTTTTTCCTATTTGTTGGCAAAACACAAGTGTGTCTATTTGGTGGCTTTAATTAAAGCATGGAGTCTTCTTGTCCTTCTATATAACCTCGTTTTACTTTATGTGGAAAAATGAGTTAAAATAGAAATACTAATAATGGCTAACTTTGAGCAGTGTGACAAGTTCTATGTAAAATAATTTCTATGCTTGGTCTTGTTTTCTCTACTGATCTAAGAGATGGATACTGTTTTACTCCTATTTCTGATTGAGAAAAACTGAGGCTTAAGGAGTTTATGGAACATATTCAAGTTCTCATAGGTATTAAGAGATAGGACAAGAATTCAAATTCAGGTTATCTTGCGTCCAAAAGCTCACTAAGCATGAGTTATGACTAAATTAGCACATGTATGGATGGTTCGTATCTGAACTGTAAACAGCACAGATATTTGAGACAGATATGTCTCAAAGTTATTAAAAATTATAGCATAAATTACTGTTATTCTAAAGACTCATCCCTACTTGTCCAAGAGTTAGTCTCAGGATGCACAAAAACCTAAAGTTGTTTGCTAAATTAACCAAAAGTTCTGCTTAAAATTTTAGAGGCCCCACCCATTGAAAACAATATGGGATGCTTGGTTTAGCCAAGTTTTTTGAATTGGCCCATGATGATTCCTTCAGCACTTTTTAGGAATTCAAGCATTAAGTTATTTAAACAATTTTATTTTTTTCCCATTTCTGTGATGCCCTTACTTGGTTGGCACGCCCTATACAAACTTAGTCTGCCTTTAGGTTAATCCAGCAGTGAGGAAAGTAATTTGTATTTACAAACAAAAGCCCTGGCAGTTGAAAATCACCGCCACTTCCCCATAACGCTGATAATGCACTGATACAACATGTCTTTTCTAACAATTGTGGAAATTTCAAAACCATGCATCAGGCACAAAGGAAGCATTGTTACATGGCCAAGTGTGGCACAGCAGCCAGGCTTCTTTGTAGACTGTTGAAGGAAAAGTCTTGGTAGAATCTGCAAATCTAGCATTCTAACATGAATACTAAATTTTTAGTAACTCTTAAAAATTCACGTGGTAGATTGTTAGGAGGGGATCCTTTGTCACACATATAAATCAGAGTCTGTGCAGAGATGGGTCATTCATTGAGCAGAACTCAAGAAGTGTCGTCCTGTTTTTATCACTTAGTGTTCTTTCAGTAGGACCTGTTGGTCCAGTATCTTGGCCAAAAGTGATGAGAAGGATTTTAAAGCTGGCTAGTGCAAATATTTATTTAAGAAGAGGGAGGCTCTTATTAATAGTAACCCTGTACATTGGAGTGTACACTAGAATTTGTGGAGTATTTCATCAACTTGTCTTGCTTTTGTTTTAAGCACCCCTATGTGTGGTAGTTGTGGTATGGTTACCAGCATCAGAATTTTCCAAATAAGCAACAGAGAAAAAGAGTAAGTGACTTGTCCAGCATCACACTTGCTAATTCCTCTCTGTTTTGAATATCCTTCCCATCCTTTTTGCCTGTGGGATAAAGTCTAAACTTATTAACCAGCCGTATAAAGCCCCTCATGATCTGATCCTTACCTACTCTTTGAATTCAGTCTCCTGTGTAAACTAATGCATGCTTATCCGCCACGTGCATTTTGCCTTCTCATCACGCCAAGTGCTTGTAGCTCTGTTCATTGTGCTCAAAGTTTCCTAAATTTAGGATTTAATGGGCTAGAAAATTAGCAAATTAATAAATGGACATTAATAAATGGGTAATTTTGTATTGTGGCAAATAAGGAAATAATAAAATACCACCATTTCATTAAAAACTTTACATGTTAACATCAACATCTAGAAAGGACATAATCTCAGGGAAAAAGAAGGGTTGCTAATTAAAATAAAATATGGAAACCTTACTCATTGCCTGCATTTTCCTCATTTTGTCAGAGATGGTTGAAAAAATTGTTCTGGACTGGCCCTGGCCTGTGGGATTGGGAACTGGGTACTTTTGTACATGCTGTTTTCTTGGTCAGGAATTCTCTGTTTTTCTCATGCTTCTAGCCTTTGGCCTGTCTGACTAAATCCTCTTAGTCCTTCAATTCTCAGTTTACAAGTTGATCTTAGAAGATCTTTTCCCATCTCACTCCACCTGTTCCCTTCCATGCTATCCAGCCCTCCAGTTATCTCCCCTTGGTGGGGTTCTATGCATTCACCCCCATGCACTGATCAACTGTGCCCACGTGGTTTATTTGTTGCTCCCTCTTGCCAGAAGACCATGAGATTTTAGAAGAGAGAGACCATCTTGTTCACCCTCATTCCTAAGGTTTAGCAGATAGTCTTTTGCATCCATTCGGTGCATAACAACCATTCAATAGATGAATGAGTGAATGGATGAGTGAATAAATATCTGGGCACCCTTCACTCCCTTGGCTTGTGGCTTTTACATCTTCTGTGACCTGCTATTTCAAGCACAGAGGATTTATTCAAACAAACACAGCACTCATTGAATTGAATTAATTTATGGATTTTGACCTCATTGGTTCTTCTATTTTTCTTTGTCAAGGAAAACTAATTATGTTCTCCATTATCAGAGTGTCTGTGAACAGTCTGCAGCTGCTGTCTGAAATACTTCCATGGGCCATAAGACTTCTCTCAGCTTTTCTGATCAGTTTGTCTTTTTTTTTGGGAGTCTGTTCACTTTTGGTTTACCATATTGATGATCATACTTTATTTTTATGGCAAAAGGAATGTTAATAGATCTACAGAGAATATTCAGCATATTTTGTAATCTGATCTTTCTAAATCCACAGGGGCTTATGAAACTTTTCCATTTTGTCATTGTTCTTTAAAAAATATATACTTTTTTGGCCTTTAAAATATTTTGTCAAAACAATATATCCAGAAAATATAGATACAACTTGTTGTAGGATTCAGTTGTGAGGTGAGCCCTCTTATTTGGGGACATGTGGTCTCTAGGCAGTAGGAGGTCCTAGGTCAATGACTGTGACTTTCCCTGACTCTTGCTCAGTCACAGGGGGACCAGATTCTTGGCCCTTCTCACAGAGATGCTCTCTATAGATAGTGAATTGCTGAGAGTCCTTCTCTAAAGTTGTGCAGAGAAGCCCAGGTTTCAGTCCAGGCTTACGTCTATGCTTTGGAAGAAACATAAGCCCCTTTTCTTGAAATTCTCTTCCTTGGCTTCCCATCACCTTCTCTTTTGTTATGAAAGTATCCCATCTTCCTTTATAAAGTTAGAATAATAATAAACACCACTGTTTATGAGCACTTCCTGCATACTAAGTACTTTATTTACAGTCCTTTCATTTGTTTTCAAATAAGTTTTTCTCCATTTTATCAATAGGGAAGCTGAAAATCAGAGTGTTAAGTGGTTTGGCCAAAGCCACATAGCAGTAAGTGGTAGAAAGCTATGTGACTCAAGAGCCTCTGCTCTTTCCATTACACTGTGCTGTCTTCCTCATCAGGTGACCTGGACCATAGCTATGTGGTTTTTGTGCAGGGGTCACCAAGAGAGACAGTGGAGAGTCCTTCCTGCTCAGTTGGAAAGGTGTAGCCTCCAAGATGGGATGGATCAGGGCTCTGCATCAGAGGGCACCCTTCACACTTCCACCCCAGGGGCTAAAGCTAGCAGAGGTGGCAGACACAAGAGTTTTCACTGTGCTTAGCTCTTGCAAAGAGAAATAAAGTACCTGAGCCATGGGATTGTGTCAAGAACTAAATAGGGTAGTATATAAATGAAAGGACCTTCAAGTAGTGTCTTATGAACTGAATGGTTTTCCTAACTCCTTTTTTCTCTTTGTGACTTCCTTTCTCTGTTAACCCAACCCTGCCCCTCAATTTTAGACATCTCCTAATGGTGCATTCTAGGTCTCTTCTTTTTTGTATCTCTCTATAAGATAATATTAGTTTTCTTAAATTGAATATATGGAATGTGGCTGTGACTCAATCTTTCATTATTATTAGAATAAAAAGTACAGGGGACCAAAGTTTGAGCTTTGGGACAGAACCACATTTAGGTGATGGAAGGAAGAAGAGAGAAAAAGCAAATAGAGAGGAGGTGGTTATGTGGGTTGATACACTGCTATGGATATCCAGGGCAAAGAAGATTGTAAGAAGGAAGGAGTTGGTCAACAGTGCCAAATGCCAGACTGGACGGGATGACTAAGAAGTGAGGCAAGGCCATTTAATTCCATTTGGTCATCTGGATGTATCTGAAGACCTTGGAGACTGAGTGTATTTTCAGTAAAGGTGATAGACTGGAGGCAAGTGAAAAGGTGAATGAAAAAATAGAAGCAGTAAGTGCCTTGAGACGTTTGGTTTGAAAAAGTTCTTAGAGAGAATTTAGCATATCTTAAAGAGGTGGCATTTTTTGAGGGAATTTTTCTTTAGCTTAGGACAAATGTATGTGTTTTTATGAGCAAAAATTAAGGCTTTAGGTAAGAAGGAGACTCTCAGGATGCTGGAGAAAAAGGGATAATTGATTAGTAAATTTAAGTCAAGTTTAAAGCCTGAGAATATGGGATCAGGATCACAGGGAGAAAAAATATTAATCATTTGTATTGGTTGTATTTTTTTAACTTTTAATTTCTTACTTGTCCTTTTAAATATTTTCCAGATTTTCTGTAACAAGCATCTTTACTTTAAATTTTTAATGGCTTTAAAAATTAAACAAATTTAAAATGAGAAAGTAACAAATTAACAAATAGAAATACATAATATGAATGAATGAATAAAAAATAAATATGACAAATGAATGATAAATTGATAAAATAATAAAAATGATGATGTTCATAGCACCAAAAAGGTGTAGAAATATATAAGATGAATATTAAAATTCCCTACATATGCCATTTTCATTTCTTTAAAGCAACCATCATCAAAATGGTTTTTCCTGGTAGCCTTTTAGTTTTACACATCTATGTTTTCAAATCAGAAAACATTATCAAAGATCACCAGTAAAGAATTTAAACTGAAGACTTATAATACCACCGGGGTTCTGGTTTTCTGACCCATTTTGAAAGACTAATACATGATAGGAGAAGAATATAAATAGGAATAAATTTATAAGAATAAAGAAAATGGAAGAGGAGACAACAGCAGACAAAAGACATCAACAAAATTTTAGGAGATGAAAAGCAGATGGCCCTGTTATGTCTGACAACATGTAAAGTATAGAAATTGAAAACTTGTGTTTGCAACAGGGTAAGCCAGCAAGAAGGAAGCTGGTTTATGTTTCAGAATTCCCAAAAGACTCAGCAATTAGAAGTGAGTGCGGATGACACTAGAAACAGGAAGACTGATTGGACATGTTCCAGATCTCCCCTTACCCATAGACAGAGAGTTGTCCTTGTCCATCTGTTAGAAGACTAGAGATACTATGGACTTGGGACATCAGCTGAAAACAGGGGAATTAGAGAGGTTGTATTCTGAAGGGTGAGACCTCAGCCCACTCTTTTCATTTAGCTCCAGAATGTTATCAACTGGGCTTATACCTTATCAAGAACTTGGATGATTCTTCAATGGGAAAACTGGCTAGTGCAAAAGAAAAAGATGTGGATACTGACATTTGGGCATCCTCCCATGAAATGGCTGGGTCCCTATTGGATTACACTATGATGAGACCCAGCAGTTGGTAATCACTACCTAAGCATAGAGCTGTCATTCATCTATTTAGGACCTCATTCTTAAATATAAACAGACAACCATAGATTTGTAAATCTTTTTAGAAAGCCTCTAACATGAAAGACAGACCAAACTAAACCAATAGGAAAAACACACATGAAACAGATGATAAGGAAGCAGAAGAATATATAGTAAATGATATAGCTATGATTCTCACAAAGAAAATATATTGTATTCACAAAGATTAGGAAGCTATGAACATAAAACTTTTTGAAGATAAGACTGAACTTTTAATATTAAAAATGTAGAAGTGGAAATTAAAAATTCAACAGGAGAATATGTAAAGTAATGTTTAAGGAATCATTTCCCCCAAAATAGAAAAGAAAAATAAAACAGTGAAAAAAATGGATCAAAAGGTGAGACGTTTGGATAATAGGAACTTAGGGAAGAAAAATACATAAGAAAAGAAGGATAAAAGTTATTAAAGGCATAATAGAAGGTTGTTTCCAGAACTGAAGAACCTGTTTCCTGGTTGCAAGGGACCACCAAGTGTCCAACACAATGAATGCAAGAGACCTATTCAAGCCATATCAGTGTGAAATTTCAGAACCCCTAATTTAAGATCTTAAAAATCTTTAAAGATGAAAAGTGATTAAAATAAAAGGAATAGAAATAGAATGATGCTAGACTTTTCAACAAAGTGCTGGAAGCTGGAAAACAATGTATACTTTCAAACTTTTTTCTTTCTTCTTCTTTTTCTTCTTCTTTTTTTTTTTTTTTTCTTTTCAGGGCCACACACCTGTGGTATATGGAGGTTCCCAGCTAGGGGTTAAATTGGAGCTGTAGCTGCCAGCCTAAGCCACAGCCACTGCAATGTGGAATCTGAGCTGTGTCTTTGACCTACATCACAGCCCATGGTAATGACGGATCCCTGACACACTGATTGAGGCCAGGGATTGAACCTGCATCCTTATGGATACTAGTCATATTGATTTCCCCTGAGCCATGACAGGGACTTCTGCAACTTATTTCTAAATTAGAATTTTATACCCAACCAAACAAGTAAGAAGTGTTTTCACCATTCAAAGACTCAAATAAATGTACCTTCTTTGCACTCTTTCTTAGAAAGAGTATATGAGACACCCAAATGAGAAAGTACTAAGCCAGAGAAAATATGGATAAAGGAAACTTGAGTAACACAGTACAGAAAAGAGGGGAAAACAGTTCACAGAATGACAGGTGTTTCTGAAGGCTAGAGAGAAAGTAGTCCAGATTAAAGCCAGAGGACAAAAGGTTCCAGAAGAGATGTTTCCAGGAAAAAAATCAAACTGATTGATTTTTTTTTTTTTGTCTTTTCTAGGGCTGAACCCGTGGCATATGGAGTTTCCCAAGCTAGGGGTCCAGTCGGAGCTGTAGCTTCCAGCCCATGCCAAAGCCACAGCAACGCAGGACCCAAGCAGTGTTTGCCACCTACACCACAGCTCAGGGCAACACCAGATCCTTAACTGACTGAGCAAGGCCAGGGATCGAACCTACAACCTCATGGTTTCTACTCGGATTCGTTAACCACTGAACCACAACAGGAACTCCCAAACTGATTGATTTCTTGATGTGTTTGACCATACTGAGAAAAATTTACATTTCTTTGAAAAATTAAAAGGGGAACTATTGAAAGTTACATGATAAGTGAAGCAAATGAAAAAAGTTTGGCAATAATTAACTCTAGGAAGAGCAAATTTTAGAAAGCTTACAAGAAAGGAAATACAGTGATAGTACTGTAGTACTTATAAAATCATAATATAATAATAATTTTGGTTTAACTAAAAACTTTTCTGTAATTCTCTAGGGAATGTGGAATGAAGAAAAAAAGTCCCTGAATGTCTGTTTAGGGTATGATTGGAGAATGATGTCTTCAGCCTCCATAGTATCAAGTAATTGATAGTACAAATTGGAAAATAAAAATAACACTATTTGGGTGATAATTAGAAATTGGAAAACGACTGCCTTTTGGTCAAGATACGTGTGTGGGGAATATGAAACCTGCCTTATAATATTTTAAACCTCTGTATGTGTTTTGTTTTGCTAAAAATTAAAATAAAAAAAACAAAGATGGTAAAACATTTTGAAGCCAGGGGAACCTCGTTAGCATATACACTTTAATTTAGCAAATACTTCTAAAAATTTATTCCAGGAAAACAATTATGGATAAGTTCACAAATCTAAGCATAAGAATGTTTACCACAGTATTTTTTGTGGTATCCATAAACTGTAAACAGACTAAATTTTCATTTCAAGAGAGATCAAGCACTGAGTCCATTTTATTTACTGCTGTGTCTTCAATCTCTGACACATATTTGGTACTCAATAAAAATTTGTTGAATATTTTCTAAGGGAATCATTGAATTCATGCATAGGAAAAATGTGCACAGAAAAATCTATTAATAGTGGTTATCTCAGTGTGGAGGGATTGTCTGTGATATTTATTTTTGCCTATTTTTCTAGTTTGTATTTTTGAAAGTTTTTGAAGTTAACATTTTAAAATTATAAATTTCTATAATTTTTTTTTTTTGGCTGAGCCCAAGGCATGCAGAAGTTCCCCAGGACAGGACTCGAATGTGTGACAGCAGCAACCCAAGCCACCGCAGTGACTGCACCAGAACGTTAACCTGCTGAGCCACCAGGAAACTCCTAAATTTCTATAATTTAAAAACATAACACATTAATTTAAAAAAAAAAACATCAATGAAGAGAGCAGTCCATAGGATTGAGGCCGAAATAGTTTTTTTTTAATAACCACACTATATTTACTTCTGAACTTCCTGATAACTCAGACCATGGAACTATTTAATGGGTCAAAATAATTCTTATTGTTTGGTAAGTAGAAGCATACATTTTATGTAATTAGAAAAAATTTTCCTGACACTTTTTCAAGGAGGGAGTTATAGATAAAAAAGACCATGGATACATAATGGGCATTATTAACTACAATTTTATAGAAAATTGAGTGCTGTTCTTAGTGTAGCTATTTCTTATACTGACCCTCAATAAAAGTGTGGCTTTGTAATAGAACTTGGTGAAGGCCCTTCTACTGGATGGTTAGTTTATTTAGACACGTCTCTACTTTTACCAGGTTACTGTTCCAAAAGTTGTTTTTAAGTCCAAAAGAACTAGAACAATTTTCGCTCGTGCATTCCCCAATACAGGTGGAGAGTGAGTCTGTCCTTTTGAAAGCACGTTCTTGTGCCTTTTAAGCACAGTTAAGCACAATTTCCCCAAATGGTTAGGTTTTAACTGCATTGAAGGATTTTGAGCTAACTAAGCCTTTTCTTTGATCTCTTCAGATATTGTGAGGGATTCCTTAGCAGGTAACCCATAAACACAACTCTGTCCCCTTTAACAGGCAAATTCAGAGTGGCCTTGAACATAAGGAAATATCCATCAGTAATACTTGCACCATCTCCCTTAATACTTAATAATTAATACTTAATGCTTGTACCATCTCCCTTAAATTTTTTCGTAATATCCTACCATTACCCTGAATCATCATCAAATTGATAGGCATTTGACATCTATGCCTTTTCATTAACAGTAAACGCAAACATTTTTGTGCTTCCCCCAGTTGAATGCAGTCTTGTTAATCGCTAAGCACTGAAAAACATCATAGTAGGCTTATCTGGTCTCTAGGTTTCAGCTTTTGTTTATTCTTTATTGACAAACTTAAAAAAAATCCTTCTCTTTTGAAAATTATTTCTTTATTCACTCCTTCTCTTTTGAAAATTATTTTCCTTCTCTTTTGAAAATTATTTCTTTATTCACTCCTTGTCAAATGACTCATTCCATCTGTACTTGTAATGTCCTTTATTTTCTTAATGCTTTCAGTTTTAAAAAAAATCATCTCTACTTTTGTTTCCATTTTTAAGCCTACGCTTTTACTTAACTGTTGCTGTCAACTCTCTTAATACCTCTGTACTTTTCTCTTTCGATGGGGTCAATGATATTCACAAAACAATTCAAAATTAAGTGCAAACATAGAGACCATAGCAACAAGGTGAGGGATGATGGGTGGATGAGATGAAAATGCCTGCTTGATTGTTTTCACAATATGTTGGTGGTAAGATGAATTGACACATTTGACCTGGAGAAAAATGCTCATAGGGTGGGCATTTAAAAATAGCTACTTTATGTAATGCAAATAGCTGACTTGCTCCTAATTTGACTTGATATAGAAAAAGACTATAAAGGCTCTAGCTCCTAGGAGAAAATCAGCTAATATATCCTTTTGTTTCACTCAAATACTCATTCCTTTCACCACACATTTAATGAGAACTAGATGACAGTCAATTAAAGGTTGTTGACAACCTGAAGCACTGATATTCTGTGTGAGTAGAGAGACCCATATGTTTAAGACAAACAGGTGGTACAGTTTATATACTGGTTAGAAAACTGAGAATCCCTAGTTTGTCTTGTTGCACAAAATTCCATCCTGTGGAAATGCGTCATAACACAAAGCCAAAATTTTGCTCAGAAAATAGTTTTGAAAATGTCCTAATACTGGATGATTACTCCCAGAAATATTAGAAGTGTGTGCCATAAATCGTGAAAGACAATTATGGTCTGAAAAAGACTTCAGGACAAATACTTCCATCCTGCATCTAGTACGTAATAAAGCTGAGGTGAATCCAACAAACTTGACTCCTGGTCTCCAGCCTCTAAAATTTACCACTCCCCAGGTCATCTTGTGTTTGTTGACTGAGTTTCCTAGTTTAGAAACATCTGTATAATTTGGAAAACCTATAATGTGGTTTCTACCACACTTGTCTCCTTTTTGTTTGTCTTGCCTTCCACTAACTTCTGCTTGTCCTTCGCAAAGATAATCTCAGAACGAAGTGTCGTTAGAACAAGAAAAGAAAAAATGTTTTGGAAGAGAGATCTTTTTATTTTTTTCAGCATAATGATAATGTATACGTCATGGAATGCTTACTTCAGTAAGTTTAGTGAGCATCCACCATCTTATATAGCTACATCATTAAAGAAATAGAAAAAAATTTTTCCTTGTGATGAGAACCCTTAGGATTTTCTCTCTTCACAACTTTCGTATGTAATGTATACCAGTGTTGATTATATTCATCTTGTTGTACATTACATTCCTAGTATTTATTTTATAACTAGAATTTTGTACATTTTTTTCAACTTTCATCCAATTCTTCCTTGCCTCTGGCAACTATAAATCTGATTTTATTCTATGAGTTTGTCTGTTTGTTTTTGAGGTATAATTGAACTACAACACTATGTTAGTTCCTGTTACATAACATAGTGATATGATATTTCTGTACATTTCAAAATGATCACCATGGTAAGTCTAGTTACCATCTGTTACTATACAAAGATATTACATAATTATTGGCTATATTCCCCACAGTGTGCATTTCATACCTGTGACTTATTCATTTTATAACTGAAAGTTTGTACCTCTTAATTTTCCTCACATATTTCTCTCTTCCCTAGATCTCCTTTCTTCCCTGGCAACTACTTATTTGTTCTCTGTAACTCTATTTCTTCTTAGTTGTATTTGCTCATTTGTTTTATTTTTTATATTGCACATATAATTGAAATAATACAATATTTGTCTTTGTCCCTTTAGGTCCATCCGTATTGTTGCAAAAGGCAATGTTTCATTCTTTTTTATGGCTGAGTAATATTCTATTATATATTACACCCCCCCCCCACATCTTCATCCATTTATCCATCAATGGGCATTGAGGTTGCTTCCATGTTTTGGCTGTTGTAAATAATGTGAACAACAGGGGTGTATATAACTTTGCAAATTAGTTTTTATGTTTTCTTCAGATAAATGCCCAGGAATGGAATTGCTGAGTCATATGGCAGTTCAATTTTTAATTTTAGGGAATCTCCATGTGGTTTTCCATAGTGGCTGCACCAATTTACATTCCTACCAGCAATGTTTGAGAGTTCCATTTTCTCCACATCCTCACCAACACTTTTGTTATTTGTTGATTTTTTGATTGTGGCCATTCTGACAGGTGCGAGGTGATATCTCATTGTGGTTTTCATTTGCATTTCATTGATGATTAGTGATGTTCAGCATCTTTTCATGTGCCTGTTGGCTATCTGTCTTTTCTGGGAAAATGTTGGTTTAGGTCCTCTGCCTAGTTTTGAATCTTTTTTTTTTTTTTGATGTTGAGTTGTGTGTGTTCTTTGTGTGTTCTGGCTATAACCCCTTCTTAGTTATATTTTTGCAAATATCCTCTCCCATTAAGTTGGCTGCCTTTTTGTTTACTGATAGTTTCCTTTGCTGTGCGAAGCTTTTTGTGTGTGTGATATAGTCCTGTTTGCTTATTTTTGCTTTCGTTTCCCTTTCCTGAGGAAACATATCCAAAAATATGTTGCTTAAGACTGATGTCAAATAATTTACTACATATATTTTCTTCTAGTCTTTTTTTTTTTTTGGTTTGTTTGTTTTAGGTCTTACATTTAGGCCTTTAGTCCATTTTGAGTTTATTTTTGTATATGGGGTGAGGAAGTAGTCCAGTTTGATTCTTTTTTGTGCAGCTGTCCAGTTTCCCCAATACCATTTATTAAAGTGGCTGTCTTTCCCCCATTGTATATTCTTTTTTGTTTTGGCTGTGCCTGTGGCATGTGTAAGTTCCCAGGCCAGGAATAAAACCCACGCCACAGTGGCGACCCAGGCCGCTGTAGTGACAATGCTTGATCCTTAATCTGCTGCACCACAGGGAACTCCTCTATTGTGTATTTCTGCCTCCTTTGTCATAGACTGATTGACCATAAAAGTGTGAGTTTATTTCTGGGCTCTCTAGTCTGTTCCATAGATCTGTGTCTGTTTTTGTGCCATACAACTTTGATTACTATAACTTTGTAGTATGGTTTGAAACCAGGGAGCATAATACCTCCAGTTTCATTCTTTTCTCAGGATGGCTTTGGCTATTCAGTCTTTTTTACTTCCGTACAAATTTTAGAACTACCTGTTCTAGTTCTGTCAGAAACACCATTGGTATTTTGATATGGATTACATCAAGTCTATAAATTGTCTTGAGGTGTATGGTCATTTTAACAATATTAATTTTTCCAATCCATGAATTTGGTATATCTTTTCATTTTTTGGTGCTATCTTCAACTTCTTTCATCAGTGTGTTATAGTTTTCTGAGTATAGATCTTTTATCACCTTAGTTTGATTTATTCCCAGGTATTTTTTTCTTTTGCATGTGATTGTAAATGGAATATTTTTCTTAATTTCTCTGATAATTTATCCTTAGTATATACAAACATAACATTTCTGCGTATTAATTTTGAATCTTGCAACTTTGCTAAATTCATTGTTGAAGTCTTAGATTTTTGATAATGTCTTTAGGATTTTCTATGTATGGTATCTTGTCATCTACAAATGGTGGCAGTTTTACTTCTTTTTCAATTTGGGTTCCTTTTATTTTTATTTCTTTTCTTTTCTGTGGCTAATATTTCCAATACTATGTTGAATAAAGATGGAAATGGAAAGAAAGGGCATCCTTGTCTTGTTTGTTCCTGATCTTAGAGGAAATGATTTCAGCTTTTCACCATTGAGTATGATGTTACCTATGGGTTTGTCACATACGGCCTTTGTCACACTGAGATTTCTTTCTCTTCATAACCACTTTGTGGAGAGGTTTTTTTTCTTTCTTTTTTTTAAATCATTAATGGATATTGAATTTTGTCAAAAGCTTTTCCTGTATTTATTGAGATAATCATCTGATTTTTATTCTTCAATTTATTAATGTGGTTTTTCACATTGATTGACTTGTAGATATTGAATATCCTTGCATCCCTGGGATAAACCCCACTTGATCATGGTGTATGAGCCTTTTAATGTATTGCTGGATTTGGCTTATTAATATTTCATTGAGAATTTTTGCATCTGTATTCATCAGTGATATTGGTCTGTAATTTCTTTTTTTTGTGTGTGATATCTTTGTTTGCTTTTGGTATTGAGGTGATACTGGCCTCATAGAATGAGTTCAAATGTGTTCCTTCTATAATTTTTTGGGATAATTTGCGAATAGATGTTAATAGGTATTCTTCTCTAAATGTTGGTAGAATTCACCCATGAAGTCATCTGGCCCTAGACTTTTGTTTGTTGGGTATTTTTAAATTACTGATTCATTTTCATATTGGTAATTGGTCTGTTCATATTTTCTATTTCTCCCAGATTTAGTCTTGGGAGATTATACTAACTTTGGGTTTTGTTTGTTCTTCTTTGTCTACTTCTCTTACATGTAAGATTAGGTTGTTTAAAAGCCACACATACACAATCCTACATGATTTTCTCCCCCAAGGCCCCCATCCCATGCTCTCTTTACTCAGTTTCACTGGTTTCCTTCACATTTTTTTTTAACATACCAGTGATGTTTCTGCCTTAGGGCTTTTGCATTTGTTTGTTCTCCCTGAATGCTCTTCTCCTAATATCCTAGATATTTATATACTTCATCACATCCTTCTCAGTAAACTCAAATGTCACCTAATCACTGAGAACTTACTTAGCCACCTGTTGGAAATTCACCCCCAACCCTTACTCACACACTTTGTCTTGTTTGCTTAGTATCTCCAGTAGAATTTGAGGGCAAGATATTCCCTGCTCTCCTCCTCCCTGGCCCCCACCCCATTCTATCCCTGGTGCCTGGAACAGCACTGGGCACAGAGAAAATGTTCAATAAATATTTGTCAAATGAATTGAATAATGAGTGCTGTTCAAAGGAGGCTAGTCAGTTTCAGTTACAAAAAACAAAACAAAACAAAACGGCAATTCTCAAAGGATAACATTAGAGTCTTTCTAGCTATATAGACAAGCAAGCATAAGTAGGAAGATTGCAGGTAAGCACTCGTTGAAATTCTTCCTGGAAAAATTTATGTTCTTTCAATTCAATAATCATGTGTACTTGTTAAGTACATTATAAAGTAAATATGTGTTAGGGAAATAACAGATCATCTTTGAAATATCTGTTTTTCAAAATTTCTCCTTTAAGTCTGCTCTGTCTGTTGTAGAGAAATGCAAATTACGCATGGCACAAATTGACCTTTCTTTGGAATACTTTTTCCTTATTATGCCATCATTCCAAATGTGAAGAATAAAATGCTGCTAAATAAAAGATTACTTGCTGTCTTAAGTAGTACACAAGGGTTGTTTTTTCTGTTTTTGTAGTCCTGGCAAATTATCCAGAAGATTAATCTTTGAAAAGCCTTTTATTATATCTGTAGAAAACATTATTTCAAGCAATACTCTCATGAAAGTAATTCTCCATGCATCATTCAAGAGAATCTTATAGAAAAATAAGATAAATATGAATCTCTACCCTACATTGAGTGTGAATTTTGGATCTCTTATGTCAGTGATGTACACCTTCGAGGGGACCATGTTATAGACAGAGGTATGGCCTTTACCACAGAGGTGGTATTGTCACCACTTGCTCCTCCCTCTGCTATGGGCAAGGCCCCTCCTCACTTCAGAGCAACTTCTGCCAGTCCTTTTTCCAGATCCTGGGCCCTAAGTCCACAGTGACTTCTGACTTCTACACTTGCTTCAAAATGGGGCAATTTAAGACAAAGATTCCTTTCATTAGGGGAAAAACAACTTCATCCTAGTCCAAATCTCTGTGAAATCTGACATTTATTTATTAAGAATAAGAAATTTATCTGTAGGCCACTAGATTCTTCACTGAAAGAATAATCATCTTTTACTGGATGCCGCTGTTTCTCTTCTATTCTTAATGGAGTGAATATATAATTTATCATCCAAATAGGGACATGTTTGGGATTGCAAAGGAGGTCACTATTAATAATTATACGTGGAAAACAATCGTAACCTAGGATTATGTGAGGCAAGTAAGATCATATAGTCCCTGATTATTAAGGAAAATGAAATGATAACTTAATTGAAACCATGTAATGTGCTAAGTGCTTTATTTATATTATCCCACTTTCAAAGCCATCGCTGATGTGGAATGTGGGCACATTTTTAGCAATGAATTTGCTCTGTGACATTAACCCAAGGAGTTAACTTAGGATTAGAATTTTAGGAACTCGATTCAGGACAGTTTACAATAAGAACTATTGATTGAACTGTCTGGAGGAAATGCAGTAGATACAGGTTTTGGCCAAAAGCCAAATGTTAAAATCAATACTTGACTGAAGTCCGATATCACAAGAATAGAAAGAACTTTTTAAGGCAAGATTAAATCTTAAAACTTACCAAATATTTTAGAAGTCAAGTTTTCAAAGTTTGACACTCTGGCGAAGGAGACAGAATTTATTAGCACCGTCAGCTGATGGACAGTTTCTGTGGTCCCTGTGTGGCAGGCCTGCAATCTGAAAGAGATGCTCGCTTTATTCAGAGTAATGTTCAGTGCACAGTATGAGAAACATGCAATTCATCACTCAGTGAATCTCAGAAATCCCGGATCTGCAGCTATTGAAAATATTTCCCAGTCTATAGCAATTATTTTGACAAGGTTTTGTGTTTTTTTTTGGTCTCCATAGACTAAAACTATAAGGAATTCACTTCTTCAGTTTGAATTTTGATTAGCGAGAATGAAGTGTGCACTGAGCTTCTCTTGTTTCTCTAACATTTTCTTCTTTTCCCACTTGTAATTTATTCATTCAGTCGATCAACATTTGTCAAGCACCTGTTCAATGTATCAGCCATAGTTTCAGGAAGGGATACAGCATGAACAGAGGACAAAAATCTCTCTCCTTGTGGAGTTTATATCTGGGGCTTGGGGAGACAGATGATAAGCAAAACTATAAATAAAACATATAGCATACAAATAGTCTTAAGTACTATAGAGAAGAATAGAGCAGTTAAGGATGCAAGGAATTCTTTGTTATGACATGGTCATGATGATTTCTTATGATGTTGATGATGTTGTTTATAGAGTTTTTCTTTCTCATGGAATTTAAAATTTTTATTTTATTTAAAATTTTTTTCAGCTGCAGCAGTGGCATGTGGAGGTTCTTGGGCCAGGGATCGAACCCATGCCACAGCAGCAACCAGAGCTACAACAGTGTCAATGCTGGATCCTTATCCCACTGAGCCACCAGGGAACTCCTCTCATGGAATTTGTTAAGATATGAACAGTTCCCAGCTATAATTTTTTCCTATGAACGACTCATCTATATGGAATTAAATAACTAAAAATTAAATGTAGTTCTTAAAGGTTATTTTGTTTAATATTTTGATTGCTGACACATCAAACAGTTCTACAAAGATTTAAGTTTTCATGTAATCTCAACTCTTATTTTGCCTTATATTATTATTTAAAATTTTATAAGTATTTATTGGCAGAAATGATTTTTTCTAAGGTTATCTCTCAAGCACACTCTTAATATTTCCTTTAGCCAACAATTTATTCTCCTCTGTCATCAATAATTCTTTATAATTGTGTGCATAAAGTTAACAGCTTTCACAATAAATTTATTATTGCAGCATTTTCCTTTTGCAGTATTAATGATACATGTATACTTCAACTGACAAAATTTCGACATGAAAAGCACATAAAGAGATTTGTACTCCGTTTACTTCTAGGTTGCTTGTCAGAATTTTAAACTGCATATTCAGTTATAAACAGCAAACATTAATGACATTTCCTGTTTGAGTTGCTTCCATCAACACCCTGTTTACACATGATGGTGATGAGCGTGTTCACACAAGCATATGTCATATGCCCATTCAGGGAGGCTGGAAATGGCTTTGAACTGGATGTTTAGCTGAGTCTAAAGCTGAAGTGTAACGATAGAATTTGGCCAAATACTGAGACCGAAGTAGAATTCTCCTTCACCTCTACTTTCCCAAATTCAGTCATTCCTCAGAAGGGGCACAGTCGTGTCAGGCATTGGAGTGGTAGCCTCCCAACTTCGCTCCTGTCTGATGGCCAAAGGGATGAACATGGCATCCGCGAGAGTCTCAGCAACGGTCACACTGATACTGGCCACTATCAATTGAGTGGTTGGGTTTTCACCCTTATTTGTCTATTTAGTTCCCCCCAAAACCTCAGTCTTGCTGGCATAGTAAGCCAGTGGGGTCTTCTTGGCTTGGCTGTTATATGCATGGCTTTCACTGTGGGGTGAGAGGGAGGGAGGTGAGAACCTGAGCGTGTTTTTAGCAAGTGGCTCCCAGGCTTCCTAAGTACTTAAGTTCATGATGCAACTGCAGCATCACTTGATATGAATTCGAATCATAAAAAGCATCTACATTTTAACTCCAATACTCAACTCACACTCAACTGAAACTTAATCATCTGCAGATTTAAACTAGAATTTTAAAATGGATTTACTTTTGCTTTTTTACCCCCCTGATTTTATTGTCTTGCCACAAAGGAGAAGCAAATAATCAGCAACATCAGAGTGAAGCACGAGAAAGGGGGTGGGAACCAAATTTGTTAAAATTCTAAAAGCTGACGTATACCTTCTCAGTAGGACCAACTGCAGGTTGGGTGGAGGTGAAATTTGATTTTATATCCCCAAACTTTAGCAAAGAGGCAGGGAAGAACTCAGTAAAAATCATGACTACTCTTTCTAGCGTGACCACTGCTCTTACTGCTGGGAGTGCTATTTTCAGTAGTGCTTTTGTTGCTGCTGCTACAGCTGTACAGCTGAGGAGTGAGTGGCGGTCCTTCTCAGGCGTGGGGAGTGAACATACTTCTGTATTGTGGTCCCTCTTTGGCCACCCTCCAGACATGGATGTGGCAGAAGGAAGGTGGGAAGGCCCTTTGGTTGGAGAGAAGCATTCAAAAGTTTATGATAAGAAAAGCACTCCCATATTGCAAATGGAACTATGAGTATTATGAATTTGCTGTTAACTCTTGGATTTTTAAAAGGATTGGTACACATTAGACACTTTCTGCTTCTGTCAAGTATTTAGTTTTTCTTGCTAAAGGTATGACTGCTTCTGAGCATGATGGTGCTGTAGGAAAAGATGTGAATTTGAGTCCATCTAACACACATTTAGTTAATAATTAAGCAATTTATAAACCTCTTGAACTTGAGCGTCTCTTGGCCTGAGTTTGATTTTCATTGTAAGTTTAGGATAATATAATCAGTCTAGCTTCTTGGTTTTTTTTTTTTTTTTTTTGAGAATTAAAAGAGGAAGCCAGTGTAAAGGTGATATGTAAGCTGCTAGGTATTATATTATTATGTGACTATTATAAATTTTTCTTCTGAATTTCCCATAGCACTTTGTGCTGGATGGAAAGTTTAGCTTGGTTCAGAGCTGAGAGCTATGGTCTGGCTGGAAGTAAAAACATCTGGGAGCAAAATCATGCCCCCATCACTTTGCTAATTATGTGATCCAAGTTAAATTACTGAAATAGTGATACACGGATTGGTTGGCCAATGGGGACTTTCTGAATAACACAGAGATCTCTACCTGATATTCTGTGATGGTCTATATGGGAAAGAATCTGAAAAAGAATGAGTGTGTGTACATGAATAACTGAATCACTTTGTTGTAGAGCAGAAATTATCACAATATTGCAAGTCAACTAGACTTCAATAAAACTTTAAAAAATGAAAAAAAATTTACTTAAAAAGAATCCTAATGCTCTCTAGCTCCAAGGTTACTTACTCGCTGTGAGAATTAAGTGGGAAAAGATCTAGGAAGACACCTGGTGTGTTGCAGGTGCTTGGCTGGTGTTTAGAAAGCCTTTCTTCAGGGAAGAGAAAGGTGGGGGTGAATCAAAATAGTCCTAAGCAGGCAGCATGCAGAGAGGAAAAAGCAGGTCCTGTCACGGCCCCAGGGCCGTTTCCTCAGAGGTGAATTGCGAGAAATAACGATAATTCCCTTGACTATCTCTTAGGGTTACTGTAAGGACTAAAGTGGTCAGATAGCACCAGAAAAGGAATAGGGGCTCGAATATGTATTCACCCCACAAAATTTAGAGTCATGTTTAGGATAATTCTCCTCATTCATGAGGGTCTGAAGCCACATCTAGTTCTGTTTGATGCTGACTGACTCTTTCTAGTGCTTGGGATGATGTTTTCACAAAAGTGTAGGTAATTCACAATGAAACTTTCCTGCCTCAGTTTAGGCTGCCTTTGGGGTAATGAAACAGAATTACAGAAGATGGAGGAGGTAAGGAAAGAACTACAGCTGGGGAGGAGGGGAGCAATGGTGTAGAAGCAGAAGTGACCCATATCCTAGAAACCTGGGAAGAGGAAGATCTTCATCCCAAGCCCTTCCCTCGCTTCTCCATTGAAACCTTTGTAAAGGGGAAGCCAACCTAAAAACTCCAGAGAAAGTGCCAAGTATTGGGAAGAGCACCAGACACTGACTCACTTTATTCATCTCTGTGTTGAGGTTGAACTTGTACTATATGCTCCATCTGCATGTTCCCTGTGAACTCTCAAGAATGCTCTCTGAGGTTCTTCCTGAAGCCCAGTAGCGTTCCCAGATTATGGAGTCAGTAAGTGGCAGAGCCAGGATTTGAACCCAAGTACGGTTGCCCCCAAATCCTCACCCTCAGGTTCTACATCCAAGAATTCAACCAATGGTAGATGGAAAGTGTTTAGAAAAGTTAAAAATTCTAGAAAGTTCCAAGAAGCAAACCTTGAACTCGCAGCACACTAGTGACTATTTACATGGCATTTGCATTGTATTTATAAAATTTACATTATACTTATATTGTATTAGATACGTTAGTATCTAGAGATGATTTAAGGAACGTGGGAGGAAGTGTGTAGGTTATTTGCAAACACTGTGTCATTTTATACAAGGGACTTGAGCATCCATGGGGTTTGGTATCTGGGGAGGGGGCCCCAGAGACTGAGGATTGACTGGTTTCCAGTATCCCTTCCCCTTTCAACTCTAAGCTTGGGTACCCCTGATAGCTAAAGATGTCAGAGCAAGCAGGTCTGTTTGGGGGCACCAT
Organism: Phacochoerus africanus; assembly: GCF_016906955.1. Lineage (NCBI taxonomy): Eukaryota > Metazoa > Chordata > Mammalia > Artiodactyla > Suidae > Phacochoerus > Phacochoerus africanus. The sequence goes on from NC_062550.1 coordinate 55,023,116, forward strand.
TCAGAAGTGGTTTTTGTCACTGGGATTTGTTTTATTGGTCCTTCTAGAAGTGGGACTGCGGAATAAGCTCTTCTATTCCTGAAAGCTCAGGGAAGAAATGGAGTTGGTTTGTAACAGGCTCTGAATCCAAGGAGAAAGTTATGACTCACCTATAGAATAGTAACAGGGCCTCCATGTAAAAGGCAAGCAGAGGAGCAGCTGCTAGCCAGCTCAGGATGGGAAGGAGACCACAGAGATGCTGCTGTTTCAGACACTAAGGGAGTAAGGACCTTCACCACGCCATGGTGCGCTGCTCTGTCCCACAGTACCGAGAGGTAGACAAACTGGGAACTGAAAAGGTCTCAAGATTTACCAGTTGGAAGGCAGGTTGCTTCGCCGGTGCCTGAAATCATATCTCTTATCTCATTCCATTTCTGTCAAAAAGGATTTTGCCAGGGTGGTTCTTTGATCATGTCCTTAGTTTTGGGGAAGGACCCTCTTTTTCGCTGCTCTGTGTATTCTCAACTCCATACTGGTCATGTAAATTCCCTGGTCCCCGAGCTCAACCACCTGATTGTCAGATCACCATGAAGATGCAGTTCTGCTGCAGCCTAATAGTTCAACTGTCTCCAGAGTTAGGTGTCCAAGACTTTTCTGTAGCTGGATGTTTAAATAAATCAGTCTACAAGTACAATGATTATTTTCAGACATATTTCAGCTGCATGTGAGAGCTGATGTTTTTCCTTCTTTTAAAAAATAATATAAGTTACAGGTGTACAGCATTATCTGTGTACACTACAAATTGGCCAGCACCACAAGTCTGATTACTCTCTATTACCATACAGATGAGCCCTTGCACCCATTTCACCCACCCGCCCCCACCTCCTTCCCTTCTGGTAACCTCTAATCTGATCTCTGAACGTATGAGTTTGTTTTGGTTTTTTGTTGTTTTGTTTTGTTTTATATTCTCCATATAAGTGAAATCAGACAGTCTTTCGCTATCTGATTTATTTCACTTAGCAAAATACCTTCAAGGTTCATCCAGGTTGTCGTAAATGGCAGGATTTCATTCTTTTTGATGGTGGAGTAAAATATCATTGTGTATACATTCCGTATCTTCTTTATCATTTATCCATTGATGGACACAGCTTAATTTTATATCTTGGGAGTTCCGGTCGTGGCGCAGTGGTTAATGAATCCGACTAGGAACCATAAGGTTGCGGGTTCGGTCCCTGCCCTTGCTCAATGGGTTGACCATCCGGCGTTGCTGTGAGCTGTGGTGTAGGTCGCAGATGTGGCTCGGATCCTGCGTTGCTGTGGCTCTGGCGTAGGCCAGTGGCTACAGCTCCGATTTGACCCCTAGCCTGGGAACCTCCATATGCCACGGGAGCGGCTCAAAGAAATAGCAAAAAAAAAGACAAAAAAATAAAATGAAAAAATTTTTATATCTTGGCTGTTGTACATATAGTTGACCTTTGAACAAAATGGGTTTGTACTGCACAGGTTCAATTATACATGGATTTTTTCAATAAATACATGTAGGACCACACAAACTGAGGTGACTGAATCCACTGATGCAGAACCGCAGATATAGAAGGTTGACTATGGGACTTGAGCATCCGTGGACTTTGGTCCCCAGGCAGGTGCTGGAACCAATTCCCTGCAGACACCAAGGGACAACTGTAATGCTGCAGTGAACACAGGGATGCATATATCTTTTCAAATTAGAGTTTTTGTGTTCTTCTGATAAATACCCAGAAGTGGAATAGTTGGGTCACATGATAGCTATATTCTTAATTTTTTTGAGGACTCTCCATACAGTTTTCCCTAGTGGCTGCAGCAATGGGATGCTACCAGCTGCAGCTACCAGCTGATGTATTTTTTCTTAAAATTTTAAAAAATTATGGAATATTCCAATCATGCCTTCCGATGACTGGGAGAGTAAATTAACAGTAGTCTAATCACTGTGGATTAGTAAATTAACAGTAGTCTAATCACTCAGATGCTTTTGTGAGCTGGTGCTGAGGCACAGCTGCACATCACTGTGGGCAGGACAAGTGAATGAGTCTGTTGCTCACTTAACCTGCTGTTCTTCTCTCTATTTTCTCTCCTAGGAAACAGATGGAAGACTGCTGCGACCCCGCCCATCTCTTTGCTATGACTAAAATGAATTCCCCCATGGGGAAGAGCATGTGGTACGATGGGGAGTTTTTATACTCATTCACCATTGACAATTCAACTTATTCCCTCTTTCCCCAGGTTAGTATAGAGTTTGCTGCCTTTCAATACAATTTTGTATATGTCTTGATATCATCGGAAAAGGATAATTGAGTTTGCCTAACTAATCAGATCTACTTTTTATCTTCTTTCTTCTCTTCTTAATTATCAATGTCTTCCCTTTTTAGCTGTCATTTGTCTATGTGTGGAGAAATCACATAATGTTTAGATACAGGGGCAAAAGTGGGACATTATAGAGTAAGAGCAGCCTTCTTAGCCCTTCTGCTTTGAGTCATATGAGACTGAAAGAAGCAAGCAGAGAGAAGGAAGCAAGGACAGGGAATTGTGGAATTCTGATGTTTTGAAGTTGGCAGTGGAATGATCTTGAAGATTTGCAATACTGGAATGTTTTCTCAAGGCTGATGTTGCTCTTAGGGAGTGGGGACCATATGGTCAGAAGTCATTTCATAGAGCTCATGAATCTTAACCCTGTTGTTAAACCACTGCTATGAAGTACAAGAGTGGTGGATATGGAGAGAAAGTATTGGACCACTTTTAAAGTGGTCTAAATCAAGCTTTGCTTCCTTACTGTTTTTCTTTGTGGTTTCCTGAGCATTGGAATCAAATGTTTTTACTAAAATATATCTATGTAGCAAGCGGGGGTGGAGAATCTTTATTTCTAGGGAGCCCCAGTTGGGGAGGAGGGTGGATTTTAGGTGAAATTGCCACTAGGGAGAAAAAGAAAAATGAATCTCGGCCTCCTCGTCTTCAAGCCACTCTTGGTTGGGTCAGATGATTGTGCAAAAAGGGAATTCCCAGTCAGAGCTGGCAACCAGGACAGGACCTTTCACTTCTCTATATTAATAGCAAAGATGCCTCGGAGAAGGGATCCTGTAAGTATGAGGCACAGGTACTACCAGATCCAAAGTCACACCCTCTAGGACATAGCCCCTATTTTCTAGTTCATTCTTTGGTGTTTTAATCAAATTTTGTGGTTTTAGTGTATAACAATAAGGTTGAACATTTTTATTTTAAAATGGGAAATAGAAGGTTTAATTTCTGGCCAGCATCCTTTTTCTCTCTCCTTCATTTGCCCTTGGGAGGCTTCCTTGTGTCGAAGGGAATGACTAAGAGTCAGAATATGTAGGAGTGAAATTTCGTCTCCATCTCTTACTACCTCAGTGCCTTGCTAAGTCACCCAGCTCTTCTGAGACTCAGCTTTCTCATCCATACCCTGGAGAGAGCAGTATGTGTGCAACCACCTCACAGAGCTGGGGATCACTTTATATAATAAAAGTCCAGGTACTATGTAAACTACAAAAAATTTTGTAAGTGTTGTGTATTGATGTTGTCTCAGTTCATATATTGCGTCTTCAGGCTGAGGAGTGAAGCATATAATTGGATGTTTCATATTGGGCATTAGGCACTTAAGAAATCTTTAGGAAAATGAAGAAATGGGAATCAGGAGATGGCTCCTGAAATTACTAACTCTGAGACCCCACCACCCGAACTGTGGTTCAGGAATTGGCGGGCCCAGCTGCCACTGCCATTAGCATGACCACAACTGCCTCCAGCAGAAAAAGAAACAGGGCCAGCAGGATTGGTTTCAACTCAGGTCCTCTTCCCAAATCTCCCTCAAGAGCATCTAATGAGTAAGATGAATTTGTATCCAGAACACTAGTTGCAAAGAAGTCCAGGAGGGGCAGCATTTAAAAGCAATCAAGCTTTAGCAGGAAGCTCCAAACAGGATGGAATTAAGGTTGAGTAAGCCAATTCACAGTGCCTTCTCTGTACAAAAACTGTATCAACTCGCTATGAAATGAAGAAGAGATAAGGAAGCAATCTCTTTGAACAGCTCATCAAAAAGAAAAATTTTTAAAGAAATCCAAAATAGGATTTTTATAGATGAGGGCTCTTAGTCATACTAACTGACTTTTAACTTTGTGCTAGAAAATAGATTTGAAGAAGAGAGATCATGAAAGAAATACAAACTAACCTCCCATCTTATCTGTAAGTTGCAGTAGTAAGATAGCAGGAAACAAGTTTCTTTTTAAAGTGTATGTGCATGAACCCTGGCTCTTTGTGCCAGCTGCAAGACCAAGGAACCAGCCCTAAATAATAACAGACAAATGCTTTTTTTCTTAGAAAGCAAAAGTGACTGCATCATTGTGTGTGTGCATAGTATTACAAAAGCCTGAACCAGTTTGATGAGTAGACTTAAAAAAACTGCATGTGGCAGTTCCTGGTGGTTTAGCAGGGTAAGGATACAGCCTTGGCACTGCTGTGGCTGAGGTCACTGCTGTGGCATGGGTCTGATCCCTGACCTGGAAACTTCCACATGCCAGAGGCACAGCCAAAAAAAAAAAAAAAGTTATGTGTGTATTTTTCTGCTGAGGTTCTGAAATGATTAATTTCTAGAAACCCTGGAAAATCATTTTGCATCAACACAAACGTGTATATCCCAGTGCCCCTCTCATTTATTTGTGAAATAGTTCTGGTTTTGCATCAGGAAGTGAAATTGTCGGTTAATTGTCATGCTTCATTCACATTCCCCTTGTGAAGAAAGTTCTGTGTGCTGATTAGGCAGAAATGCAGGTGGGTGGGTTGGGCTCCATGTTGTCAGTCGAACAAAGCATCCTTCCCTTCCCTGCATTCAGCAAAATCATGCCAGATCACTCCTTCTCTAACTCAGGTATATAATTTTATATTATACCTTTAATTATGGATTTTAATATATTTAATTACATATCACACTTCTCCCCTAAATGCTTGGTATTTTGTCAGCTGCCATTACTGTGATGACTTCTTTGCCTATTTTTAGCCACTGCTTTTGTTGTTATTGTTGCCAAGATACAATCCAAGATTTTCTCTGTCATGTAGAAAGTTACCAGGTCTTGAATCAGGGCTGGAGGGTCCAGGAAGGGCACTACTGAGAGGCTGTGTACTTTGAATGCCACAAGAAATCTCCTTAGTATTTGGACCTCTTATGACTTCCTGTAGCTCAATTGACAGATTAGTTCACTTCTGCCTTACATGTGGTTATTTGCATAACCCATAACAACATAACACAGCTTTCTACAAGTCTTTATCCACTGATCTCAATGCCATCTTGTGAGCTTTTGAGGAAACTCATTTCTGTGCTTTGTGCGGTGCTTCCCACTTAATAGAGAAGTTCATCTCCAGATGCTCATGTTTGCCGAGGCCTCACTGTTCTGTGTCCAACCTGGGCTGGACCACTGCCGTGCCCTGGCTTGAACTATAGGAAACCAAGCAGGACAGTTTGATGCAGCTGTTTCCAACTGGCTCAATAATGTATTTTGGTGAAATATTTGTTGACTATTATTAGGCATGAAAAACTGAATTTTAATCCTTATGTAGGTTTTTTGGACTATGAAGTGTGTGTGTGTGTGTGTATGTGTGTGTGTGTTCAGAAGGGACAGTGTGATGGTAGATGTTCCCACTTTAGAATATTTGAGGATGTCTCCATGCCCTGCGGTGGGATCAACTCCTTCCTGCTCTGCCTTCCTTTTTAAGCCCATATGGTCCCACATTTGTAGATAATACCAAATAAATCCTATTTGGCCTAAGAATATTTTTGCCCAGAAAGAGTGTAAATTTCTCTTGAATGAGTGAGGGAGGAGCAGGAATGTTAGAAACCACAACTGCGCTGATATAATCTGGGAAATATTTCCTTTGGTGTAATAAAAAACATGGTTGGCCCACCATTCTCTTACATGGTGCTGGATAGTCACATGATATACAGCACAAACCAGACAAGTCCTTTTTCCTCAAAATAGCCACCCGAGGCCATATGTAAAGAATCACAAAACATCGTTGATGCACCTCAGACACTCATTTCCAGCTCCTCTGGTTGCCATAAGCTCCCTGACATGTTCATGGATCTCAGAGAAGTCATGTAATTGTTTTCAGCCTGAGTTTTATAATTTTCAGTTCAGGACTAGTAATGCCTGGTGTTCATATTTCAGTGTCATTATAAGAAACAAAGTTAAAATGAGATGATGGATGTAAAAGTGCTTTGTAACGAATTCACTATACAAGCATATAATAAAGTTGTTTTTTTAATTTGCCTAAGCATTAATGCATTTAAGCATTTCTTAGGCATCCTGGTAATACAAGGAACCAGTGTGTGAGGGGAAACACTAGAAAAGGGATCAAATCAATTTTTTAGACTGGGGAGTGGTGAGAAGAGAGAAATCCATTGAGTCTGGGACTTAGGGAAATATAAAGTAGTAATGGAGAATGCCTCCAACTGTGCCAGCTGTACATTTGTATCGTTAAAGTTGGATAATAATTATGGTCAGCTTCAAGTGCAATGTGAGGTAATTTTTTTTTTCTTTTTTTATGGCCACACCTGCGGCATATGGAAGTTCCCAGGCTAGGGGTCAAATCAGAGCTGCAGCTGTTGGCCTACACCACAGCCACAGCAACATGGGATCCGAGCCACTTCTGTGACCTACACCAAAGTTCATGGCAATGCAGGGTCCTTAACCCACTGATTGGAGCCAGGGGTCGAAACTGCATCCTCATGGACACTAGTTGGGTTTGTTACTGCCGAGCCACAACAGGAACTCCATAAATTATTAATTTCTAGTGAATTAGGTTTGTGTATCTGAACAATGGATTGACAGCCACTCTTCCTCACCTTGTCCTGTAACCGAGAGAATGAGAAGCGTGGGTCATCACAGGACTTCCAAATATGTTTCCAAAGGAAAGCATGTGATTAGAAGTGAGTGGCCTCACAGAGTAGTTGAAGGTAAACTGGAAGACACGTTTGTCATTTAAACTTAGAGATAATTACAAATCAAGTCCTTTCTCTAATGAAGATTCACAGGTTGTCTGTAGCCGAGAACAAAATGAGAATGAGATGTAAGGACTGATTTATTTCACCACGGTGTGCACCTTTCTAAAATATTTGACAGTGTGTAAAATTTAGGACAAAGATTATGGTCCAGACTTGTAGTTTTCCTGGAAACAATTGAAAAGGATGCATGACACCAATTACAGCTGAGTCACATCTCATCCCTCAGGTCTGATAAGAGGGATAACTTTTTTCAGGAGGTGTTAACGTTAATGTTGATTGACGTGACCGGGGGTTTTCCTGCACAAAAAGCTGGTATGTCTTTCTTTTTCTTCAGTTGGATTCCTCATCTTGGTCCTTCTTTCTTTCTGGCAAATGTCTATCCTATTTTGATTTACCTCTGAATGTTTGTTTTCATACTAGGAGGTCTCTGTTTCTGCTCTTGATAGATATGTTCATTTTCACTTCTTAATTCTTTTAGAGATCTCTTAACTTCATAAAGATACATTTAACTTAGAGAGAGATCTTATCAACACTAAATTTTCTTGGCTTAATTAATTTGGTCAGAGCATACAAAGATGCAAATGAGTACAGAGAACGTTTTCTTAATGTTTGTATCTGTTCAAATCAACTTACCTCTCTTTCTTTTGTGAACTGGCCTGTAATCGTTATTATTATTATTATTATTTTTGTCTTTTTCTAGGGCCGCACCTGCAGCATATGGAGGCTCCCAGGCTAGGCGTCGAATCGGAGCTAAGCTACCAGCCTATACCAGAGCCACAGCAACGCCAGATCCAAGCCTTGTCTGCAGCCTACACCACAGCTCATGGCAACACAGGATCCTTAACCCAATGAGCGAGGCCAGGGGTCGAACCTGCAACCTCATGTTTCTAGTCGGGTTCATTAACCGCTGAGCCTCGACGGGAACTCCAAGGCCTGTAATCTTTAGATCCAAGGGCGATGATGCAATATTTTTGGCACATTATTGTTATCCCTCATGGCCTGACATACCCTCTTATCAGTAGAGTCAGAAATTCTGGGTAGACTTGCCCAGCAGAATGGAGAAGGGGTGGGTTGGGGATGGGATAGAGAAGTGAATTTAGCTGTGGGGACCACAAAAGAAGTCCAGACAGTAGCCAGAAAGGGTTTCTAAGAGTCTCACCCTAGGTAACTGTTGGCAGTAACCAGGAGATCATAAGGAGTAAAATGATGGTTCCAATGGTATGCAGAACTCAGAGATGAAAAATAGGGGAGGGTGGTGCTCTACCCAGAAAGCCAGATTAAACCATCACTGTCAAGTTCCAAGCCACTGGCTTGGAGGTTTTGGCAACTGGTAGTTCAGAGAAGTACCGGCCAGAGGAAAGCAGGGTCCCATCCTTCTAAAGGCTGGGGAGCTAATCATTTAATCCAGGCTGGGACTCAAGGGAACAAGGCAGGGTTTCCAGCATGGGGTTCAAAATTAGGGACTGTTTTTGAGAATGAGGCAGAAGTACATTTCCGGAATCACGTAAGTGGGCAAACAGGAATTAGGAGGAGCAACCTGGCGCTGTGCTTTGAAAATAAGACAGAAGCCAAATTACTGGAGCCATACCAGGTATAACTTGATAGTAGTTCCCACAGCCTTGGGTGGCCACTCCCTAGATCATTCCCCTGAAGCCAGGACTGACCCACATCTCCCAGGGCTCAGGCTGAATCTGCAGTGGCCCCAGTGTGGGTTGTAGAGAGAGACTGAATTAGGTCTGAATAAACCAGAATTGTTTTAGGCAAAAACATTAGAATCTTACCCTCTCCTGTGTCTGCTTCTGTAGAGGCTGACAGTACAGAGGGAGCTGGAGCCTAGTGATGGAGAGAATCTGGGTAAATTGTTAATTAAGGCCATGTATCAGCAGCTTGTCAGAAAAATAGGTGAGGGGATAAGTGTAGTGGAGAAATTTAGGAGAGATAAGTTGTGGGTCACTATCTGTTGCCTGCAGTGGAAACGGAAGTGCTTTTTGAAAATGATTTATACTCTGAAAATGATCATGCATAAAATTTTTCGTGCTAAGTTTATTTTTCTTGTCTAACCCAGACTCAAGAGTTTTTAGTGTTTGCTAAGAAAAAAAAAAGTTGCTGAGAAAAAGGCAATAGCAAATTAAATGCATTCAATAATCTCTTTACCTGAGGTGGTCTGTTGTTAATAAAGCATTGGCTAACAGCTCCTTGGTAAATTTATAGTTATTTTGCATAAAAATTTCTCTTCCTTGGAGTTTTCTTGTGGTTCAGCAGGTTGAGCATCTGGTGTTGTCATCGCTGTGGCTCTGGTCACTACTGCGGTGTGGGTTTAATCCCTGGCCTGGGAACTTCTGCATACTGCAGGCATGGCCAAAATAAATGAAATAAAATAACACACATTTATTAAATTTCTTTCCTCTTCATAAGATTAGGTCTACTCTGCTTTTATATACATTTTGAGTCTTATCTCCTATTCAGATGATAGCACATTCACAAAGTAATTTGAATTCTGGAGCCATAAAATGTATACATTTCTTAATTTTTGTTTGTTAAAGTCTAGCATAGACTTTGACAGTAACACACAGGGTCATTAAGAACTGAAGTAACTACAGTTTGCAGGTTCTTCCAGATGAGATGGGGATTTGGGGAGGACTTTTTCAAACCTGAAGGCCAGTGATATGGATGGACTCAGGAAAAAATACAGTATTTCTATATGATCCATACTGTTTAGAACAAATCAAGAATCAACAAAATATAATCAGAGTTAAGATAAAATTTAAAACAAGGCTTTGGAGTTTGTGTTGTGGCTCAGCAGCAACGAATCTGACTAGTATCCATGAAGACGCAGGTTTGATCCCTGGCCTCACTCAGTGGGTTAAGGATCTGGGGTTGCTGTGAGCTGTGGTATAGGTCGTAGACTCGGCTCAGATCCCATGTTGCTGTGTCTGTGGCTTAGGCCAGCAGCTACAGCTCCAATTCAACCCTTAGTCTGGGAACCTCCATATGCCACAGGTATGGCCCTAAAAATAATAATAATAATAAAATAAAATGAGACTTTGATGCACCAGAAATTCCCTTTCAGATTTGTTGGACTTGCCATCAAAATGAATATACCCTACAGCCAGCAAAACTATGCTTTCCTAAAGTTTTGGTGATTCTCTATCACCAAGAGTTCAATTATTCATTCATCTAGCATTTATTGAGCAACTACTGCTGCGTGCTAGGGAGTGTGCTAGGTCTTGGAGAAGTAGTGATGAGTGAAAAGAAACTGAGTCCCTTCCCTCACTGGGTACTGTCTTCAGTGTTGCATAGGTTCCTCACTGTCCACGTGTTCAAAATTAAACTTCCTCCCTCCTCATCTGGCTTCTCTTCTCTATTCCCTGCTTCAGATAATGATAACTATCACCCATTCAATCACTGGCACTGTGGTCCTATGTTTGAATCCATACTCTGTATGAACCACTTTCCCAGTTCAATTTTACTTTGTAATTATCTCTTGAATCTATTCCCCTCTTTTCTGACCTCGGCTGCCACTGTGGTCATTCAGGATTTAATCATCCATAAGATAGACTCATTCAAAAGTTTTCTGACATGTTTCACTCTTATGAACACGTCTCCCCGCAGTGTCCTCCACTCTTCTGCCAACGATATCGTCTTAAAGTGTAAATCTGTTTGTGGAACTTCTCTTAAGCCACTCTTCGATGCCTGCCATGCAAACAAGAGCAAGTGGCCGAATGGCCCACTCACCAAGCTTGCTGGAGCAGCTTCACTGGAGGAAACTCACAGAGAAGGACAAGTAGTAGCGGGCAGGTACTCTGCTGCCTTTTTGATTAGAAATCATGCAATTCTATATTTTCTAGACTCCAGAAGAGGGACTCTGAAACTGGGCTGGCATTTTAGTCATCTAATTAGGGGTGCACTAACCCCTCCCCTGGTGTGATTCAAAATTGTGATATTATGGAGTTCCTGTTCTGATGCAGCAGAAACGAATCTGACTGGGAACCATGAGGTTTTGGGTTAAATCCTTAGCCTTGCTCAGGGAGTTGAGGATCCGGCGTTGCCGTGAGCTGTGCTGTAGGTCGCAGACATGGCTCAGATCTGGCGTTGCTGTGGCTCTCGTGTAGGCCGGCAGCAAAAGCTCTGATTAGACCCCTAGCCTGGGAACCTCCATATGCCGTGGGTGTGACCCTAAAACAAAAGGTCAAAAGACAAAAAAAAAATTGTGATATTATAGTGCTAAGATACAGCAGAGCCTGGCTTATCAGCTCAGTGTTCGTGCGTGATGAAAAGCCCTCTGTAGTCATGATTGGCAGATAGAGGACAAGCCCTGCAGATGCAGGTGAGTGACAATAGCTTGCTAGGGAAGGACTTATCAATCAGCTCATGATCAAGCTAGAGCTAGCCACTTCCGAGAACTTTACCAGAGGCCACGTCTTCTTCTGGACTGCAGAGCATCAGTCTTAGATGAGTTAATACTGCCTGATTACACCTATAGGATAAAGTTCAAACTTCATAGGGTGGTACACAGGTCTTCAAGGTCTGCACTCTCAGAGAATATAACTTAAGAAAAGCTTAGGAATAGCTGTCCACCTTCTTTTCCCTGCTCTCATTACTTTGTGCAGTTGATCCTTAAACAACATGGTTTGAACTGCATGGGTCCACTTATATGCAGATTTTTTTACAATAGTAAATACTAAAGTATGACGCTATCTGCCTTCGGTTGACTTGTGGGTGTAGAACTATGAATATAGTGGAATTGTGTATAAGAAGGGCTGATTTAAGTAATGTGAGAGTTTTTGACAGCTCAGAGGGGTAGGGCTCCTAACTGCCCCTGCCAGTGTTCAAGGGTCATCTGCACTCTAACTAACATAGGACTTGCATTTCCCCCCAAAAGTTGTACTTTTCCACCCATTTCCTCTTCACGTTTTCACACGCTATTCCCTCTGCTCAGAACATTCTTCCTTTCCGTATCTGATGTGTTCTTGTTTATCTTTCAAGATCCAGCTAAAGCATCCTCGTGTCTGTGTAAACTTCCCAGTTCTCTCTCCCAGATCTCCGTTGCCTTCCATGTCAATTAAAAATCTGTTCTCTTGGAGTTCCTGTTGTGGCTCAGAGGTAACAAACCTGACTAGTATCCATGAAGATGTGGGTTCGATCCCTGACCTCACTTGGTGGGTCAATGGATCTGGCATTGCCATGAACTGTGGTGTAAGCCACAGACGTGGCTCGGATCCTGCGTTGCTGTGGCTGTGGTGTAGGCTGGTGGCTATAGCTCTGTTTCCACCCCTAGCCTGGGAACTTCCATATGCTATGGGTCTGGACCTAAAAAGACAAATAAAAAAAGAAAGAAAAAAATCTGTTCTCTTATCCTCCTACACTGTTGGTGGCACTGTAAGTTGGTGGAGCCACTATGGGAGACAGTATGGAGATTCCTCAAAAAAATCTAGAAAGAGAGTTATCACATGGTCTACAGTCCCATTCCTGGGCATATGTCTGGAAAAATTGAATTCAAAAAGATATATGCACCCCTATGTTTATAGCAGCACTATTCGCAATAACCAAGACATGGAAACAACCTAAATGTACGTCAACAGAGGAATAAAGAAGATGTGGTACATATATACAATGAAATATTACTCAGCAATAAAAAAGAACGAAATAATACCATTTGCAGCAACATGGATGGAAACAGAGATTCTTTTACTAAGTGGAGTAAGTCAGAGAGAGAAAGACAAATATTATATCACTTATATGGAGAGTCTAAAAAAAAACAAATGAACTTATTTACAAAGTAAGACTCTATTTTTCATCTCAAGACTAGGATGAAGTGCTGAGCACTAAGAGGGTGATCTTGTCCCTCTTGTCCCTAAGAGGGACATGCCAAGGGGGTGGGAGAGGGATGGAGTGGGAGTTTGGAGTTAGCAGATACATACCATTATTGTATAGATGGATACATAAGGTTCTACTGTATAGCACAGGGAACTATATTCAGTATCCTCTGATGAACCATAATGGACAATAATATGAAAAAAGAATGTATATATATGTATAACTGAATCACTTTGCCATATAGCAGAAATTAATACAACATTGTAAATCAACATTATTTCAAAAAACAAACAAACTTTTTATCTTTGCCACCCCAGTTTGTACAGATCTCTGTTACTATTCTCTTAAATAGCAGTGATTAGTTCACATGCTTTCTGCTCACCAGACTGTGATCTCCTTGAGGACAGCATCTAGATAGGCCCTGGCACATAGCATAGCAGGTGGTACATGAAAACAAGATGGATGAATGAATGATAGAATGGATAACTATTCTTCCAAAGCCTTTGAAACTGCATGGCAGCAGCCACATTCTTTTGGAAGGAGGTGCTGCCTGGGCTGGAAGGACCTCGGATCAGTCCCATGCAGTCAACAGCCCTGGGAGAAGGAAAGGGTATGTGTGTCAGTGATGACTCACCAAGTGGGGGATGGTATGTCCATGATTACCCTCTGTGCTCAGAATGTCATCCTAGTCTTGAGATGAACTCAATCATACAGGTTTAAAGTTGAGCCACAGTATTGGTGCTGGACCTGTAATTGTTATTTTGTTTTTGTTTGTTTTGCTGTAATTAATCACTTTTAAAACACATTACTCTCGGAATTTGCTCTTGGATAAAGCTGAAGGACATTGTGATGTTCATGAATATCCTTCTTCTTTCTCATTTCTATTCCTTATTTTCCACCATTGCCTGTGCCATCCTATTCCAGATGCAGTGGCCCCTTGCCTAGGTTTCTACAATAGCCTCTTATAGGCCTTCTTATATTTAATTTGGCCTCCTCTCCAATCCATTTTCACATTGCAGCCTGAGTTATTGTTTTAAAATAGATATTGGATGTGTCATCACATTGCTTAAAATCCTTGATTAACTTCCCATTGATTTCAGGATAAGACAGACTTTTTAGAGCCCACAAGGCTCTACTTGGTCTGGTCTCTGCGTGAGGCTCCAGCACAAGTTTCGACAGCCTTACCTCTCACCTTTTACACTTCACCTTCCTAGCCTTTCAGCTCCTCATAAACATTATATTTTCTCTTTCTATAGAGTTTTCTGACACTGTCCCTTTTCCTGGAAGACTCTTATCCAGTTCACTTATGATAATGCCTTGGATCCTGTTTGAGTATGATTTCCCAGAGGGCCTTCTTCCAGGTACCTCTCGTTTGTCACTTAAGATTCAACTGTTAAAGTATTTGATTCAAGGTTCTCTCTTGAGCCAGAAGCTCCCAACGGGAGTGTTAATTTGGGGGCATAGGGAGCTGTAGGATTGTTGTTGAGTCCAAGCTCATATTGCACGCCACACGACAGGCCAATCAATCAAGAGACGAGATGGTGGGGCAAGGAAGAGTGACTTTATTTGGAAAGCCAGCAGACCCAGAAGACGGCCAACTAGTCTCCCAAAGAACCACTTTACCCAAAGTAGCATCCAGGCTTCTTTTATACTAAAAGGGGGAGGAGTGTGAGTTGTTGTTGTTGCAAACTTCTTGGTGCTGGAATCCCCTATTCTTGCAGCTGTCCCCATGGGTTTATGATGTGCCTATAAACCTCCAAGACAATTGTTATTCTCCATTCTGCAACTTTTTATCTTTGTAGGGATGAAAAGTGTTTCACTTTCAGAAGTCAAACCAGGGGAACAGAGCCTTGAGAAAAGGCTATCATGTATGTTTCAGGTTGTTCTTCTCACTTACAGTTAGTTATAGCCTAATGATGGGACATGATAGAGGTTCAGTAAATTTTGGTGGAATGAATGAATGAATGAAGCCACTTGGTTTTGCTGTATCAAATCAACTGTAATCCTGGTAGACCACTACCACCTCGGTTTGGTTTATACATGAAGAAACGTGGAGTTCATTATCAGAGAGTAGAGGGGAAAAGTCCCACATTGGAAGCAGTGGTTGGGGAAACCCCAGAATGACCATCTCAGATTGAAGGCTGAAAAGGAAGCCTGTGGTGACAGTCAAACAGGGTGACAGTGAACTCCTTGTGTTACTGCAGCTATTTTTCCCCTAATGTGGTTTTTTATCAATACAGGGTCTCAGGTATTACAGTGAAATCAATCTTTTGAGACACCACAGTGGACAAATTGCTGCTCTTTCTGAAGATTTAAAATCACCGTCAGAGATGCCAGCTCAGCCAGTCTCTGCCTCTTGTCCATGTGGAACTAAGTGGCAGAAGAGTGATGGAGCTAGAAGAGGGCTGACTCCTGGGTCCCCTTCCTGCCCTGAGCTGCCACCCCCAAGCTCTTGGCTCCATGTGGAGGCCATCATACTCTCTTTTCTTCAATCCTCTAGCCATCCGATGCTCCCGCTTCAATTTTCCTACAAAATGAATGTGTGGGATTTGTATTTTGAAATGATGGCTATTCTAATACCACTCTCTTTTAAATTAACATACTGCTTCTCTGCTTGTTTTCAAGTTATCTTGGCTCAGCTGCTAGAGGGAAGCATTTTTTAGTCTTTGTAGCCCTGCGGAACCAATATATTTAAGAAACAAACCAATCAATATAGCTCCTGAACGACCTCTTGCCAGAGACAGCAATAATTTTTTAACCCTTTGGAACTCTAACAAGGAAAAAGATTTCAGCCAGATTATAGACACTGGTATAGTGTGTAGGGTGAGCATTTAGGACAATCATCCTTCCACTTGAAAATTTTGTGACTTTTCTGGAAATTAGTAAAGGCCATAAATTAAATAATTCTCCAAGATTTATTTTTCAGATTGTAATCACATTTCATGGAATAGGCCTTGTAACACATAGCATAATGCTCTGTAATATTCAGAGGGAAGAACGTGGAACAGGTCAAAAATTAAAAGTGAATGACAGACACTGAGTTCTTAAGGTGTTTTATCATTTCATTGCTGACTTTTTCCATAAGGAACAAACAGGCAAGGAAGGATTTAGAACATGAACACTTAAGTTTAGGGAAATAAATGGTGGTACGGATTTCTAAGGTGTGAGGTGGGTGAAGTGAGGGCTGGGAAACCTTGGGGAGGACAGGCAGACTGTTATCATGTTAATAAATATAGTGGCAATAAAATGTTATAATGTCATGTCTTTAAAAAGAGAATGCCTGAAGGAAACATGAATTTTATGTTTTAGTTTGTGAAAGCCATGGGAATTTTGATAAATCACATTACCAGATGGTTGAGGGAAGTTGTAAGCTCAATAGTGGAGGGATGCCTAGCATTTGGAAACAGGAGGGCAGGTGTGGGGAAGTGAGTATGGGAAAATGATAGAAAACAGGGCAGAGCTCAAACCAATAACTAAGTTATTGGTTATTTAACTTAGTGGTTCATTAAGGTTAGTAATTACTGATATTTATTGAGGGATTTCTAAGTGGCACTTCTTATAATCACCTCATTAAATAAGGCAAAATAAGCAGAGGTAGGGGTGTGAGTGGGGAATTTAATGGCTATAAATTTCAGCAGGTTAGAGGTTTATACCTCTGGGAAGGTGGTTTCTTTTACAACCCTCCCATTTTATAGAAGAGAAAACTGAGCCTTAGACAGGCTCAGTAACCATCTGCAAGGTCACACAGTTAGTAAATGACAGAATGTCTAACTCTGCCATTTGTGTGCTTAGCTATTATATCCTCCATGACTTTTGAGTCATTTCCATGACCTTGACACTTAAAAGATGACTGATAAGTAATTTAGATATATCATGTCACGTGTATAAATGTGGAGCCTGTGTATGTTATTGTTCTCTCTGTCTGAAAAATTTTCTTCAATTAAGATGTACTTGAGATATGCTGAGGGTTAAATTGGCCAATGCTCTGTTGCCAGTGCTGCTTTGGGGTTGGCATTATGTTGAGTACACTTGAAATCATCCTAGCCTTGAAAATCACCCTGTCAACGCACATTTTTTTTTTCTCACTGAGTAAATTAAGGGTTATGTGAGCCAAATCATCCATCAGAGCCACTGATGACAAAACAACAAAACTTCATTTACTTGAGAATCTTATTGGTAAGCGCAAACAAGAAAATGGAAACCTATGTATCTACGGGAAATGAAGGCATCGTGGAACTACTATACAGCACATGAAAGGCTGCTGTAATTGCAAGAGAGACAAGGTAGCAGTGAAGGGGAGAAGCAAGTGAAGATGGCTGAATACAAAGGAAAAAGACATATTTTGATGGCATTCCAAGTATGTTTCAATTTACTAATTATTACTCTCCAATGAGCTCATATACAAATAAAGCAAAGAGTATGAACTGCTTACAACTCCTGCAGGTTTCTTTTCTTTTTTGTCTTTTGCCTTTTTAGGGCTGCACTCTCAGCGCATGGAGGTTCCCAGGCTAGGGGTCTAATCGGAGCCACAACTGCCGGCCTACGCCAGAGCCACAGCAACGCAGGATCCGAGCCTTGTCTGCAACCTACACCATAGCTCATGGCAACGCCAGATCCTTAATCCACTGAGCAAGGCTAGGGATCGAACCCACAACCTCATGGTTCCTAGTCAGATTTATTTCTGCTGCACCATGACAGGAACTCCCCTGCAGTTTTTTTAATTGAAATACTTCTATTTAGAAAAAAAAATTATATTGAACACATAACATTTTTGTTTAAATTCTATGTTCCGATTTTAAATTGGAAATAATAAATACATTTATTTAAATAAGTTCAATTTCTAAAACTTTTACATTTTAAGTAAAATGTCTAAAATATTCATGAAAATGAAATACATTAAATAAAATCTACTAAAGAGTGGATTAAGTATATTGGCTAAAATTTCCTCGACATGCATTTTCCTGTATTCTGAATAACTTAAGATTTATACTCATCTCTAGCCTCCTACTCTTTTAATAACTATAAGTCTGCTAGGCTCCTGCCTCAGTTCTAGAGGAGAAGACCTAGATATATTTGAGGATATTTTGTTTGGCTTTTACTAGGCATTTGAGCATTTTTAAAAAAGTCCTTTGAACTCTATTGCTAACATTAAAAACTAGACTTCATATAAAAATCTGGATTTTTAGCATCACTTAGAAAAAAAATCAATACATCTGGCAGCATTGGGTCTCAATGCCCAACCACAGGGCAATGGCAATTGTCTTCCATTCACCACAGTCCTTCGTGCTCTCCATTGTCTCCCTTCCACTCTGCTTGGGTTCCCAGCCTGGATTCTGTAGCATTTGATTTTACATCTCCTGTGTGCTGGACCTTTCTTTAGCTCACGTCTATATCCTTAACTTTATACCAGTGGTCTGAAAAAGTTAGCAGATGTATTTGCTTATATTCCTGGGTAAATCAATCAATCAGTGAAGACATTTACATACTTATCGTGGTCACTATATAATGTCTGAGGACACGAAGAGTTATATAAGACATGCTTTATACTTTTGGGTGGCTTATTCTCCTGTTGTGGAGGGTGGGTGTCCAGACAAAATGGAGGCTACCAATCGGTACCAGATGCTAAGTGTCTAGAGTGTCTGGTTGGAGGGAATGACAGTCAGTTTTGGAAGGTTTTTTGGTGGTAGTGGGCAGGATTGTGGATGACGACCCCGAAGATGTGATTGGCTTCTGGGGAAAGTACTAAGGAAGGAAGATCTTCGGTTGTATTTGAGAGTTGGTAGGCTCTGCTGAGTCACAAACTTTATTATGCACATGAGTTGTGTAGGATAACTTCGGCTTTTCATGCTCTACCCAGAGACTGTCATTCAAGAGGGCTGAAGTGGGACCAAGAATATGCATCTTTAATAGGCATGTCAGGGTGATTTTGATAAATGTGGGTCACACTATGCAAAAAGGGGAAAAGATGGTCCTAGCAGGTAGGGCGAAATAAGCAGAGGTAGGGGTGTGAGTGGGGAATTTAATGGCTATAAATTTCAGCAGGTTAGAGGTTTACATGAGGGTATCCTGGGAAATGATCAAAGGAGCAATGCTGGGAAGAAAAGGATGTTCTGGAAACAACTTCTTTTACTTTTTATCACAAGAAAGGAAGATAGGTACTTGTTAATAAAGTTGTGGGGGTGGGAAGGAGCAGGAGCCAGTTATTCTCAAAGAGAATATTCTCTGCCTAATTTCTTTATATTTTAATGGAATCATTATATATGGGACAATACTGGGTTTGCTTTTTTAAAAACTTAATTATTAGGTTAATAGTTAATTAGCAGGCAATTGATCTAGTCGTGCTAGTTCAGGTGTTTAATCAGTTAAATTGGATTAACAGTTTAACAGTCTGCTGCATTACTGAGTAATTGCACACTATTATGGTTGAAAACAAAAGAGATTTCTTAATTCCTAGTCCATGTTAGTGGAATAAGCATTGAGCTGGAGTTCAGGGTATTTGCTCCAGCACACTGTGTAGCGACTGGTATATGGTTGTTCGGCACTCAGTAAACACTTGCCAGGTGTCCTTAGGTGAAATGTGTTTGATATTTATTGTTATTCATTTCTGGGGGAAAAAAAAAGAAGTATGATTAGATTAGTCATTTAGTGTACCATGGAATTCCTTCGGCTGTCTTAGTGTCACTTTCAGAAACAATAGCGACCAAGAGGTTGGGTGGGGAGGGCACTCACCTTGGTCTCAAACAGCCTCTTTTACTTTTCTGTTTTTGTTTTTTTTTGGTCTTTTTGCCTTTTTTTTTTTTTTTTCTAGAGCCGTACCTGAGGCATATAGAGGTTCCCAGGCTAGGGGTCTAATCGGAGCTGTAGCTGCTGGCCTACGCCAGAGCCACAGCAATGCCAGATCCGAGCCGCATCTACAACCTACACCACAGCTCACGGCAATGCCGGGTCTCTAACCCACTGAGCAAGGGCAGGGATCGAACCCACAACCTCATGGTTCCTGGTCGGATTCGCTAACCACTGTGCCACAACAGGAACTCCTGTTTTTGTTTCTTTTTATGGGGCTTTTCTGTATACAATCCTGTTTGAAAAACAAGAGACTTCCATTTCTAAACAAGCAAAATAATGACATCAACAGTAATAAGTTTAAAAGTCTCTGAAGTGTTGAAGAAATGATTTGATTCAATTCCACATATATTTACAAGCCACTGTGCACAGCTTTAATAGCTAATTCTCATGACTCATTGAACATAAATGAATTCTAATGTTACTCTGATCTGCTTCAATTTTTGAGCGTTGCCTTGAACTTGTAGGGGATCTTATGGGACACAATACCTGCAGGAACTTTATAAATCTTAAGGGTGAAAAATAATTTGTTTTGTGGATAATAGAGTAGGGGAGGGGTGGAGGAAGGAAAGGGACACTGTAGCAGCTCAACAACAGTGCAGGGAGACAAGAAATTTGGGCTGTTTTGGAAGAGACAGTGGTAAATAAAATGGTGTGGAGAGAATACTGGGTGTGTGCATACAGAGGATGTGGTTTGAGAAAAGGATGTGCAGGGAGTTTGGGTTGTTGATGGGTCCTGAGTGTCTCAATGAAGATCTCAATTTTTTGTAGACAAGGAGCAAAGAGGGGTACATTTTGTACTCTTTTTTTGTAGGGGAGTGATTGGCACTGGCCTTTGTTTGTTTAAAGGTTTATTGAAGGATAGTTGATATTTATTGATAATTGATCTTTCAAATGGTAACATCAATTGATAATTGATAGTTAACGAGCATTATTTTATGTGCTTGAACATATTGCAAATAGCTGTGATGCCATCACCATTGTCTTAGAGGAGTACCTAGTATATGAGCATGAAGGCTGGATGATGGACAGGAACTAGAAGCTGATGAGAAGTAATCAGCCATTGTAAAAATATTTACAGTGAGGATGGAAAGAGAAAAAGCATAGATGAGTCTCTGAAAAGGTAGATGTTAAGGTGATATTGTGAGGTGAGTAAACATGACTCCAAGATTTCTAGGCTGAGTTGCTGAGAAAAATCTGGGTCCATCAAAAATAAAAGTAACAGTTATTGATCACTTAACTTGGGCCAGACAGAACTCATTGAACTCATTGAATCCTCAAAACAACTGTACAAGATGGGTACCAGCATTACCTATGAGGCAGTAAGGTTAAATAACTTGCCAGTGATCAGCAAAAAAACTTAAGCCAGGACTGGGATGCAGGCAGGCTCTAGGGCAGTGCTCATCAACAGGAAGAGGCACTTCCCGTTTCTGCAGAAAAAAAAAAAAAGAAAGAAAAGAAAAAAGGCTTTCAGTGGTATTTCCACCTTGGAACTGGAGAAGACAAAGTCTTGCCAGGGCATGAGGCCTCCTTCCTGCTGTCATGTACATTCCCTTCATATTTCCTTTCCATTCCACTGTGAAAAAATCCCCCCAGTTTTTGAGAACTTCAGAAATACGGCCAACCTCTGACCTAAAGTACATGCAATAGCCTTCCTTACGGCTTTAGCATCCATGGGTCAGAAACATCAGTAACGGACTTCAGTTAACCAGGAGTTGAGTATGAAATGTCCAGTAAATCTACCGAATGGTCATCTGATCTGATGTTTTATAGCTGGCTTCCAGAAGTTATATCCAGAATAGCAGATTTGTGAAAAATACATTCTAGTCCTTGGAAGGCTTAAGTATTCCTTTTTTTTTTTTTTTTTGATAATGGATTGAGTCAAAAAGTTGGATAGGGAAACAATATATAAGTAATCATATCTTTCATTTTCCAGAGATGCATCCTGTGTAAAAAGACTATTAATATTGAACTTATCATTTTGCAACGACAATTTTATTAGTGGAATGGGGAATACAAATCTTAGCAACAGCTTTCTGGCAATTTTTTTTTTTTGTATAATTGAAGAACAGTTAACCTTCTTTGAATGGTAGGGATGTGCAAATATTCTATAATTAGTATTTATAAATATATATCCCCAGGCAAAATTTTGGGTAATGATTTTTAAAGCGTTCAATAATTAAATATCTGTAATGAGAAGCACTTGTCTCTGAAATAAATTAACTAATTACTAGATCTTTTCATCATAAAAATGCTTACACATGCAAAGTAAGAAAACAGCTGAAATTTTCATTTGGACTTCCAAGGGGCTAGTTAAATAACTGCAAAAGCAAATGCTGGAAAAGGCTCATTTACTGGAAGAGCAACGCTGTTTTTGATTCAGCTGCATTTTGTCATTATTTTGCCTGTTTAGCTGGGTGCCATGCTTACTAGGAATTTGCTTGTGGGAAGATGCCAATCCCTAGTTGAAGTGATAAAGTAGGGTGCAGAGATAAAGAGATGTGCCTCTGAAGAATATGGTTGGAGGGTTGGGGGCTTAATTGATGCATTGGTTAGAATGTAATTAGGTCCTTGAGCAGGGCAGAGCAATTAAGTACGTCAAGGAGGGCATAATTAGATGGGCAGCTGAGTGGTATAATTACATTCATAAGAGGGGGGTTGTAATTAGATGTGAGGCAGGGGGTGTATTTAGGTGCCTAGGTTGAGGATATAATTAACATATGGGTGAGAAATTAAATTATCTGTGTGGGTGAAGCATAATTATGTGTGGGAGTCCATGTGAATACGTGGGTAAGGGTACACAGACATGAAGGTTTGGACTGCAATTAGATGTATGAGTTCATGTTCTTATGGACAAAAACTTGATATTTTCCTCAATAAGGGCAAGCATATGTTTTGACATGGTGACTAATAGCAGCGGCAGTGACAGCCTTTCAGGCCTCTCTGAAGGGCTGCAGATCAAAGTCCCTGCTTTTCTATTAGGACTTGAGACCCACATCTAACACCGACATTGATTCCTCTTCTTAATCATGGCACTTGACAGTGTTCGAAATACTGAAGGGCTTGGACGTTCTTCTAGCTTGAAAACACAACTGCATGAGAAGGAAGACTTACTCCTCCTTCCTATCAAAGAGGAATTGGGAGGGAGTAACAGAGCAAAACAAAGAGTTTTCCTTTGAATTGTGAAGGGTGAAAATAGAAGTGCCAACTCTTCTAGCTAAAAGTATTAACATAAAAGTGTCAGCGTAAAGTTACATGTGTAACAAAATCAGCAAAGCTTAGCTTGACGACCTCATTTTTTTTTTTTTTAGTTTAGGAAACAATTGTTTATTCAAAAATATTTATGGCATTTTCCCCCTGCCCCTCAAGTATAAAAACAATGAGGCAAGGAAAGTAGGTTACAGTTAGAGGAAGATCAGAGTGGTAGAAAAAGCTAGAGGAAGGAGAATATAGAGCAAGGTAGGTGCAAAAATCATGCTGTGTTTCTGAGAAGCTTATATTGAATCAGTGAAGTATACTGAGAGTTATAATAATCTGATATACCCTGTGTTAAACTTAAAACAGTGGAGTCTTTTGTTGCCATCTGCAAAAAAAAAAAAAAAAAGAGCTTTTAAAAATATGAGTTTGTTGCTTAAATTCTTGATATTAAAGTTGTTTAATTGGCCACTAGTCTGCTTAATCCGATTCCCTCTGGTACTCAGTTCTCCTAATTCTGGATACTTCAGAACATCCTCTCATATAGTTTAGTTGTTTCTAGTAGAGCTCCACTGTGGATAGAATCCAAGGAGTCATTTCTGGGATTTCAAGCTTTTTGGCTTCCTGGTGCTCCCATGAAGCCTAGATGTAAGGTTAGGTTGCTTTTTTTGTTTTGTTTTGTTTTGTTTTTTGTTTTTTGTTTTTTACTTTTTTTAAAAAATTATTGTTGATTTACAGAGTTGTGCCAATTTCTACTATACAACAAAGTGACCAAGTCATACATATATAGAACTACAGGGAACTATTTGTGGAACATTTTTATTCTTTGCTTCTTATTTTATGTCAAGGCATGATGCTAAAGTTTTACTTTGTAGACGTGTGTGAGTATTTTTTTTTCTCATATTATCTTTCATCATGTTCTATCCCAAGAGATTGGATATAGTTCCCTGTGCTCTACAGTAAGACCTCATTGCTTATCCATTCTAAATGTAATAGTTTGCAGTTACTAATAAGTTTAGTTATTTTTATAACTTGGATGTAGGGACATTAAGCCTAATCTCTAGTAGTAGTAGTAGACTTTTTTTTTTTTCTTTTTATGGCTGCACCTGCAGTGTACTGAAGTTCCTGGTCTAGGGGTTGAATCAGAGCTGCAGCTTCCAGCCAATGCCACAGCCACTGCAACACCGGAATCACGCCACAGCTTGTAGCAATGCTGGCTCCTTAACCCACTGAGCAAGGCCAGGGGTGGAACCCACATCCTCACAGACACTATGTTGGGTTCTTAACCTGCTGAGCCACAAGGGGAATTTCCCGTAGAGCATTTTTATTCTTTGATTCTGATTTTATGTCAATGCATGATGCTAAATTTTTACTTTGTAGCCATGCCTAAACAATACTCTTGGGAGTTCCCGTCATGGCTCAGTGGTTAACGAATCCGACTAGGAACCATGAGGTTGCGGGTTTGATCCCTGGCCTCACCCAGTGGGTTGGGGATCCAGCGTTGCCGTGAGCTATGGTGTAGGTTGCAGACGCAGCTCAGATCCTGTGTTGCTGTGGCTCTGGTGTAGGCCGGCAGCTACAGCTCCAATTAGACCCCTAGCCTGGGAAACTCCATATGCCGTGGGAGCGGTCCTAAAAAAGCAAAAAGACAAAAAGCAAAAAAAAACAACAACCCAAAAAACAATAAATACTCTTTTTCTCCAAGATTGTTGTAACTTAATTTGCAATCAAAGGTGCTCTTACTAAAATGTTGTATATTCCTGAGGAAATAGTTATAACTGCATTATGCAATCCAGTTCTTTTTCTACTAAATCATTTACATGTTTCTTTTCCCCCATGCACTTCCTACTTCTTCCCCTCCCTTCAAGGCCAGCTCAAACTCTAAGAGTTGGAGATTGATGGCGGTTAATTCAGTTGCTTCTACAGGTTGTGTAATTGTCATTCAAGACATTCAGTCATGTCTGTGAGATGGAAGATGAGTAGGTGACTGAGGTCACGGGCTCTTATACTTTGCTGACTTAGTTGGATTGCCAGTGAAGAGCAGGAAGAAATGAGGCATCTGGCTTTGGAAGTGACTTAGTAAATAAAGCTTCATTCACTGAATTATAAAATCCATTCTGGGATGCTCTGGAACTGTTGACACAAGGCACAAAAAACAGGGTTTAAGTTCTTTGGTTTTGAAAAGCCTTCTTCAAAAGTCATACTTAGCCAGGAATATTTTATTTTCACAGTTGGCATTTATAGTTTTGTTGTTTTTTTTTTTTTTGTTTTTTTTTGTTTTTTTTTTTTAGGACTGTACCTATGGCATTTGGAAGTTGCCAGGCTAGGAGCTGAATCAGAGTTGCAGCTGCCGGCCTATGCACAGCCACAGCAATGCAGGATCTGAGCTTTATCTGCAACCTACACCACAGCTCACAGCAATGCCTGGATCCTTAACCCACTGAGCCAGGCCAGGGATCAAACCCCCATCCTCATGGATACTAGTGGGGTTTGTAACCTGCTAGGCCACAATGGGAACTCCTGGCATTTGTTAATTAGTTTCTGAAAACATCTTCTAGCCTGTAACAACTATTTTCATTCATGCCATGAAACAATCAAAGACTCTAATTTTTGTTTTTTATCTTTTTCAACCTTAAGATTATATAGTACACCAGAATCTCAACTACTTTTCTTTTTTCTTTTCCTTTTTTGGTCATACTCACAGCTTATGGAAGAGATCAAATCCACACCACAGCTGTGGTGGCAGTGCCAGATCCTTAACCCACTGTGCTACAAGAGAACTTCCGCAACAACTTTCCTTATGCCTAAAAACTTGAGATCTCAGGTCTCATTGTCAGTTGCTCAGAGAGATTCTTCCTAATCTTGTAGCACTCTGTACTTTCCTATCATATTTGTTAAACAGTTTTTCCCATTAGAATATAAGCTTCCTGAGTAGGGTGTGTGTCTCTTTTGTTCACCAGTACATGTCCAGCACCCCTCACAGCTCCTGGTCCCTAACAGGGCTCAACAAACAGCTGTTGAATGAAAAGGGACATCAGGCCTCAGGGCCATTTAAGAAGAGGCGCAAGCAGTGTAGGCTGTGGACTATGAAAAGGATAAGTGTGTCTCAGAAGAAAGATTCTGAATGGCTTCATTAATTGCTCATATTTTGAGAGTGGTGAGGGTTATGTTTATGCTTGAAGTTTGGAGCTTAAATTATATATCCATTATGGCAAAAGACCTAAATAGACATTTTTCCAAGGAAGACATACAGATGGCCAGCAGGCACATGAAAAGATCCTCAACATGCCAATTACTAGAGAAATGGAAGTTAAAACTACGATGAGTGATCACCTCAAACTGGTTAGAATGGCCATTATTAAAAAGTCTACAAATGACAAATCCTGGAGAGGGTATGGAGAAAAGGGAACCCTCCTACACTATTGTGGGCATGTAAATTCGTGCAGCCACTATGGAAAACAGTATGGAGGTCCCTCAAAAAACTAAAAAATAGAACTATGATGTGCTTGAGCAGTCCCATTCCTGGGCATAAATCTGCACAAAACTATAATTCAAAAAGATACATGTACCCTATATTCATAGCAGCACTATTCACAGTAGCCAAGACATGAAAACAACCTAAATATCCATCAGTTGATGAATAGATAGAGAAGATGTGGTACATGTATAAAGTGGAATACTACCCAGTCTTAAAGAAGAACGAAATAATGCCATTTGCAGCAACATAGATGGACATAGAAATTATCATACTAAGTGAAGTAAGTTAGAGAAAGACAAGTATCGTATGATATCATTTATATACAAAATCTAAAATATGACACAAATGAACTTATCTATGAAACAGAAATAGACTCACAGACATAGAGAACAGACTTGTTTCCAAAGGAGGGGTGTGGAGGAGGGATGGAGTTTGGGATTAGCAGATACAAGCTATTATAGATAGACTGAATAAGCCACAAGGTCCTACTGTATGGCACAGGTATCCGGTGATAAACCATAATGGAAAAGAACATGAATCACTTTGCTATATAGCAGAAATTAAGACGACATGGTAAACCAACTAAACATCAATAAAATAAATTTAAAAAATAAATTATGTATTTATTATGACATTAAGAAAATGCCACTTTAGGTCAGACACTGCTTAAAACACATTGGATGCTCAGCAGAAATCTGCCAATCAAATAATTAACTTATTGAACAAACTGTTGATCATCTGACTTGTGCTTAGTTTGCCTGTAGAGTGCCATGCAAAAAAGATAGGATATTTGTAATGATTCATATGTAAACATGCTCTTAAAAACTCATTGATTGATAGAAGTAGTAGATATACCCTCAGAGGTCCAATGACTAAAATATTTTGTTCAAAATCTATATATAAGCCTTTGAAATGAAAAGAATCTCACACAAAGATAAACTACATATAACAGTGGTCTAGCAATATAATGATCATTTTTCCCCAGAGAATTTAGGTTTTTTTTTTAACTATTGAATAATGTACTAATATATTTATATGGGACTTTAGAGTTTCCTGATGATGTTCAACATCTCAGTTCATCTGAATTCTCTAAACATACTGGGAGGCCGACAGGATGGTTATTATCCTGCCTGACATCCAGTGAGACCCTGAACATTTGAGGGACCTAGCAAACCGAATCTGAATCCAGATGGTTGATACATCATAGTCATTAAGATGATGGCCATTATCAGATGGAACAGGGATAGGTGGAAAAGCATTTGGACAAAAATTTGGAAGGTGAATTGGTGGTGAAGCAATACTTTGAGCTCATCACTATAGCCTAATCTGCTTAATCCATCCTTTCATTGAGCATTGTATTTTTAGGCAGGAGGATTGTTTTCATATATTACTATATAGTCTCAGACCCAGTAGATATTTTCTTACATGGATGCAAGGAAATACATTCGAAAAGAAGGGATACAGGTAGTGCCTTAATGAAAATACTCCTTGACATCATTCTGGTAAGCATCAACTATCGCCAAGTTGAGATATTCTGTGTCCAAACTAAAGTAATGAGGCGTTTCCTCTGTGGCACAGTGGGTTAAGAATTTGACTGGAGTTGCTTGGGTCTCTGTGGAGGTTCGGGTTCAATCCCTGGCCTGACACAGTGGGTTAAAGAATTGGGCATTGTCACAGCTGTGGTGTAGGTTGCAGCTGCAGCTTGGATTTAACCCCATGGAACTCCATAAGCCATGCATGTGGCCATTAAAAAAAATAAATAAAAAAGAACAATGATAGTATTATCTTAATTAGTTAAAAAATCCACAGTATTTGCTCAAGTTTTTCCTCTGTAAAACTTTGATGAGTTCTTTTGCTCACTGACATTTTACCAATGCCTGGAAGAGTGTACTCAGGCACTGGAGAAATAGTTATTAAGATGAAATTGCATGTTTGAGAGCCAGCCATTGACCAAATGAAGACAAAGCAAGCGAGCATGAGCAGCAAAAACTCATAAATGGCTTTCCCTCAAATGGGCTTTTGTTTGCGGGCTTAAACACTTTAAAAAGTGTATTGATACACGGATATAGTAGATAAATGTCTTGCTAATACAATTATTCCAATTAGGATGGAGTTTGATAAATCCCTATTTTACCGTTTTCCCCCAAACTCAAGGAACCTGAGTATTGTGTGACTTGAGCAAGTCAGTGGACTCTGGTAGAAGGAGGAGAGAGATGAAAGAAGGGAAGGAAGGTGGGTGGACCAACCTGCTAGTGGCTTGGTGAGATGTTTTACATACATCTTCTCATGTAATCTCATATAATCCTGCACAGCATGGTCCCTCTTTAGAGACCAGAAGTGGACGCCGAGGAGTCTCACATCTGGAAGTTAGGAGGTTGTAATTGGTCTGTGAGTACATGCTGCTGTCACTGCTGCCACTCACTGGCTCTGCTTGTTCCATGCCCAGATTCTTGCTTAGAAAAATGGGATCACCCATTGATCTGGCCCAGGAACTTTTCTTTAACAACAAGGGAGAGGTTATGTTGGCTTTTACAAAGCAAACTAAATATTAGTCGAGCATGAGTGAGCCCACAATTTTAATATGAGTGTTTACAAATAGATATGCAGATATCCATGTATAGCTCCCTGAACTCAGATCCAGCTTCCACCCTCACTCCTGAATCAGATTTCCATGTTGCAAAATCAGTGGCAGATTTCAGCTGTTATCATACCTAATCTATCAATAGCATTTGCTGCATTTTTCCCACCTTCCTTCTTGAGTATCTTGAGTTTTTTTTTTTTTTTTTTTTAATCCTTGGCTTCCAGGACACCTTATTTTCCCATTTTGTTTCCTGTGCCATTGGCCACTCCTTCTTAGTCTCCTTTATGGATTTCTCCTCAGTGTCCTGACTTCTTGTTGGAGTGTCCCAGAATTTAGGTCTTAGACCTCTTCTCTTTCCTGTCTGCACTCACCAGCCAGTCCCCTAACTTTAAGTGCCTGCTGTATGCCGATCAGCCTCACCTTTCTATCTCCATGAAAAATCAGTTCCCTGACTGTAATCTCATATATCTCATATATTCAGTTGCCTACTTGGCATCACCACTTAAACGTCAAATGGGGCTCTCACACCTGACATATTTAAAACTGAACTCCAGGAGTTCCCTAGTGGCCTAGCAGTTAAGGACCCAGCATTGTCACTGCTGTGGCTCATGGTCACTGCTGTAGCTTGGGTTTGATCCCAAAGCCTAGGACTTCTGCATGCCGAGGGCATGGCCAAAAAAAAAAAAAAAGAAAAGAAAAAAAGAAAAAAAAATAACTCCAAATCATCCCCCTAAAACCTGCTTCTTTATTGTCTTCCATGTCTCAGTAAATGGCAAGTCTTATCTTTACAGTTGTTCAAGCCCCGAACCTTGGCATTGTTCTGGATTTTCTCATCCTATTTCCATTGCATCAGCAAATCCGGTCAGCTCTTTCCCCAAAACATCTCTAGAATCTGCTTACTTCTCACCCACCCCCACCCCCCCTCCCCCCACCGCCCACCCTGCTGTCACTCTGATAGGGATGGCGTAGGCGCAGGTAGCTGTAGAAGTCCCAATAAAGGATCATAGAGAGGGAAACCTAAGGGACGTTGGGCGATCACTGTAAGTTAATAATTGCTCAAGAAAGCCTTCCGAACAAGGCAGGCTTGCTTGACTGGTAGAGGTGGGAGATGTTGGGTGGGAGATGGGATGAGGCCTGCATTCAGATTCAGATTAAGGGCAGGAGTTTGAGGACCAGCTCTTCTGCTGATTTGAATACACACCTTACGGAATACTAAGGAGGTGCTGCTACTCAAACAGAGGAGGAGGCGGTCTTTGTTGACCCCCATTCCCCTTGGATGATAAAACTGTAGCCCACTGGATCCTGGCGGCAGAGCCTTCTTGCCTGCCAGCTCGCATCTCTCACAAATGTCCTATCTTCATAAATCTAGTTCTTGTCCATCACTTTGCCTCTCGCTAAATCCCTTCTGCGCGGAGGCATAAAGAAGCTGGACCTCAGCAAGTCCAGACAGCGGGTGAGGGATTCTAATTTAAAACTTTGGGTTCAAGTTCCAATCTGGGTTGAGACTGGGTTCGAGTCCCTGCATGTGGGTTCAAGTCCCGGTCTGGGCTTTGGTTGGATTCAAGTCTTGGCAGGTGGGTTCAAGTTCCAATCTGTGTGCTGGCTGGGTTCAGGCCATTAGTGCTGTCAGTTTCAACTCCAGCCCAGGCCACCAAAAGCTCTAGGTAGTCTGTTATTACAGGAGACTCATAACTGAGCTCTTTCTGCACATAACATCTTACAACCTGTTCACACAGCAGCAGAATGTTGGTTCCAGGATATGGCACAATGTCACTCATTTGCTTACCCTACCTTCACTTGATTCTCATCTTAGAACAAAACCCAGTCTTTCCAATCCCTCCAAGACCCTACAGAATCTGTTCCCCAGCTTCCCTGCCAGGTAACTCTCTAATTTCCTCTTTTCCTTCTCTGTCCCTTACTGACTGTGTCTCCAAACACAGTGGGCTCCTTCCTCTTCCCTTCATACCCCAGGAGCATTTCCCCTGCCAGGTCTGCCCTGGCGGGTCCCACAGAGATCTGTAAGGCTCACTACCCGCTTTGCTTCAGGGATTGGCTTACATGTCTCATCTCCACCCAGTTTAAATGGCAAGTCCTCTTCAAAAGTATTTCCTGATCCTCTCATGCCATTGATTTGTTTCTCTCTGCCATCCATGTCACTGTGTGATATTTTATTTTACTCATTTGTCTTTATTTAGCATACATTTCCCTGCTAGAATGTAAGCTCCTTGGGGAGAGGGATTATTGTTTATGCCCGTGTCACCCAGGACAGTGCCTGGAATATCAGAGGCACTTGATAAATCTTTGTGGAATGAAGGAATAGCTAATTTGAGCATATGTACTTACATCTGCATTAACAAATTACAGATCTGTCCTGCGCATTTCTTGCATTGAT
This sequence comes from Phacochoerus africanus, assembly GCF_016906955.1. Lineage (NCBI taxonomy): Eukaryota > Metazoa > Chordata > Mammalia > Artiodactyla > Suidae > Phacochoerus > Phacochoerus africanus. The sequence goes on from NC_062550.1 coordinate 55,054,440, forward strand.
TTCAAATCCTCCTCTCAGAGTGGCCGAAAAAAATGCCATGCATCATCTGGGAGCACACTGGGCGTGTTGGAGGGCTGGCCTTTGCATGACCCTCCTCTCTGTATCCTGCCCTAGAATTTGCTGGATGGTCTCCGTCTTAGTTATGTAGGGACGTCTTTCCCATCTGCTGGCAAATGCTTAGACTCACGATTTCAGTACTGTAAATGTATCTTCATCAACTGTATTGTCACAGCTCTGGCTGTTCCTTTTACAAACTAGAAATCAGGGAAGTGAAATTCTTTTCTTGTGCTATAGTCAGTGCATCTCCGCTACCAGCGATCTCACACACCCCTGGAATTTCTTTTTTTTTCTGGTTTAATTACTTTATGCCTATGCATATATATATTCATGCAGACATTCTTTCTTTTGGGATCATCCACTGTGTGCTTCAGATTCATGCAGATGGGTGACTCAGTATCAGTTATGTCATGTCCCAGGCGTGTAGTTGCAAGGTCTTCCCCCAGAGAACACCAAACCTCTGTGCCTGGCTTCAGCAGACAGGAAATTCTGTGCCTGGTGGTTCTTGCTGATCCAGCTGGAAGAAACCAAATGTCACATTTCACTTCCAGGGGCTATGGCTGGGTTTTGATATTCCTGGGTACTATAAATAGCACTTCAGGGAACATTCAGGTACATGGAACATTTTCTTTGCAGTCCAGTTCAGTGTCTGCAGAAAGAAAGTCACATGCTGTCTGGTTGGGCATGAGCCACTAGTCCCTTTAGTGCCTCCTAAGTTCTAGGCAGACTCACCCGGAGCATTCGTTTGATTGTAAAGACCGCATGGACTCTCAGCATCCTTCTGTGCCTCTGTTTATGCTGCTCTCTCTGCCTGGCAAAATCCTGTTCATCCTTAAAGATTCATCTCGAGTGAGCAATCTTCCCCTGAGTCAACTTGGCAGACAGGCCTTCCTGCCCACCTCTGAATTCTCCACAGCACTTTCAGCGTTACAATAGGATCTGTTGCAGAGGTTCCTGTACTCACACTCTCCTTGTAGCCCAAACTGTGAAGCCTGTGACTTCCGGATCTCTCTATTTATCCCCAGCGGTTAGCATAGAAAACGCTCAGCAGTGTTTGTTGAGTGAATGACTGATTGTTTGAATGAATGAAATCCTCATCCATATAGAGCAGTAGAATTTATTTCAGTTTGTTCCCAGCTTAATACCTTTACAAATAATCGTATGTTTAGTGAGGACTTTCCTGTTTTCTTTAGCAGACACTCCTTACTAGATACACAACCAGTTGGATACCAAAAATATGTTGTTGTGTGAAAATACGCTTTAGGGAATTAAATTTTTTTCTTCTTCTTTTATTTCAAAGGAACAGACTAGTTTGTCCCTTACAAACTTCCTGGCATCTTTCCTTCTACATGCTCTTTTCACTCTGCCCAGTCTTCAATCAAATTCTCCGGCTGGGTCTGCTGTAAACAATGATTTTGTGAGCGCTTGTGTGTTCTCTGCAGTGAAAACCCGCCTTGTTTTCTGTTGCTAGGCAACCCCATTCCAGCTGCCCTTGAAGAAATGCGCGGTGGTGGGAAATGGTGGGATTCTGAAGAAGAGTGGCTGTGGCCGTCAAATAGATGAAGCAAATTTTGTCATGCGGTAAGAGAGAGCTCCCACAGCGCGGCCTCTGCCTTCTCTCCTCTCCCCCACCCCTCCCACCAGCCCCGGGGCCTTTGGAAACCAGTCACTTGTGATTAATCAGCTGGAGCTGCTCTTCAGCGGTCCCTTCAAGTTCATGGACAAGGGAGCTGAGGAGAGGGCCAGGGGAGCCAGGGAACAGGTCCCCAGAAAGTCCAAAACCGAGAACGGCTCCGAGGTCGTGGGGAGACCCCCCCCCCAAAATGAAAACACTCAGATTTTATTTTAAATGCTACAGTCAGGTGATTCCAACTTTAACAACTTGATCCTAAGACGGACTCCATGAATAAATGTTTTCATTAATTCAGTTCACTCTCCACATGCTGCTGCTTTGCTTTTCACAAAAGCATGAGTAAGTAGGGAGGGAGATTTGAAGAGGGAGTGGATCTGTGTAGGGCTATAAAAACTGAAAGAAGGAGGGGGAATACCTTTCGAGCAAGAAGGAAGCTTGGCAAAGGGACTGAGCAGAGTGGTGATGTGAGCTCCCTTTTACTGGAAAACAGGAGGTTTCTGCAGGGCTGTGTAAAGGAACTGCTAGAATGCATCTAGCCAAGGGTAGAGACCGTGAAGCTGAAAGGCACCAGCCTACACCGTTGGGTCATTTTGACTAAAGGGGAAGACAGCAAGTGGTTGGATTGACACAAGCTTGGGGTTGTCTGGTGGTGGGGGGGAGAGGAGGAGAGGGAAGAGGGGTGGGAAGCAACAGCATGGAAGGTCCTGGCTGGAGAGAGCATGAAGTGACACCCTTTGAAGTCTGGGCTGGCTGGGAAGTGGGCCCTGAGAGGCGTGAAGAAGAAAGGAAGGGGGGGTGATAGGGCCAAATGATAGGGCCATTCAGAGCTGGCAGGGGCATGAGAAAGATGAGAGAAGGTGGGGAAAATGAGAGCTAGTGTAAGAGAATGACTCAGTGGGGTATGTGACTTTAGAACTCAGCTTCTCAGGAGTTCCCGTTGGGACTCAGTGGAAGCAAACCTGACAAGTATCCATGAGGATGCCAGTTCGATCCCTGGCCTTGCTCCTTAGGTTAAGGATCCGGCACTGCTGTGAGCTGTGGTGTAGGTCGCAGATGTAGCTCAGATCCCACATTGCTCTGACTGTGGTGTAGGCCAGCAGCTGCAGCTCCCATTCGACTCCTAGTCTGGGAACTTCCATACGCTATGGGTGCAGTCCTACGTAAACAAATACATAAATACATAAATAAAGAAAGAACGCAGCTTCTCTCAGGGATGAGCAGATGTGTTACAGAAAAAGAAGACGTTTGTTACTGAAGAAGTGTCAGAACGTGCAGGCTGTGCTGTGGAGGGTCTTTTAGGTGGGTCTTGAAGTCTCACTGACGTAGGAATGACTATGAACCAGGGCCCAAAGGCTCAGGGGCCAGGATGGCGGAGGCCTCCAGCAACGCAGAGACCCGAAAGCTGAGGGGGAAGCAGATGGGGTTGGGTTTTGTGTTTAGTCTTCAGGCTAAATAGATAATGGTCTAAAAGTGGCAAAAGGTAGCTGAGAGAGCACGGAAGCACCTCTGGCCTTTGAGCTGCAGTGGAATAGGGGAGAGGAAAGCCTGTCTAAGAGTGTTTCAGGGAGCCGTGTATTCAGGAAAGGGCCAAGTTTCCTCTCAGAGAACAAGGCTCCTCCAAAGGCTTTATCTCACCAGTGAAGCCTGCGGCGGAATGGGGAGACCCTTGTCTATCTTTCCTTTATGGAGGTGTCCTGCCCTGGTTTTTCCAGTGTAGGACTGTGTTCCGAACCTCTCCATTGCAATTACTATTTTTTTGCAATACATGCACAATAGGAAAAGGGAGACAATAAAAACATCGTTCTCTTAAGTCAAGTCAATATCTGTTTAGCGAGCACCTATCATGCATTAGGTCTTAGCTGGGGCTGGAAATGGTATGTTGGACAGTTTCATCATAGTCTTAGAATCTGGAGATGTGCCAGTGCTGTGATAGGGGTGATTGAGAGGCAGATGGTGGCCCTCCCGGGCCTTCTGAAGGGACGTGGTGTATGGACGGAGCCCTCTCTCCATTCCACTCCGGGCACAGGCCAGCTTTTCCAAACTCTGATGTGGGGAGGTCACCAGGTGCTGTCACAGGGCTGTGAACCATGGGGAGAGTGTGCTGAGATGGCATTTCAGCTGTAGAAGTGGAGACAATCACCGAGAGAGCAGAGATGGGCGAGAAGGGCAGAGGCATTAGGTGGAGACTGAAGAGCCAGCACAGAAAAGAGAGGGGTAGTAGGACAAGCCCTCGCCACAAACTCGTTCTGTGACCCACAGAGTGCCATGTACCTTTGCTGCAGCTCTGTATGAGAATGTGGCAGCCGACAATTCCCCAAGCCTTTCCATTGTAGAGATTCGGATCCTACCTGGTATTACAGGCCTATCACACAAATTGTGACACATTCTCACAGTCTAGTTTAAATTTTCATATTGCTCTCGAGTGTAAGTTGATTTGCTCTTTCCAAAAACCGTTATCAGGAAGAAAGAATAGAAATATGATATTCGCAGATTTAGGAAAGTTAAGTGATTTCAAGAGTTCTGAGTACAATGTGGAAGAAAGCAGTACCATAAATGTATTTTTATATTATCCTTGAGTGTGCTTGTGTGTGTCACTACATCAAAGAAGATGGCTATTTTAAACTTAACATGCAGAAGACCAGGCCTAAGCATCTTAGAGGGTTGTCTGTATTTATTTATATCAAATAAACAAGACAAAGTTTGCATTGTATACAATCAATATGGATGCATTTAAGTTCAGAATTAATGAGTACCTGTGATTAGGGTGCACAGCCCAGTATTAAACAAATGTTCAAGGCATAGTGAGGGAGGTGAGAATTGAAAAGAATTCAGAGAAGGTAGCAGCAAAACTAGAGCTCTGTATACATGTGCCTTTGATTCAATTTCAAGAATGGTGCCATTGTCATACACATTTGAAGTTTTCAAAAGCCTCATTTATGGTTTATGATATAAGAGTAATTAAATGTTGATAATTGTCTATAAATTATTATTTTTTGACCCTTTATGGGTCTATTTATACATGGTTGCTTAATATACATTTTTGAAGCACCCTGAGAAAATTTAGGTAATATCATATGTTCACAATCAAACGTTTAGTAAGTAAATATTAGAAATATACAACGTGTCTGGTCTTAGACTATGGGGTGCATGGACAGGTACAGTAAAAGATGAGGTACAAAAATAGCTTTCCCTGCACGCAGTGGTATACCCAATTACAGTTTGAGATGTTTTCCAGGATTAGAATATAAAAATATCATCATTTTCGTTGTGTGGACCTTTTCAAATATGTCTTCTAGTGTCAAAAATCAGTGTCCCATTTTGCAAAGTAAACATTTGCTTTGTAAGCAAAAGGCATCCTTTAAAAATTAGAATTGTTGAATAAAATTTACCTTAGAGTTCTGCAAGACAGAGGTAGCCATGGTTGTGTCTTGGAGAGGAATTGAGTGGCTCAGGAATATGAGTAAGGACAACATAATTTTGGTGCCTGTGAATTATGCTCAGTTATGTGTGTTTTATCTGTTTAAGTGTATGTACAGTTTACAAAGGAACTTTATACTTTATGCTGTTTTTAAGATTCCTCTTCACCAGGCCTATTCCCCACCCACCTTTACTCCCCACTTCAAAGTATGTTCGTTTCTCATCAGTTCTCTGACCACATCTTCCAGGATCATGGGGCACAGTTACTAAGACCCTGCAGCCATTAATATCTGTTAATTGTGCCAACAAAAGATAATGCAATGTTTGAAACATTTTTACACAATTATGCCTTATTAGAAACAATTTGACTGTCTTAAATGCGCCTTTTATGTAAATCTTTGTAATTATCAATTTAGGAGTTGAGGAGCTAAAATTATAGTGTTTTTTTTTTTCTAAGAAAAGTGCTACAGGGAAGTATCACAGATGTTTGTACTTGAAGAGAAAGTTTTTTTTTAATTTTAATTTTTATTTTTTATTTTCCCACTGTACAGCAAGGGGGTCAGGTTATCCTTACATGTATACATTACAATTACATTTTTCCCCCAGCCTTTCTTCTGTTGCAACATGAGTATCTAGACAAAGTTCTCAATGCTATTCAGCAGGATCTCCTTGTAAATCTATTCTAAGTTGTGTCTGATAAGCCCAAGCTCCCCCTCCCACTCCCTCCCCCTCCCATCAGGCAGCCACAAGTCTCTTCTCCAAGTCCATGATTTTCTTTTCTGAGGAGATGTTCATTTGTGCTGGATATTAGATTCCAGTTATAAGTGATATCATATGGTATTTGTCTTTGTCTTTCTGGCTCATTTCACTCAGTATGAGAGTCTCTAGCTCCATCCATGTTGCTGCAAATGGCATTATGTCATTCTATTTTATGGCTGAGTAGTATTCCATTGTGTATATATACCACTTCCTCCGAATCCAATCATCTGTCGATGGACATTTGGGTTGTTTCCATGTCCTGGCTATTGTGAATAGTGCTGCAATGAACATGCGGGTGCACGTGTCTCTTTTAAGTAGAGTTTTGTCTGGATAGATGCCCAAGAGTGGGATTGCGGGGTCATATGGAAGTTCTATGTATAGATTTCTAAGGTATCTCCAAACTGTTCTCCATAGTGGCTGTACCAGTTTACATTCCCACCAACAGTGCAGGAGGGTTCCCTTTTCTCCACAGCCCCTCCAGCACTTGTTATTTGTGGATTTATGAATGATGGCCATTCTGACTGGTGTGAGGTGATATCTCATGGTAGTTTTGATTTGCATTTCTCTTATAATCAGCGATGTTGAGCATTTTTTCATGTGTTTGTTGGCCATCCATATATCTTCTTTGGAGAAATGTCTATTCAGGTCTTTTGCCCATTTTTCCATTGATTGATTGGCTTTTTTGCTGCTGGGTTGTATAAGTTGTTTATATATTCTAGAGATTAAGCCCTTGTCGGTTGCATCATTTGAAACTATTTTCTCCCATTCTGTCAGTTGTCTTTTTGTTTTCTTTTTGGTTTCCTTTGCTGTGCAAAAGCTTTTCAGTTTGATGAGGTCCCATGGGTTTATTTTTGCTCTAATTTCTCTTGCTTTGGGAGACTGACCTGAGAAAATATTCATGATGTTGATGTCAGAGAGTGTTTTGCCTATGTTTTCTTCTAGGAGTTGGATGGTGTCCTGTCGTATATTGAAGTCTTTCAGCCCTTTTGAGTTTATTTTTGTGCATGGTGTGAGGGTGTGTTCTAGTTTCATTGCTTTGCATGCAGCTGTCCAGGTTTCCCAGCAATGCTTGCTGAATAGACTTTCTTTTTCCCATTTGATGTTCTTGCCTCCCTTGTCAAAGATTAATTGACCATAGGTGTCCCGGTTTATTTCCAGATTCTCTATTCGGTTCCATTGGTCTGTCTGTCTGTTTTGATACCAGTACCACACTGTTTTGAGGACTGTGGCTTTGTAGTATTTCTTGAAGTCTGGGAGAGTTATGCCTCCTGCTTGGTTTTTGTTTCTCAGGATTGCTTTGGTGATTCTGGGTCTTTTGTGGTTCCATATAAATGTTTGGATTGTTTCTTCCAGTTCTGTGAAAAATGTCATGGGTAATTTGATAGGGATTGCAGAAGAGAAGGTTTACCTGGAAGAACAGATATTTACGCCAGAATTCAATGTCATTATTTTTCAGAAATGAATTTATAGTATATTGCCTTTATTGTTATAAGCATTTCCCTCTGCCGTAGGATTTGGCACTTAGTGTCTGGAAATGTTTTTTTGAGCTTTGCTTTGTGATAGGAGATGTGAGGGGACCAGACAGCTGAACCTTAGATCAACTGACAAGGAGTGCCTGGAAAAGGAAACTGTTTATTCATGAAAACCAGCTTGTCTCATTTAATAATACCAGAACAGCTTGACCACACTTTTTAGCAATATATTCAGTCTACAGGTTTAATATAATGTGGTTGATTCTCAAATGTTATGAAGGGCCATCAAGATCAAAGCTTCTTTAAGGGACAGATGCCCAAATTCCAGCCTGTGTTTTATCCTGGAAGTCCTCATCATCCGTGCAAAGATCAGTTAAGACCACAGTCTGCACCATTGCTGGATGAGCCTGGTGGTTAAATCATAAGCTCCCTCCCCTGCAAGGGTCCTCAGCAACCGCATGGGATGTGGTGCCACCACTAGACTGCAGATGCCTCAAGTGGGCTCTATGGCTTGGCTTCCCCTAGGCTCCCTGCAATGCCTGTTGTGTCTGTTCTCGGTGGGCACTCAGCGAAAGTCACCAACTGGCTGACTAATTAATCTGTGGGGAGCTGCCAGAAGAACCAGGATCTTGTTACCAAAGAGCAGATGAAAGGAAGACTCCACATCGACTGCGACATGTTTCCACCTAGGATGCCCCGATGTGGTGGAAGTCACAGGGTAAACACAAGACAACATCAAAGAACCTGTGATGATCAGCTGAGTCAATGCTCAGACAATTTCATGTCCTGGGGGAAATTCGTAAGGAAATGTTAATAGTTGGGGGATGGCAAAGACTTTAATGTTTGCAAGATCTCTGCTGACGAATAAATGAAGCTTTAGTTTGCTGAAGTAATTAAAAGTCAGAGAGGCTCTGATGTCGTTGGAGTTAACTTAAAGATATGGGTGGAGAGGAGAAATTAGGACCCAGTAATAAAAGAAAATCTAGTGGAAGCTATGGACTCCTTTGGGGTTGTCCTAAAGTAATATATATTTAATTATACTTATGCAATATTTCTGATACATGATATTTTGGAGATTTTACATTTCTTCATTAAATCCTTACAACAGCCTTACTAGAGAGGAAAAGTCCTTATCCTCATTTTGTATAATGAAGGAAACTGAGGCAGAGGACTTAACTTCATTGATGTCCCACTGGCAAAAAGCCATGGGATTTGGCTTTGAAGCTGCAATATTTTCCATTATAAACAGTCATAGGACACTGTGGTCAAGGACGGCACCCAGGCTGGCTGGTGTGGGTGTAAGGAAAATGGGAGCTGTTTCTGTCCCCTGCACTCTTTTCCTTGCCTAGACTGGGATGGTGGAGAATCACTGCATTTCTTTAGATGGCAAATCATTTTGTGTCTTCACCCATAGTTAACCATACACGTTGGTCACAACATAGAAGTTGCCCATGCATTGATTTAGGTGGCAGAGTTTGCCCTGAATGTACTATTATTATTATTATTATTATTATTATTGCTTTTTGGTGCCTCACCTGTGGCACATGGAAGTTCCCAGGCTAGGGGTCAAATCGGAGCTACAGCTGCCAGCCTACACCATAGCCACAGCAACTCAGGATCTGAGCTGCATCTGCAGCCACACCACAGCTCATGGCAAAGCCAGATTCTTAACCCACTGAGCAAGGCCAGGGATCAAACCCACATCCTCATGGATACTAGTTGGGTTTGTAACCCACCGAGCCACAATGGGAACTCCTGAATGTATTATTATAATTTAGAATTTGGGAAAAGAAATAAAAACACAAGCAAAGACAATTCTTCCTTTTCTCTTGAGGTTTGTGGGCACCCACAGAGAGCACTGTAGATCCTGTGTCCTCTAGTGGACCACACCCTCCTGAGTGCTAATTTCAAGTCTAATACACTCTGTCCTATCACCTCAAAAATATTTTGAGTGGGAGGAGTTCCCATTGTGGCTCAGAGTGTTAAGGACCTGACATAGTCTCTGTGAGGATGCAAGTTCTATCCCTGGACTCACCCACTGGGTTAAGGATCCAGTGTTGCTGCAAGCTGCAGCATAAGTCACAGATGCGGCTTGGATTCACTGTTGCCCTGGCTGTGGCTAGGCCTCAGCTGCAGCTCTGATTTGACCCCTAACCCAGAAACTTTCATATGCCGCAGGTACGGCTGTAAAAAGGAATTTTTTTTCTTTTTCCCTTTTTTTTTTTTTTCTTTTTAGTAAGGAACACACCTGCGGCATGTGGAAATTCCCAGGCTAGGAGTCAAATTGGAGCTGCAGTGCCAGCCTACACCACAGCTCACAGCAATGCTGGATCCTACTTAAGCCACTGAGTGAAGCCAGGGATCAAACCCACATCCTCATGGATACTGGTTGAGTTCATAACCCGCTGAGCCACAAGGGGAACTTCTTGTAAAAATAAAAAATAAAGAAAATATATTTTGAGTGAGATAAATTCATTCCAGTTGTATTTCTTTCCTTTCATAAATCCCTTACTTCTCCAGCTGACATTTTCTTTCTTCTAAAACAGAAATAGTTTTTATGGCAGCATTTGAAAGATGCTAATAGTTAGCCATAGTATGCCCATTAAAAGGGATAGGTGATAACTGTAATTTGTGAATTGAGCTAGACTTAGTAAAATTCCTATTTGCCATGATAATTGACTTGATTTAAAAGTATGTAAATCTTTCTGAAGTGCTTGTTCTTGTTTCTCTAGATGCAATCTGCCTCCTTTGTCAAGTGAATATACTAAGGATGTTGGGTCCAAAAGTCATTTGGTGACGGCTAACCCCAGCATAATTCGGCAAAGGTAAGAGTTTATGATTTCTGTTTGTGAGGAACTAAAAAGGAAGGCTTTGGAAGTATTTAAAATCTTAAAGGCAGTGAGCACTAATTCAGTTTGGGAAACAAAGAAGAAAACCATCTGGACAGGCAGGAAGGACGAAGGGGGGAATTGTAAATAAACTAGGCAGGATTATGGGAATCCAAACACTATTTCGTGCTTCCCCTGGGATTCTGTTTCTTGCCTTTAGAGATGGCAAAAATAACATGTGAATCCAGTGTTTTGCTCAAAGTAGCAACGTAATATCCTGCTTACTCATTACTGCTACTTTCCAATTTGTTGGCTTCAGTTCCAATTCTTTGACTGGCATTGATTGGTGAACTGAAGTCATATCAGTTTAACTACAAAATAAAAACAAAGAAATGACCACTTTGCTGCATGTGCATGCATGAAAATAGCAATATTGTGGGAATGTACAAGAATGCATGATTATATGATATTATAATTACATGATACTCAGTCGGATTTGGGAAAGTGCGTTGAAAATTCTTGCTCTAGTGTCGGTTCCAGAAATCTTGGCAGCTGTTGCAGGAGCGTCTGGGGTCAGTCTCTAGGTGATGAAGCCCATCAGTAAGCTGTGAGCTGTTTCTCCAAGGACTGTTCATTGTAGAGAATGACTCTGCAGTTTCTGTGAAAAGAGTTAAATATTGCCTTTATGCTCTCCTGTGTACACTAGCATTTAGGAGTGAAAAATAGACACTCTGGGATCAAGCATTTGTCACCTAAGGAAGTTCTATCCAAGTGAATAGCACTGGTATGTCACTTTATGAACAATGCTGCTTTGTTTTGATTCATAAGTATTCCCATAAAATAGATGTCCAGACACACCACCAGACACCTTTTAATTTGACAGATACTGTGAAATTACACTTCCAAAATGTACCATTTACTTCCTCTGTGGTAATGGATAAGATCGCCTGTTTCCCAATACTGAAAACATTATGTGTTATTCATCTTTTACATTTTTGTCAGTTTGTTGAAAAATGATCCATTATTTTTTTACCTAATATGAGTTTTTGTTTTTTTTTTTCCTGAACACAAGAAGGACTGAATGGGTCTTGACTATTAGTATTTTTCTTCTGTGAATTGCCTGTTTGTATTTTTTGCTCACTTTGTGCTTTTTTTCTTTTTAAAAACTATTTTCCTGTTGATTTATCAGAACTGTTTCTACTATAGATATTAATTCTTTGCTGTATATATGGCAAATATTTTCTTCTAGTCTGTCATATATTGTTTAAGTCCTTTTAGACTGCAACATTTTTTGTACAATGAAATTTGTTAGTTTTTTCCTTTATGACTTCTTCTTCTTCTTGAGTGACAAAGAACAGAAAGAAAGAGAGAGGTAAGGAAGACCCAGGGACCCCATCCCAGCCACTCCCAGGCCTCGAGGCCAAGGGTAGTCTGGGGAGGGGCCCAGCTGGTGGGGGAGGGAAGAAAGACCTCCTACCTATGACTTCTTCCTCTTTTTTTTTTTTTTTTTCTTTTTTAAGGCCACACCGGAGTCACTTGGAATTCCCCAGTCTAGGAGCTGAGTCAGAGCTGCTGCAGCTGTCAGCCTACACCACAGCCACAGCAACTCAGGATCTGAGCCATGTCTACAACATACACCACAGCTCACAGCAAGCTGGATCCTTAACCCACTGAGCAAGGCCAGGGATTGAATCCATGTCCTCTTGGATTCTAGTTGGGTTTGTTACCACTGAGCCACCATGGGAACTCCCTTTTTTTTTTTTTAAATCTTTTTTTGGACAGTCTTCCTCACCCATATCCCCTCCAATGAGAAAATAATATCCTGTATTTTTCCAGTACATTTATAGTTTCATCATATTTAAGAAATTTAACCCATTGTGAATGTCTTTATTTTTATAACAACGATCCTAATGTTTTTCCACGAACAACTGTGTTCATTATAAGAAATTAAATCAAAAGAGGTGTTCCCATTGTGGCTCAGCAGGTTAAGGACCTGGCATAGTGTCCTTGAGGATGCAGGTCCAATCCCTGGCCTCACCCAGTGGGTTAAGGATCCAGCATTGTCACAAGCTGCAGTGTAGGTTGCAGATGCATCTCGGACCTGGTGTTGCTATGGCTGTGGCATAGGCCTCAGCTGCAGCTCTGATTCGACCCTTAGCCTGGGAACTTACATATGTCACAAGTATGGCCATAAAAAGAAAAAGATAAAAAAAAAAGTGCAAAGAAGAAGGTAACAACAACAACAACAACAAAATCAGCCCAAACCTCACTCTTTGTAAATAACTATAATTAGTGAGATAAACTTTTTTTCAGATATTTCCTATATTCATCAGAACTTTAAAAATACTGTTTCATTATCTTCTGTCACCTAGAGTTTCTAACCAGAAATGTAATGGAAATTTATTCATTTTTTTGGTTTGAGGGAAATCTTTCTTTCCTCTGCTAAAGCTTCATAAAAGCTTCACTTCCTCTACTAAAACTTTATAGAAAAATTTCTTTTTTATCATTTAAATCCAGAAAGTTTACCGAGGTATATATTGCAGTGGGTCTGTTTTCTCTAATGTTGTTTGGCACCTTAATGAGAGGTCCTTGTAATCTTCCACGTAGGGGTGTAGTGGTTATGAGTCTGTGCTTTAAAGTAAGATGATTGGGTTTTTACTCTCAGCTCACCCACTCACAGCTGTGTGAGCTTGACTAAGTTACTTAACACTTCCTCCTTCAGTTTCCTCATCTGTAAAGCAGGGATAATAATGCTTATGCAATGGATATATTGTAATGTATAAAGTGACATACATATGTATATATGTGCGGAATATGTGTGTATATACATCTATGTATGTTTTAATTATATGTAATGTTTGAAATGTTATATATAATGTATATATAAATGTTAGCTACCCTTTGAATGATTTTTTCAATGTTTTGAATCCTCTTTTATATGCCTGATTATTTCTTCTTTCCATTGTATTTGCTCACTCTAGTTTTCCTATTATATAGACATTGGAACTTACAGATCTATTACCTAAATACTTTTAACTCTTTCTTTGTACTATGTAGCCTTGTGCGTGTGTTATATTCCAAGAATAACCTCTTTCAGTTCAGTAAATCACATTTTAGTTGTGTCCATTCTGCCATGTAATCTTCCAATTCCATTTTTTAAATTGTATTTTTATTTTTTGTGAGCCAGATTATTTTTTCATAGTACCACATTCTTTTTTTTTTAATGGCTATAATGTCCTCTTAGGTTTCATGAAGACCATAAATGGACTTACAAGTTTTGTGTTTTTGTTATTTCTATATTCCAGACTATTCCTTATTTTTTGGATTTGATGCTTACCCATATGATTTGACTTTTTCTAAAATTTGTATTTTAGTTTTTATTCATTTTTGTATGATAAGCCTTTTTGCTGTCAGTGAATATAGGTATGTTACTTTCATAATAAATAACTGGTTTTAGAAATGTCACTGAAAATTAAAAATGCCAGGCAAATTTGTGAGTTAGTAACTTAAATGAATGACCCCAAATTAGTGCTTTATATTTCATTTTCATTGTGATTTGTTTATTGATATAATTAATGTAGCATAGCAAGGAGTTCGGAAGAATGAGAAAAGAAAACATTGGTCTTTTCTATTTTAGTTATTGACTTTTACTCAATCCTGTTTTTTTGTCTGTTTGTTTCTTTGTTTGTTTGTTTTGACCAGGTTGGGGGTGGGAGCGAATCAGGAAGATGTCAAAAAATCACCAATGATGATGCTGTCTCTTTAATTCAATTAAATGGGTTGGGATTCTGAGAATCCTGCACATTTAAAAAAGAATATGCAATTTTTAAATTGGGTAAGGCATAGCTCAGATTGACGAGAATGAGCCGAAGGTCAAAAGAATACTTACAGAAATAGTTTTCTTTGATTATTTAAAATTTAAAATTTTTAGATAATTTCAGATTCACAAAGAGTTATCAAAAAAAAAAAAAAAAAAGCACAGGAAGGTCCTTTCTGCTCCTCATCCAGTTTCATCCAGTTAACCCAATGATAACACCTTGAATAACCATAGTATAATACTTCAACTGTTGTCTTGAGTTGGGAATAAAATAAGTTTTAAAAAGGAACACTTTTAAAAAGTGTTCTTGTGGAGGAGAATGAAACATTCAGTATGTTACATTGAAGGGCAAAGCAATCTATTTTTCTAAATATGTGGTGTTGGTGGTAAGATTTTTAAAGGCATGTGGAAAAGAGTATTTAATTAGAACAAAAGTTAAAGTGAGAGATTAGAGATACAGAGACTATGATTTTGAGAAAAATTATAACTACAGAAAGAGAAAGCAAAAGGTCAAATATTAAATGTTCAAGAGGAAAAATAAACCTGTTGATGAAGACTTAAGTTTAATGTAAGGAATTAATGTAAGGCAAGCAAGAATCCTTATGATATAATTCTGGGTCAACCCATTTAGTCAGAGATTCTGTGCTCTTTATATGCATTGCCTCATTTAATCCTCAGAATAATCCTAATAGGAAATATTTTAATGTGTGTTTTTACAGAGAAAGAAGCATGATGTTAAGTTTAGTCATCTGCTCATATTCACAGCTGCTAGTATTCAGTCTGGGACTTCACCCAGGCATGTCTCAACCCAACTCCCATGCTCTTAATCAGTGACCAGCACACATGCCATCTTTCCAGATGATCCATGGGTTGTACGAGACAGTTGTGTTTTTCACAAGTGATAAGCCATTTTGGAAAAGGGAATGAAGGTTTTTTTCACTTAACAAGTATACGCGGTATTGTAAGGTTTTTGAATACAAAAGCAAAAGGCATACAGCAATTCTATTTTGTGAAATAGGGAGAAATATACCACTTACAATAGCATCAAATAATATGATATTCTTAAGAATTAGACAAAAAAGCAAACTCTCTACAGAAAATTTGTGGAATTTTACCGAGGGACATCTTGGACAAATTGACTAAAAGTTGATTAATATTAATCATGATGATTCTTGCTTACTTTGCATTTATTCTTTATGTTGAACTTGTCTTAGCAGGTTTACTTTTTCTCTTTCACATTTAATTTTTGGCACTTTCTCCTCCTGTAGTTACACGATTCACATATATAAAGACCCATAATACATAACAGAGGTAATATTGGAGATCAGTGAGAAAAGGACAAATTTTTCAAAATGGTGTTGAGACAGATGTCTATGAAATTGTACCTCTACCTCATACCAAATATCATTTCCAAAAGGTTAAGGCCCAAATTTGAAGAGCAAAACAAGAAAGTTTTCAGAAAATAACGCAGGTTTTGTGATTTATCATGTAAGAAGAGTCAAGTAGCATTAAATGGAAGGGAAAAAACAGAAAAGTTTGACTTATGAAAATTAGGAACTTTTATTCATAAAAAGCCCTGGTAAAAGTAAGGCAAATACAACCACACTGCAGAGGAGGACAGCTAGCAAAAGACTTGAACTCAGAATATATGAATAACTCTTTTATATTTAATTTAGAAAGAAATTTATTTTATGTGAAAAGCAGAAAACCCAATAGGGAAATAAGTCAAAGAGTTGAACCAGACTTCATAGACCTAAATAGCCAATAAGTGAATGTATGCTCTACCTCTTTAGCAATCAGAAAAATTATGAATAAAAAATTCCCAGGAGATGTCATTACATATCCATCAGGTTGGCAAACGTTATTCCAACTGTTAGTGAGGATGTGGAGCAATTGAAAGTATCATCTATGCTTGTGCTATATAAGAAATTGGGAATATGGGAGGGAGTATAGTTACAGCCTCTCTGGAATGTGTTTTGACATTATGTGGTAACACTGAAGGTGTACATGGTCCATGCCTTAGCAGTCCCACTCCTAGAGAAAACAATATTCATAAGAAAGAAATGTATAATAATTTTTAAATTTTAATTATTTTTATTTATTTATTTTTATATAATGATTTTTATTTTTTTCCATTATAACTGGTTTACAGTGTTCTGTCAATTCTCCACTACACAGCATGGTGACCCAGTTACACATACATGTATACACTCTGTTTTCTCACATTATCATGCTCCATCACAAGTGACTAGACATGGTTCCCAGTGTTACACATCAGGATCTCATTGCTTATTCATTCCAAAGGTAGTAGTCTGCATTTATTAATCCCAAGCTCCCACTCCATCCCACTCCCTCCCCCTCCCCCTTGGCAACCACAAGTCTGTTCTCCAGGTCCATGATTTTCTTTTCTATGGAAAGATTCATTTGGGTTGTATATTAGGTTCCAGATCCTAACACTGGCCATATATTAGATTCCAGTGATAATCATATGGTATAATAATTTTATAATAAAGAAAAATAGTATTTATAAAAAAGAAATGTGTAATAACTTTTATAGCAGTATTTATAAGAGACAAAGGTATAAAATTTGTATAGTAAAAATAACTAAAAATTAAAATAGTTGATTTTGGGAGTTCATGTCATGGCACAGTGGTGACAGAGCTGAATAGTATCCATGAGGACATGGGCTCGATCCCTGGCCTCGTTCAGTGGGTTAAGAATCCTGTGTTGCTGTGACTGTGGCTTAGGCCAGCAACTGCACCTCCAATTCAACTCCTAGCCTAGGAACTTCCATATGCCGCAGGTGTAGCCCTAAAAAGACAAAGTAAAATAAACTAGTTGATTGTGCATCCACAGTGGGATGAATAAACGAATGGGGACATGGAATGCTTTGCCGCCATGAGCTATGATGACCCACGATAAAGTGAGTGAATGCCACAAACCTGATATTGAGAAAAAGTGAGTCATAAGAAATACAGTAGGATTTCCATATAAAGTTAAAAATAAAACTAATAGTATGGTTTAGGGACACATATGTAGCAAATCAGAGGAACAAGAAGTGGTTCCTCCTCAGGGGAGGAGAGTGTTGGATTTGGGAAGTTTTTATTTCGATCTTGTAGTCTTCTCTCAAGGCTGTACAAACCCAAGATGTTGGCAGTGTCTTGGACTTTCATGTGACTATAAATTAAGTTCACCAGGCAAAGATGTGCAGTGTAAATGCTTAAGTACCACTGATTTTCATAGCTGTCTTCCAGAGCCTCGATTCTTTTCAAAATCTTCCACAAGAGTTACAAGCACTATGAGTGTTCACTACAAAATTCTCTTTAAAAAGATCAGTATCAAGATAAAACAGGTTTGAGAAAATCCAATATCTATGAGAGGCACACATGATGATGATTCATACATTATAGAGGATCATTCTGCTTTGTAGCAAAAATAAGGTTAACAGAAATTCTCAGTAAGCAGGAGCTCTGCTGTAGCCTTTGTTAGGAGTACATTCTCATTTTTTCACAAACAGCTTTATTGTGGTTTAATTGATATGCCAGAAAACTGCACATTTAGTGTACACAATTTATTTTTTATTTATTTTTTCTCTTTTCAGGGCTGTAACCACAGCATATGGAAGTTCCTACGCTAGGGGTTGAATCAGAGATACAGCTGCTGGCCTACACCACAGCCACAGCAATGCAAGATCTGAGCTGTGTCTGTGACCTACACCATAGCTCACAGCTCTGCCGGATCCTTTAACCCACTGAGTGAGGTCAGAGATCAAATCCACATCCTCATGGATACTAGTTGGATTCTTAACCCACTGGGCTACAATGGGAATTCCTAATGTATACAACTTGATGAAGTTGGGCATATGCATACACCTATAATACTGTCATGATCATCAAGGTAATAAACATATCATCACCTCCAAAAATTTCTTTGTGTGCTGTTACACATGATATCGACTCTCTTAACAAATTGTTGTTGAGTGGGTGTAAAGTGAACTCTTTCTGACGGTGCCCAGAACCAAAAGATACTAATCTTTTTGGGGTGCCTGGGACACAGATTAGAAAGGGCTTTGCTGTCTCATTCACCCTCTGATTGCATGTTTTATGGGCTAGAGAAGAGAAGTTGTTCTAATGTGGCAGCAGATTCTGTTGGATCTTCAAACCCATTGCTTTTGTCGCTCCCTTTCCTTTGCTGGGTTTTGCAGGTGGAGGCAGCAAGTACCTGTTCACAAGGTTGCCCTTCATTATCATACCAGCTCTGACCCCATTGGTCTGCAGATATTTTTGTTCAAATACCCTTTAAAGGAATTTTTTAAATCCATTATTATTTCCTTGATCTTTTTAAGTTACTTAATATTTTTGGCATAAAGTTAAATTGTTGCCAAGTATGTGCTTTTAGTGTGTTCCACATTGTGCATGTACTTTCTTTTTTTTGGCTGCCCCACAGTATATGGAGTTCTGGGCCAGGGATCAGATTCGAGATGTAGTCATGACCCAAGCCACAGCCCTAGCAACATGGTATCCCCAACCCACTGAGCTGGGCTGATGATCGAACCTGCAACCCAACACTCCCAAGATGCTGCCCATCCCATTGCACCAGCAGGAACCCCCACATTGTGCAGATACTTTAGGTAGATATTATCCAAATCTCTGAAGTGCAGGTTTAGCTTTGGGGATGTTCCATGTCCTCAGAGCAAGCCAGTGCTCTTTGTCAAATTAATTGAGTTGACATTCTGTCAGAAAAAAAAGCTGTATTTTATTCAAGTAAATGTTAAAATGCAACCTCATTTAATAACTTCTGAGTTCTAATTATTCAACCTATAAATAAGGTATAGGAGTTGCTAAGAGCTTGTCCCTTAGATAGAATAAGGCAAAGCCTCTTTCTATTTCTTATAAAGATCTTTTTTGCTTTTTCTCAGGGGGGACACTCCTTCAGAAGCTACCTACCGTCAAATGTTTCATTGGTGGTCCTGATGGTTTTTACACTCTGGGGCAATGCATCGTTGCAATATTTGGGGTAATAGGAGGTATGCTTTTCTTTCATGAAGTGAGAAAGGGAAAATTATGAAAGTAGAGTTTGGAAAATATTTGGAATATAGTTTGGGTTGTCTGGAGCATATGTTTTAGGAAAGTGCATATGTGGAGGTTAAAGCTATGGAAGTCCATGGGGGGAAGAGGCAGATTAAAATGGGAGCTTCACAAGAATAAGTTGCAAGAATTCCCAGGTGGCTTAGCAGGTTAAGGATTGGATGTTGTCACTGGTATGGCTCTGGTTACTGCTGTGGCGGGGGTTCAATCCCTGGCCCTGGAGCTTCTGCATGCTTCAGAACACAGTTGCAGAGGTGCTCATTCAGCAAATATCTTTTTGAAATCTTCTTTGGGCCAGGGAATACAAACTTGAAGGAGACACAACTCACACTCTAAAATGGCCCCAAGTCAGCAGACAGTCTTTGGTCTTGGGGTCTGTGGAGGAGCTAAACCTTCCTGCACCCCTTCTGAAGCTTATGAAATCTTTTTATGTATGTGCATTAGGTATTTGTATCAGATTTCTGAAGGCTTCCATTACTCACAATAGATTTGAGTCACTGGCCTTGGCTGAGTCATTCTACCGTAACATGACATAAAAGTAGAGATGAGATATCTCAAAACTTGTTTCTCAGTTTTTCAAAAGAACTGAACACTCAGTCATTTGGCCCATAACAGGAGTTCAGTACATATTTGGGCAAATCATGGTTAAAAGATAAAAACTGTAACTTAATAGATTGTCCTATTATGAAATTAAGGATTCATTTTTGAGTTTCAAGGCTCTGGCCTGGGAAATGATTATTATTTGCAACCACTTGAAAAGAGCAGCAGTGTGCCGAGTGTGTGTTTCCATGTAGGCATATTAGAGGCCCTGGTATTGCTGTGAGCAGCTTGGGGTCAAGAACCTTTTATCTGTGCCCTTAAGATCTCAGCATGTAGGACATGCCCAATAAATGTTTAGGGAATGAATGAATAAATGAATAAATATATTTTAAAATCTCTTTCAAAGTGAATTTCTGGTTTAATTGTCTCATAAAAGGAAATTTAATGAATTTTTGGTATCAGTTAAAATGTTTTTATGCTCTTAAATTAAGGAGATGAATTTTTTTAGTAACAGATATTTCGAAACACTATTAATGGAAGGCGTAGCTAGGAGAACTTGGTCCCTCTTTTTTTAAAAAGTTGACATGAATTAAGGAACCAAAAAGCTTTGAGAACAAACAGAGAATAAATCATGGCGGAGTTAAGCTTTTAAAATTCGTAATGGCTCCCGGATCGGGAGCTTGGGCTTATCAGACACAACTTAGAATAGATTTACAAGGAGATCCTGCTGAATAGCATTGAGAACTCATGTTGCAACAGAAGAAAGGGTGGGGGAAAAAATGTAATTGTAATGTATACATGTAAGGATAACCTGACCCCCTTGCTGTACAGTGGGAAAATAAAAATTATTAAAAAATAAAAAATAAAAAAATAATAATAAAATAAAATTTGTAATGGCATAGCTTTTAGTTCACTGGGAAGACTCAATATGAGACTTTAATACTTATTTTGAGGTTTCTAGCATCAAGGAGAACTTGGGTAATCTCTTTTCATACAAGTGGAAGAGACTATCCAATGGTTATCACCTCTAATTTCACTAAAGGCCATTGAGGAATGTGGAGATATTGTCTGAGAGAACAGTTGTTTATTTTATGGATTTATTTTTTAAAAAAGAATTTGAGCTATGGGGAAAATGACTTGGGTCCAAAGAAGATGATAGCAACTTCTCTTTAAAATGTTATGATTCATATCTCAGATGGTGTTCCTAAAACTTTCCCATCTCTTCTGCCGGCTGACTTCTTTTTTTTTTTTTTTTCTCTCCAAACTTAGAGTAGCTTATCAGTGTTTGCATCAAGGGCTGGCAGTTATTGATAGCCATCCTCTCTAACATCTGTCATGATATAGGGGAATTAAAAGACAGATGCTAAAACTGGAACTAGAAAGAGCAAGGAGAAGATAGAGGAGATGCCTCTAAAGGGTTACCTGTCTATATGGAGTTTGTGTCTGGATGCAGTACTTAGAGTGGTGAAGATCACAAGTTTTGGCTTCAAGTAGATTTGTGTTCAAATTCTAGTACCACTGCTAGTAAATGCTTCGTACTTACTAGCTATGCAAAGTTAGTTACTTAACCTCTCATCTGTCAATTAAGGATAAAATTATTTACCTTGAGGACTGTGGAGAGATGTAAATGAAATAATGTTGCTGTGGCTGGCAGAAGCTATTCTGACTAATATCCAGAATAGGTACTCAGGAGGACTCTTGTTGTAACACACTTTAGTCTTGGCTAAAACATATTTTTAAATGTACTATTGGGTCATCAAATTGAGAGACTCTCCAAGAATATCTGCATACTTTTCCCCCAAACAAACAAAAAGAGAAAACAGAAAATCGTGGACCCAAAACTAGACCAAGCATTGTGAACTATAAAATTCTGATCTCAAAACTAACAGGAGACTAAGCCCTGGATTGACCATGTTAATGTATGACCCATATTAAATCTTTATAAGGGAGTTAATGTGGTCCCAGGTCAAATTAGCAGTGCCTGGCTTCCAACAGAAGCAAACACAAATTTCTTCCAGAGGAAAGCTCTCAGAATACCCCATTATCACTTTCAAACAGATATAAGCTCATAAGAAAACAGTGAAATTCATAATATTAAGAGTCCTCAGAGATAAAAAGTAAACAAAAAATTGTGGGCAGATATGCCTGAAACTTATTGGATTGTCAGATGCAATATATAAGTATGAGGAGTTCCCTGGTGGCTCAGTGGGTTAAGGATCTGGCACTGTCAATGTTGTGACTTGGGTTGCTGCTATGGCAGGAGTTCAATCCCTGGCCTGGGAAATTCTGCATGCAGCAGGCCTGGCCAAAAAAATTAAAAAATAAAAATGTATAACTAAGTATAAAGTCCTTTTAGAAAAAATATGAACAAACATCAGTATGAAAATATCAAAATTACCTAGATAGCTTTGAAAAAGAACCAAATTGGAATTCTAGGACTGAAAATATAACTGTTGAAATGGACAGACATCAGATTAGACATAACTGAAGAGAGAATCAGTGAACTGGAAGGTCAAGCAAATGCTTTTCTAGATACTAGGATATAGAAAATATAAAGACAAGACAAAGAACATAGAGGATGGAATGAGAAGGACTACCTTCCATTCTTTCTTTAAATGGAATTGTAGAATTATAAAATAGAGGTATAGGTTGAAACTTCTTCAGAACTAAAGAATAGTGTAATCCATAAATACAGAAAATAAAATATCAAACATCAATTAAATTTAAAAAATGCAAACCTAGACCATTTTAGTAAAACTGAACTAATGATTATAAGAAACTTTTAAAAGTGACCAGAGGAAGAAAAAAGATGTTACTGGCAAAAGAATGATCATTAGACTAAAAGCAGACTTCCTCCAACAGTAAAAATTGAAATCAGAAATTAGAGGGAAAAATATCTTGAAAGTGCTGAAAGGAGAACCTATCAACATAGGAGTGTGTGCAAATTGTTTTCCGAATAATAAAAACCATTTTCTGAAGAACACATTATTCACCACCAGCAGACCTTCACAGAAAGAAATTCTTAAGAATATAACTTAGGGAAAAAAGAATGTTACTTCAGAAGGAAAATCTGAGATGCAAGAAATTGGTAAATCTATAAATAAATCTAAACAAACCTCACCAGTATTAAATAACACTTATACATTATCTTTACATGTGGTTTGTAGTGTACTGCTGCCTTCTGTGGGATCCTTAAATACAGAGGGCCTACTGTAGGGAATCAGGAGCATCCGTAAACTGGGTCCTGGAACCAGTCCCTGCAGATACCAAGGGTCAACTGTACTGGGAAATAACATTACATTAATTTGGAGGGAGAGACTGGAATTGTGTTTTAAAGCTCTTATTTCAGCTATGTATTGCTCAATAGAAAATTACTCTCTGTAGCTTAAACATCATCCCTTTAATGTCTTTGAGTGTTTCTGTGGGTTAGGAATTCAGGAAGGACCAGGCTGAGGAGATCTGGCCCCTGATCCCTTCATCCTGTGGCTGGAGTTGAAATGGTGAAAGGTGGGAGCTCTTGTTTGTGCTGCAGCAGAAATGAGTCCAGCTAGTAACCATGAGGTTGCAGGTCTGATCCCTGGCCTCACTCGGTGGGGTTAAGGATCTGGCATTGCTGTGAGCTGTGGAGTAGGTTGCAGATGCAGCTTGGATCCTGCATTGCTGTGGCTGTGGTGTAGGCCAGCAACTGTAGCTCTGAATCAACTAGCCTGGGAACCTCCATATGCTGCAGGTGTGGCCCTAAAAATAAAAAAAAAAAAAAAAGAAAGAAAAAAAAAAAGAAAGAAAGAAAGAAAAGAAAAGGGATGAAGGGTTGCTCTTTCTACCTACAACCTCAGGGATCTCCATGTGGTCTCTCCCTATGGGCTCCTCTGGGGTCCCTCACAGCCTGCCAGTGTCCAGAGAGAACAAAGCAGAATTCATAGCATTTAGGACCTCCCATGGGAAGTGAGATAGAAGTCAGTTCCATCATACTCTATAATTGGAGGCAATCATAGAGGCCTGCGTTTGAGGCAGAAGAGTCCTGACACAGATCCTTATTAGGAGAAGTGTCAGAGTCACATTGTTAAAAGAATGTGTATGAGAGGAGATGTTATTGTGGTCATCTTTGGAAAATATAATAAACCACTGTCTGCCACGGGTTGCAATAATTCATGTCCCTCGGCCATTTAAAATAAACTTAGCCCCTCCCTGAAGACCCCCAAGACATTATTCCCTCGCAGCATCAACTTAAAATTCCAAGCTCTTCAGAGTTGAAAGTAGGAACAGCAACGACAACAGAAACCTGGAAAAGAATA
The DNA here is from genome assembly GCF_016906955.1 of Phacochoerus africanus. Classification (NCBI taxonomy): domain Eukaryota; kingdom Metazoa; phylum Chordata; class Mammalia; order Artiodactyla; family Suidae; genus Phacochoerus; species Phacochoerus africanus. The sequence continues at coordinate 55,078,345 of NC_062550.1, forward strand.
ACCTGAAAACAAAAGTACAACAGAAGGGATCCATAAAGTTGAAGCTGATTCTTTGAAAAGTTGATAAATAAAAATTACTTAAACTAGACCTTTTATAGTTTTTCTACAAACTTATTCTAAAAACAAAGGAAAACCCCCATAGTGTACAAATACACTTATCAGGTGAATAATTTGAAAACACTTGCACTTTTTTTGACATAAAATATATCAATGGTTTTGTAACTTATTTCCATATTGATAGAATATTATGCAGTGATATTATGGAGTAATGTTCATGAGTAATTTTAATAAATAGTAAAATACATATTAAATGAAAAAAGAAGTCTATAAATGTGTATACTTCAACTATAGAAAATTGTATGCATAGAAAAATCTCTAAGGAAATAAAGCAACATTTTCCAAATTTGCTGTAGAGTTTTATACTAGGAAAAATCATTAAAAGGCAAACTTTTTTATTTTATATTTTCTCCTGATATGAGCTAATTTTGACAATACAAAATTATTGTATTGTATTATTGTATTAATTTTTAGCTCTGCAAGTTAGGATAGCAGACACTAGAATGAAGCCTTAATTTGTGTGTGTGTGTGTGTTCCTGCCTTTGCAGATCTAAGTGAGATTGGCTTGGGCCCCATATTTTAGGTAATGAATTCAGAAAGTCAGAACATTATGCACATCTTTTCAGAAACATTGTTCTGGGAGCAGTGGAGGTGAGCCTGGCAATAAGAAGCCAACTCCTAAATGTAAGTAAAACTCCTAAATATGAATAAAAGCAAAAATAAACCAATGGGACCTAATCAAATTGACAAGCTTTTGCACAGCAAAAGAAACTAAAAAGAAAACAAAAAGACAACTTACAGAATGGGAGAAAATAATTTCAAATGATGCAACTGACATGGGCTTAATCTCTAAAATATGCAAACAACTTACACAACTCAACAGCAAAAAAGCCGACAACCCAATTGAAAAATGGGCAAAATACCTGAATAGACATTTCTCCAAGGAAGATATATAGATGGCCAACAAGCACATGAAACAATGCTCAACATCACTGATTATTAGAGAAATGCAAATCAAAACTACCAGGAGATGCCACCTCACACCAGCCAGAATGGCCATTATTAATAAGTCCACAAATAACAAATACTGGAGGGGGTGTGGAGAAAAGGGAACCCTCCTGCACTGTCAGTATGGCAGTACCTTAGAAAACTATACATAGAACTACAATATGACCCAGCAGTCCCACTCTTGGACATATATCTGGATAAACTTTCCTTGAAAAAGACACATGCACCCACATGTTCATTGCAGCACTATTCACAATAGCCAAGGCATGGAAACAACCCAAATGTCCATGGACAGATGAATGGATTAGGAAGATGTATATATATACAATGGAATACTACTCAGCCATAAAAAAGAACAAAATAATACCATTTGCAGCAACATGGATGGAACTAGAGACTCTCATCCTGAGTGAAGTAAGCCAAAAAGAGAAAGACATATACCATATGATGTCAGTTATATCTGGAATCTAATATATGGCACAAATGAACCCTTCCACAGAAAAGAAAATTGTGGACCTGGAGAATAGACTTGTGCTTGCCAAGGGGGAGGGGGAGGGAGTGGGGTGTATTGGGAACTTGGGGTTAATAGATTCAGATTATTGCCTTTGGAATTAATTAGCAGTAAGATCCTACTGTGTAGCACTGGAAACTATGTCTACTCACTTATGATGGAGCATGATCATGGGAAAAAACAGAATGTATACATGTATGTGTAACTGGGTCACCATGCTGTACAGTAGAAAAGAAAAATAATGTATTGGGGAAATACAAAAAAAAACCCCAACTCCTGACATGAAGCCATTATCACATCAGTGTCTTCCCTTTCCCTTTGTGAAGTTCTAATCCTCAGCATTAAGTAGCAGGTCAAATCAAATCTTACTCTCCCCCGCCCCTGCTTTTTTTAGGGCAATGAATTGGGTATATGGAAGTTCTCAGACCAGGGGTCAAATCAGAGCTTCAGCTGCCAGCCTATACCACAGCCACAGCAACAGATCTGAGCTGCATGTGTGACCTATGCTGCAGTTTGCAGCAATGCCAGATCCTTAACCCACTGAGCGAGGCCGGGGATCTACCTTATATCCTTATAGATTCTAGTTAGGTTCATTTCTGCTGAGCCACAACAGGAACTCCAGATCAAATCTTACTTTAAAAGAATAATTAGTACATAATCGGTAAATAAATATTGGAATATGCAAACTATTGCATTTGGAATGGATAAGCAATGAGAGCCTGCTGTATAGTATAGGGAACTATATCTAGTCACTTATGATGGAACATGATGGAGGATAATGTGAGAAAAAGAATGTATATATATGTGTGTGTGACTGGGTCACTTTGCTATACAGTGGAAATTGACAGAACACTGTAAACCAACTATAATGGAAAAAATAAAAATCATTCTAAAAATAAATAAATTTCACAAACTCTGCCTCTTTAAAAAAATGTATTGGAATAGCTTAAATTCTCATGATACTTTCATGCAGTTCCACTGAGAATATGCACCCCAGGGCATAAAACATTAAGGGGTTGACCCAGAAAGGGTATGAGGTTAAGAATTTTTACATAGGATTTATATTGACTTGCAACATGATGAAATATGAGACTATGTCTCTTTAGTTTCTATTATTACATTCCTTTAATTTGTTTACTGGAACATTTTTTTTTTCTTAAATAAGAGCTTTACTGTTTGATTGGATCTACAAATCATGATATGCATTTTAACTTGAGTTTCCACTGTTAGCTCTCATATTTGGATCTCTATATGACACACACCTCCATATAAAACAACAACCCAAGAGGAGAGGCATCTTAAAGACTAGAGTCATGATATAAGTTATTGACATGGGCCGAATATAAATTGGTGGGACAGATAACATATTTGATAAATACCATTGTAAGTACTAAGGAAGGGAAAGGCAGAAGAAAGAGATACCCATCAGATAAAATAACATAGTCTATTGATCAGGGGAGTGCAGTTTCATATTACAGCATTTATGAGACTGAGCTGCCTTTTATAGCCTCTGGTGACTTAGAAGCTGAGTTGTAGTTGCCACTGCCTGAGCAGGGTTTGTGCATTGTGGGTACTGCATATGTTAAGTTTGCCTGACATTCAAAATATGACCAAAATGATGGAATGTCTATTGCGTATAAAGAAAGACATGGGAACAGCGATGGGTGCCAATTTGATTTATACGCATAACCATTATTTCAGAGAAATGATGGAAGCAATTCTATATTTTATTGTAAGACAGCAAAATAAAAAGAAAGAAAGAAAGTGCCCACGTGTATATGAAGCTGTGTTATAAATAGTTACTCAAATAAGTGCAAAATGATTGTCTCTATATCTAATGTCAAACAATGCAAGTGAAAGTAAGAAAAAATTGCTCAGTTCCTTAGAATGGATGAGAGACATGTCAAAGCAAGAAGAGGCTAGTGCAGGACTATCCATAGCACTATTGTAAAAACACTGAGTCATTGTGTCATTGGCAGTATTCTTTTTTTTTTCTGTATTACTGATAAATAATAGGATAACAGATTTGATGAAATGTAATTTCCTTTAACTAAACAATACCTGCCAACTATTTGGAAATAAAAATGATGAGGTAGAAGAAAAGAATAAATGTTTGGAAAGAAGAGTAACCATGAAGGAAAGAAAACAGTAAGCACGGCGTAACACAGGACTGACACACGCAGGTGGGAGTATTATCCCGATTTCTCAGTAAAGCGTTTGTGACACACAAGTCAAGTGATTTGCTTCAATCAGCTATTAAATGTCACAATTGGCTTGAAACCTAGGACTCTGGACTCTCTTTCTTTTCCTGGGAGGTAGTTAGAGAAATACCCCCGGGGGGCTTAGAGTTGCTGTCACAGCTTATGTTTAGTTGGTATTACTGAGAGAGGAGAGAATACTCCCAGAGTTCAAATAAGGAGTCCTGTTGTGATTCAGCAGGTTAAGGAGTTGATATTGTCTCTGTGAGGATGTGGGTTCAATCCTGGCCTCACTCGGTAGGGTTAAGGATCCAGCTTTGGTGTGGCTGGGACATAGGCTGCAGCTGCAAATCCACTTATACCCCTAGCCTGAGAACTTCCATATGCCACAAGTGCTGCCCTAATAAATAAATAAAAGGGAAAGGGAGAATTTTTTTATTAAGAGACAATTGGGTGAAACTCCCGAGGAGACAAAAAATTGACTTATGACTTTGTAGTACTGTATTCGAAAGATTCTGACAGCAACAGGAGATGAGGAGAGAAAGAGCACAAGTTCGATAAATGTTTTTTTAAAAAAGAAACAAACAGAAAACCCACCAAAAAAAGCCCCAGGAGTTCCTATCATGGCTCAGCAGGTTAAGAGCCTGAAATAGTGTCTTTGAGGCTGCAGGTTTGATCCCTGGCCTGGCTCAGTGGGTTAAGGATCCAGTGTTGCCACAAGCTGCGGTGTAGATCCCAAACAGGCATCAGATCTGGAGTTTCTGTGGTTGTGGTGTAGGGCAGCATCTGCAGCTGTTTCAGTGCCTAGCCTGGGAACTTGCACGGATGCAGCCTTAAAGAAAACAAAACAGGGAGTTCCCGTCGTGGCGCAGTGGTTAACGAATCCGACTAGGAACCATGAGGTTGCGGGTTCGGTCCCTGCCCTTGCTCAGTGGGTTAACGATCCGGCGTTGCCGTGAGCTGTGGTGTAGGTTGCAGACACGGCTCGGATCCCGCGTTGCTGTGGCTCTGGCGTAGGCCGGTGGCTACAGCTCCGATTCGACCCCTAGCCTGGGAACCTCCATATGCCGAGGGAGCGGCCCAAAGAAATAGCAAAAAGACAAAAAAAAAAACCAAAAAACAAAAAACAAAACAAAACAAAACAACACTGGAAGCCACAGGATTACTACTCAAACATGAAGAGTCAGCAGGAAAAAGACGCAAGCCACTGCAAGTGAATATAGGAAACCATTCATTAAATTTAATTCACAATACCTCCTATTTCCACGTATTTTTGGAGCTGCTTAAAACGGGAGTATCATATCCCAAAATAATTGCTGTGGTAGCTTTAAACTAATGCCTAAATATTTCCCATCTGGATAAAAGGTAATTGATTACTATTTTCAGGATAAATTGTAATTACTCCTTACTCTGCTTCTGTTACCGTCCACCTTTTTTACAATCAGTTCTCACAGCCAGGTTATCTTGTGATATTTTAACTGTGAGACTTCTTTAAATTACTTTAAATTGCTTTCCTTCAAACTGCATCATCAATCTTCCATTTCATGCCGCGTATCCAATGTAAGTTTTTTTTCTCATTTTTAAAGTTTTATTGAAGGAGTTCCCGTCGTGGCTCAGTGGTTAACGAACCCGACTAGTAACCATGAGGTTGTAGGTTCAATCCCTGGCCTTGCTCAGTGGGTTAAGGAGCTGGCGTTGCCATGGGCTGTGGTATAGGTCACAGACATGGCTTTGATCCCTCATTGCTGTGGCTGTGGTGTAGGGTGTAGATGTGGATTGGATCCTGGGTTGCTGTGGCTATGGTGTAGGCCGGCAGCTGTAGCTCTGATTCGATCCCTAGCCTGGGAACCTCCATATGCTGTGGGTGTGGCCCTAAAGAGAAAAAAAAAAAGTTTTATGGAAGTATAGTTGACTTACAAAGTTGTGATAAGTTCTGCTGTACCACAAAGTGATTTAGTCATACATGTGCTCACATCATTCTCTTTCAGATTCTTTTCCCATATAGATTATCACAGAATATTGGGTAGAGTTTCCTGTGCTATACAGCAGGTCCCTCTTGGCCAATCATTCCATATACCTCAGTGTGCATGTGCCAATCCCAAACCCCAAACCCCCAATCCATCCGTCCTCCCTGCCACCTGTACCCTTTGGTAACCATAAGTTTGTTTTCAAACTCTATGACTCTGTTTCTGTTCTGCAAATAAGTTCATTTGCATCCTTTTTTAGATTCTACATATAAGTGATACCATATGATGGTTGCTTTCACTGTTTGACTAACTTGACTTAGTATAAGAATTTCTAGGTCCATCCATGTTGTTGTAAATGGCACTTTTCATTCTTTTTTGTGGCTGAGTAATATTCCCATTATATGTACCACTATCCAATGTAAGTTTTAAAGGAGACTTGGAATCTTCCCTCACCATCATCCTAGGGATTCCCTTCACATTTTACGTGTATTGATCTCTGAAATCACATAACCTCTATCATCTTCTTTCTTGGATTATTTTTTCATTTTAATGGTGCACATTCTCGACCAACTTCCTGAGAAAAGGTACAAGGGAATTAAAGGTTTTGAGACCTCTTTATTCTACTCTCATACTTGACTGATGTTTTTGTTAGGATTTGTCTTCTTGTTTGAAAATACTTTTCTTATGGCATTTTGAACACATTCCTCCACTGTTTATTAGATTCCAGGGTTGCTTTTAAGAAAGCTGATGTCATTCTCATTCTTGATCTTTTTCATATGGCCTGAGCTTCTGTTTCCCTCTGCATTCCAAACTGGTCTTATTCTTTACCTCCTCTTTTTCCTGCACCCCCAGTATTTTGAAATTTCACAATGATATATCTTATTATCAGCCTACTTTCATTTATTGTGTTAGAATTCAGTGGACCTTTTTCATCTGCAAGCTCATGTCCTCCCACTTTGGGAATTTTGAGTTATTTTTTAACTCCATGTTGTTAATTGTCAGTTCTTATCTTACTTGACATATTAATACTCTGTGACACATTTAATACTTCTCCCTCTTAATGCACTTTTTTCACTTAGCTTCCAAGTTCACACTTTTTTGGTTCTCCTGCTCTTTCAAAAGTCACTATTTCTTTTTCTTTTGTTTTCTGTCTTTTTAGGGCTGCACCTGCATCATTTGGAGGTTACCAGGCTAGGGGGCAAATCAAGCTACAGCTGCCGGTCTACACCACAGCCACAGCAACACCAGATCCTAGCTACGTCTGCAACCTACACCACAGCTCACAACACGGATCCTTAACCCACTGAGTGAGGCCAGGGATCGAACCCGCAACCTCATCATGGTTCCTAGTTGGATTTGTTTCTGCTGCGCCACGACAGGAACTCCGAAAGTCACTGCTTCTTAGTAGCTTTTACTGGTTTCTCTTCTCCTAAATCTATACATATTGGAATGGTTCAGGGATTTATCCTCTAACTTTTCTTTTTCTCTGTTTATTAATTCTCCTACAGAATTTATTCTGGTCTCATGGATTTAAATACTATGTATACTCCTAAATCTGGACTACATCTAGGACCTAATTCTTTATTTCCAAAACCATATACCCAACTCCTAGCTTGGCTAAAATCTATTTGAATTTCTTTTTGTTTGTTTGTTTTTTTGTCTTTTTGCCATTTCTTGGGCTGCTTCCACGGCATATGGAGATTCCCAGGATAGGGGTCTAATCGGAGCTGTAGCTGCTGGCCTACACCAGAGCCACAGCAACGCGGAATCCAAGCCGCATCTGCAACCTACACCACAGCTCATGGCAACACTGGATCCTTAACTCACTGAGCAAGGGCAGGGATCGAACCCACAACCTCATGGTTCCTAGTCGGATTCATTAACCACTGTGTCACGACGGGAACTCCAGCACCACGATGGGAACTCCTCTATTTGAATTTCTAATATGAATATCAAATTTAAAATAATCTGTAAAGAACCTCTATTTTCCCCCTTTAAGCCCATGGTTTCTGCCATCTTCCCCATCTCAAAAAATGGAAACTCAATTTTTTTCAGCTGTTTATTTCAAAGATCTTGGAGTCTTTCTTGGCTTATCCCCTTCTTTCATATCTCACCTATGATTAAAATTACTGACAATTATGATGAACCTACTCTCAAACCTTATAACTATTTCTCACCTTCTCCATGGCTACTCCCTGGTCCAAGCCATAATCCATCTCTTTGCTGAATTATTGCAGTAGTCTCCCAACACGTGTTTTTTTGTTTTTTTTTGTTTTTTGTTTTTTGCTTTCACTCTTACCACTTGTGCCTTAGGTTATTGTCTCTCAGCTACAAACACACTTTCCTATACAGGGTTTTGTGATGTTGGAACAAGGACTCTACAGATAACATTTTTCCTTTGCTAGCTGGTTCCCTGTGAGGCTTTCCAATAGGAGGCACTAGACAAAGACTAGAGGAAGAGGGAGAGGCATGTTCTCCTTCCTAGCTGGCATCATGTGGGTCTCCCTTCTGCATCCTTGGATTTCCTGTTTCCTTATGGTTCTCACAGCCTTACTCTAGCAAGAGTTCCTTTCCAGAGCAGTAGCTGAATCCAATTGGCAGTTTTTCCCAACACTTTTAAACCAGTCAGCACACAGATAAGCAACTCTTATTCTTGTCCCGTAGTAATTTGGCATTTTAAAACCACATCAACCTAATTTATGCAATAAAGCCTATTGCATTAGCACCTACGTAGAAGAATTAGTCTATATTTGGCCATCCCAAATTCTTATGTTTCCTTATTCTCTTTTAAGGTATTTTCTTCCCACATGGGCTGGTTCTTCTGCTTTAAATTTTTGCTATAGCCTATAACAGTTATTTTCTATGATGCTTTTCAGCTCAGAGGAAAAATGGGTGATATTAGTTAATTTGATCAGTTGCTTGCCTCTTACCTCTTTTGGAGTGAAGGAGTTCGAAAGTGGGTGGTTATGGTAGAGAGATGGTTTGTCAAGACTGGATCTCTAGCAGGGCCTGGGCCTTTGGAAAAACATAGTAGACTCACAGATATTGAGAACAAATAGCGATTACCCGTGGGGGGAGAGGGAAGGGGGAGGGGCAATATACAGGTAGGAGAAAAAATGGTTACTGTGGGGTTATATGAAATCATGTGTGTGAACCTTTTGAAACTTGTAAAGCATTATAGAATTTAAAGAATTCAATAAAAAGTTTAAAAATGCGTGTTATAAATATATATATAAGTTTGCAGTATAAACATAGTATTTAAATACTTATATTTGGAAAGTATATATATATATGCTATATATATATAAGATATATGTATATAAGTTTGCCGGTATAAACATAGTATTTAACGACTTATATTTGGGAAATGTAAGAAATGTCATTATTTTCCCCATTCAAATGACAGGAAATCAAGTTCAGCTACATTTTTTTTTCAGTTGTTTGGGATTTGTGATTCTTAGGAGAGGTCATGGCTATCTTGAGAAGAACATCAGAATCTGAAGGGACAAAGACACAAGAGATCTTAATGTTTATTAAAGAAAAAAATGCGGTTAAAAGATGTCTGAGAAATTCTCCTTTCCATTGTCCCTTTCCCTTATTTTGGCATCCTGCCTCCTATTCCTAGTGACTTGATGCTTCTTCTTTACAAGAATCCTGTCCCAGAGACAATGCCTTATGATTCAGATCTTCTTAACACCCAGTCCCTATTCTTTTATTCCTAAAAGTGATGACATCATTTGATGAACACACTTGCGGACGTATTAATGTCCAATGATGTGTTAATGTTGTACTATCAGTTTTTTGGTTTGTTTTTTGCCTTTTAGGGCCACACTCATGGCATGTGGAAGTTCCCAGGCTAGGGGTCGAATTGGAGCTACAGCTGCTGACCTAGGCCACAGGCACAGCAACACCAAATCCCTGACCCACTGAGTGAGGCCAGGGATTGAACCTGCGTCCTCATGGATACTAGTCGGATTCGTTTCTGCTGAGCCACAACAGGAACTTCCTCCTCTCAGTGGAACCACCTGGAGGTATCTCAGTGCTTTAGCAAATTAGACTAGTTCTCTAACTAGAGGAATTGCAGCCACAATGGCTATCTTGGGCTTGGGAGCTGGGGAAGTGTTTTAGGAGAATTGGAAAGGAATCTTGAGTGTTGTTTATGTCATGCCGTTTATATGGCTGGTCATTCCTAGAGCTGACCCTGCTGCCGCAAGATTAATGATGGCATTTGGAGAACTAATGGGAAACAGACTCTACTTTTCTGTAGCACAGGAAGGGCAGGGTTCAAAATCTACTGCTGTCTCCTAAGACCAGAGGCTCTTGGAAGGCTCTCTCCTTCTCGGGTTACATCTCAGCTCATCCCTGCAACAAATTTGGTGGAAGAGAAAGGCTGCATTTTTCAAATATTTGCTCCATAAGAACCTGTGCCCAATATCGCTAAAAACATAGAAGGCAGAGGCTTCCTAACACAAATTCTCACTAGATGGAAAAATTTTCTGATTAGAAGTATTTGTGTTACTGTGCAAGAGCTTTCAGTTATTATCTGTTTGGACATTTGTTTTTCTCCTTCCTCGAAATTCTTTTTTTTAATTGAAGTATAATTGATTTACAATATTGCGTTAGTTTCAGGTACACAGCACAGTGATTCAGTTATACATATATATGAATATATATAATAATATATATTCAGTTACATATATTCTTTTTCAGATTCTTTTCCCTTATGGGTTATTCCAAAATACTGGGTATAGTTCCCTGTGCTAGACAGTAGGTCTTTGTTGGTTATTTATTTTATATATACTAGTGTGTGTATGTTAATCCCGAGTTCCTAATTTATCCCTCCCCCCCTTAAAATTCTTTTGTCCCTTGAGTCCCAACACATCTCTTTCTCCTGTTTTTTTGTGAGCTTCCTTTCCTGTTTTTTCTTTCATTTATCTCCCTCCCCACCTTAATGCTGGTGCTCCCCACTATTGCTTCTCAGCTCTTTTTTTTTCTCACTGGACTTGCCTTCTCTTGGGAAAAATATCCATGGCCATCCCCCTCGGCCGTAACCAGTGCTAGTGTAGACCTTGATTCTCTTCTGTGCTTTAGACAGCTGTGTGTCTACTGGCTGCCTTTGTTTAGAAGTCTGCAGGCATCTCACTTCAGTATGTCACCGAAGTGAATTAATTATCTTTCCCATCACATCTTCCTTGTCCCTGTATCCCTATCACAATTATTAGCCCCATCCCAGCCAGGTGACTAACCTTTAAGTCACTCTTACGCCTCCTGGCTTCATCATCTAGCTGCAAAGCCCTGCCAAATATTACTTTCACAGTATTCATTAACTTTGTACTGTCTCATTATTTCCACTGCCATCGCCCTTATCCAAATGATAACATCCCCCTCCAGAATTCAAATAATGTCCTAAGATCTCCCTTCAATCCATTTTCCCCTACAGTATAGCTATGTCTTCTGAAATCCAAAATAAAACATCTTGACTGGCTCCCTATCACCTTCTAAAGGAAGCTTCAGCTCATCATCCCTCGCCAGATCTTTCATTTGCCTCCGACTCTGACATCACCCATCACTCTCCAAAAACTATGCTCACCAGTATGTACACATATGCACTGCCCTCTGCCTAAATTGTCCTCCTCCTCGTCCCTCACAAGGCTTAGCTCTTGAAAGGCTGGACTCTGTCTCTTTCCTCTTTCCAGTGTATTTGACACACATAGAGTGAATCTCCAGCAAGTAAATGGGGTCATTTGTGTCATTTTGGTGAAATACTTTATTCTAATTTTTAAATCGAATCACCATAAATAAATAAATGGACTAAAAAGTCTACAAGAGGAGTTCCCATCATGGCTCAGTGGTAACGAACCTGACTAGTATCCATGAGGACGTTGGTTTGATCCCTGGCCTTGCTCAGTGGGTTAAGGATCCAGCACTGCTGTGAGCTGTGGTGTAGGTCACAGATGCGGCTTGCATCCCATGTTGCTGTTGCTGTGGCTGTGGTGTAGGCAGCATCTGCAGCTTTTCAACCCCTAGGCTGGGAACTTTCAACGGAAGAAACCAAATACTAGATTCTTCAGGAAATTTCCACCAACTGTAGCAAAGAGAAAGTTGAGTTAAGACTCACAATCCTAAACTAAGCCTGCTGAACCAGAATAGCACAGATATTGGGATGAAGAGGGGGAAGATTGTGACTCAATCCCTGCTATATCCACTGGCCAAGAAACAGAAAAATTCCAAACCCATGTGAACTCTTTTTAGCCTGATAGTGTCAAGCTCTTCCTTTTCCCCATCAGTTTTCTTTTTCATCCACTTGGAAACCATACTTAGCAATACTTTTGCTGCCCCATGGGTAGAAAGTGACCGGTAGAGGCAGTAGCACTTTGCAGGCTGAGATGTGTAAAAGCTTTAGGAAAATGTTTAAACAGAGAGATGAAGATGAGAGGAGGAGCCCTAAGAATAGGGCAGCTCAAAGTACAACTTTTACTTCTATCACCAACTGAAGAAGAACTGAAGCCTGCACATGACTCCCTAGCAGTCAGCCACCTGGCCAGTTGGAGTAGAACATCCTCCCTCAGTTCAGCAAAAACAGGAGATGAATGCTTTTAAGACAGTGGAAACCAGGCTAAGGGCTCAGCACTCAGCATTCTTTCTAGGTCTAGATCCAAAAAAAGACAACGTACAAACACCAAAGTGATGTGTGGAAAAGAGGACATCACGCACCCATTCTGTAGCCAAATATCGTTCTGGATCGGGTTAGTGGTTGTGAGAGGGTGTGCACGCATGTGTGTGTATTTACTGTTTATGGAAAATAATTTTAAAATATTTGGTGTAGAGCCCCCCAAACATTCTGCAATGCATGGGAAAGCAACTTAAAGGCTCAGAAGAAAAACACAAAAATTTTTTTCCAGGGGAGATAGGAAAAAAAAAAAAAAAAACTCTCAAAGCCTTAGCTCTATGTACTTAATAGGAATTGGCCCACTGGGTATAAGGAATATTTAGGAGATCAGGGAATTGGCTGAAAGTGGAGATGAAAATGGAGATAGCTCAGAGCATGTAGAATTGCAAAGAAAGCAACACATTTCACACTGAATGCAGCACAAAGCAGAGTTCAAGTGCAGAAAGTATAGTGTACAATATTTAAATGTAAAGAATATAGAGGGAAAAAACCCAGAGATGGAGTTCCCATTGTGACTCAGTGGTAATGAACCTGACTAGCATCCATGAAGATGCAGGTTTGATCCCTGACCTTGCTCAGTGGGTTAAGGACCTGGCGTTGCTGTGGTGTAGGTCACAGAAAAGGCTCAGGTTTGGTATTTCTGTGGCTGTGGCTGTGGTGTAGGCTAGCAGCTGCAGCTCCAATTTGACTGTTAGCCTAGGAACTTTCATATGCTGCAGGTATGGCTGTAAAAACAAACAAACAAAAAAACCCAATCCAAATATACATGACAAGATATAAAATTGAGGACACCCCAGCGTTCGCTGCAGCACATTTTACAATAGCCAAGACATGGAAGCAATCTAAATTTCCATTGACAGATGAATAGATAAAGATGTGGTGTATATATATTACTCAGCCAAATAAAGGAACAAAATAATGCCATTTGCAGCAACATGAATGGACCTTAAGGTTATCATACTAAGTGAAGTAAGTCAAACAGAGAAAGACAAATATCATATGTGGAATCTAAAAAATGATGCAAATGAACTTATTTACAAAAAAGAAACAGACTTAAAAACAGAGAAGACAAACTTATGATTACCCAAAGGGATATGGGTTGGAGGGATAAATTAGGAGTTTGGGATTAGCATATACAAACTACTATATATAAAATAAACATCAAGGTCCTACTGTATAGCCCAGGAAATATATTCAGTATCTTATGATAAACTATAATAGAAAAGAATCCGTAAAAGAATATATGTGTGTGTGTGTGTGTGCATACATATATCTGAATCAATTTACTGTATGCCAGAAACTAACACAACATTGTAAATCAACTATATGTCAAAAAAATATAAAATTTTAAAAATGAGATTAAAAAATAGAGTAAAAAGAAAGGAGATCCATGTGGGTTACAGGTTTTCTGAAGAAGACTCAAGAAATAATTTTTAAAAAGCAATCATCATACCCAATTGGAAAATGCTAAAAAAAACTTTTCTAAAACAGGACCTTGTACACAGATTAAAGGCATTTATCACATTCCCAGGTCAAATTAATAGGAAAAGACCCACATTTGATAAACAGTGACAACATTTTTTTGTATTTCAAGGATAAAGAGAAAAATTCTACAAGCATCAAGTCAAAAAAAGTGGCTTACTTAATAAAGGAGTAAGAATCAAGTTGGCTTTAGACTTCTCCAAATTATTGAATCTCAGGAGAAATGTCACAACATATACAGCAATTTAAAGAGCAGAATTCTTCCTTCAACCAAGTTATCTATTCATATATAATTCATGGGCTCAAATTCTCAAAACCCTTCTTGAATTGCTTGAATTTGTAATATGTTCTGCATATATATGTACTACAGTTAAAAGCCAAATACTTAAGAATGTGAAATTTGCAGTATAAGATACTATTAGGAAAATTCAAACGCTATTAAGCATGCAGGGACTCAACAGGGGTGTACTGGTCAGTGTTTTAAAACCAGCACTGGGGATGAAGGGGAACTACCAGACTGGTAGAATTTGCTGACTTTCACGGTATAAGAATAGCGCCTGTGGCTGATTTCAAGCTACCAGTGTGACTATCAGTGTGGAGTTGAGAAGAAATGAGTCCACTTGACTCTCACATGCCGCCTTTAGGAGCTGGCTTCAGCTTGGACCAGTTAGTTCAGAATTTGAGAAAAAGATTTTTTAACATTTTATTTCATACCATATCCCCAAATCAATTGTATACTCCTTGTATTAGTTGGGGTGACTTACATCAACATAAATTGACCCTTTCACAGCTCTAGAGGCTGGCAGTCTGAAGTCTAGGTCTGGGCGAGGGTACACGCTCTTTCTGTCTCTAGGGGAGTGTCCTTCCTTGCCTCATCCCAGCTTCCAGTGCTGGCAGCAACCTTTGGTGTTCCTTGGCTTGTAGACTCACCAACCTCATCTCTGCCTTCATCATCGCTCACCATTCTCCCAGTATGTTTCTTTGTGGCTGTGTCTCTGTTTTCTCTTCTTATGAGGATATTAGTCACAGATTAGGGCCCATTTTAATCTTCTGTGACCTAATTTCAAGATAACTGATGACATCGCAAAGACCCTATTTCCAAATAAGGTTGGATTCAGAGTTTCTGGGTGGATATGGAAGGGACATGAGTCAACTCAGTAAGGATGAACACATAAAATGTAAGAAACCAACCACACATGCCAAAAAAAAAAAAAAGCATCAATGCGAATATTTTTTTGTTCTGAGGATGGAATACTTTCTGCCAGAAGAAATCACAGGAGAATAATTATTTGACTCCTATAATTTTTTATTTCTTCTTGCCAAAAACATGAATAAAATTGAAAATCCAGCAATAATATGGAGGAAATTGCATCATGTGTGAGAAGACAAAGGGTAAATTTCTTTCATAGATAAAGATAGTGTGGAAATAGATATGAAAAATATTACAGCCCTGGAGATAATTGGATATAGAAGTGGAAAAGTCCCAAACGGGTAAATACAGATGGCTCATGAAATGAGTAAGTATTCAACAATATTAATAAGTACAATTACATTAAAATAGCAGCAAGTGCTCTATTTTTAAACATTGAAGTAGCAAAAATAAAAAGATAACGATGATGATGTACCTTCTCATGGGAGAATAATGGGGGAATAAATTAGTGCAATCTTTTCCTCTAGAAAAACCAAAGAATTGACATGGATCAAGAACCTTAAAAATGTTCCTACCTTTTGAATTAGTAATAACACTTCTGAAAGTCAATCGTATGGTGGTAATCTTGAAATCTGTAAAACATAAAGTAGAAAGCAAAAAATAAAAATAAAAACAAAAAGATCAGAGAGTTAAGTATTATCTTAAACAATTAGAAACTCTATTGTTGAAGATTTATTGTAGAATGTAATCTGTTCTAGCTGGTTTAAACATAAAAGGATTTAGTTAAATGGATTTTAACATTGTTAGAAGGCTGATGAAACATTGAGGAAGCAGAAAGTTCCAAAACCACACTCCACACACCACAATCCTGCTGTTCTAGGACTTAAAGAAATAGCTTGCTGTAATCAGTAGGCTGCAGAGCCAGAAGTCACCTGCCGTAATGAGAAGCCACCATGTGAGCTGCTAGCTCCAAAGGCATGCTTCTTTAGTTAGAATCTGTCTTTAAAACAAAAGCATTTGTTTCTGGTTTTGTTCTGCATTCTCAAGGCTGAAGTTGTAGATTCGGCTTAATTCCCACAGGAAATGACCAAGCAAAGACACCCACTTGGAGTCAGTTGAGTTTCTGCAGCCTCCATGCAGTCCTTCTGGTCTCATCTTCCACTTCAGCAGAATTGCCTGCAGCAAATTCTTCTTTCTCCTTGCTTGCCTCCACTATGATATTTGCGTAAAAGATGGCCCGTAGAGAATACTTATCTCTTAAAAAACAAAAACAAAAACAAAACTTAACAGGCTTAAAAAAAAAACCCGAATGTTCAACTGAGCAGTCATTATGGAAATTGCTAATGGTGCCACGTCCAAGGAAAAGGTTACAGAAAATGACTGTGAGAAGGAGTGATAACCTCCAGAATGCAAAATCAGGGGAGCATTATCTGGTGCATGAGCAAGGAACTCCACTTTACAAGTGGGATTTTTTTTTAGGACTTGTGAGGGACACAGCAGCAGGAAGTCCAGCCACAAAGGATGCAGTACCATGACTTGCCCTGCACCTGAGTAGTTATGTGATAATTTACTGAAGAAATCTAGTCTGCTTAATTTTTTTTTTTTTTTGGTAAAAGTTTACATTGCATTGTAGGTTAACATTAAATGTTTTGTAACAAAAATTTCAAAAAAAATTTCCTTTAACTCAGTTCAGAATTCAGGACACATAGGTGCATCTCATTGGCTGACTGTACAGCACAGCTAGAAACTGAGCTCTAAAGAAGTCTGAGAAATTGCAGTTTTTAAGTGTTTTGGCTTCTGAGCAGAAGGCACAGAAGGAGGGAGGTTGGAGTGGATACCATGTAAATCGGTCTAGATGTTTGCCCTAAACATCCAAAACATCCAAAATGTAAGAAATGCCTATAGTAGCTTTAAATGATTTTGGAAATACCTTTTTTTTTGTCTTTTTGCCTTTTTCTAGGGCCGCTCCCGCGGCATATGGAGATTCCCAGGCCAGGGGTCGAATTGGAGCTGTAGCCACTGGCCTACACTAGAGCCACAGCAACACGGGATCCAAGCCGTGTCTGCAACCTACACCACAGCTCATGGCTGTGTCTGCAACCTACACCACAGCTCATGGCAACGCCAGATCCTTAACCCACTGAGTAAGGTCAGGGACCGAACCTACAACCTATGGTTCCTAGTTGGATTTGTTAACCACTGCGCCACGACGGGAACTCCATTTTGGAAGTACTTTTGATTTAACGTATTTTAAAAGCATGGAACAGAAGATATATGTAATATCTCAACTCTATGAATAATATATAGGGGACAAAACACTCTGCAGAAATACGCTAATGCATTCAACACTTGTATGAGACTTTGGGGATTTCTTTTTCTTAAGTAGATCTTTTACTTTTTCTACCATGACTATAAATTAATCTTATAATCCTCTTTCCTGATCAAAACAAGCAAACAAACATTTGTTCAATAAATGCTGGCATGGATTACATGAATGAACAGAACATAAATATCTATTTCTTTTTGTTTTGCCTGTTCTAAGATTTAAAGAAATAAGACAGAGCTTTTTAATTTCCCTCTAAACTTAACTTTTTCAGAACAGCCAAGAGTTGTGTCTGTTTGATATAATAGTATGGGTAGCACAGTTTAGCCATTTAGATATAAACTTAGGTGTGTGTGTGTCTTGGGTAAAATATAAAAATATATATGGTATTCGTGTTAAAGTATATGTCAATTAGGATTCTCCAAAGAAACAGAACCAATAGGATAGATAGATAGATAGATAGATAGATAGATAGATAGATAGATAGATAGATAGATACTTGTTATACAGAAATGATTCATACAACTGTAGAGGCTAGGAAGTCCCCTCACCTGCTCCCTTCCAAGTTTGGTGACTAGAAAGCTGGTGATTTAGTTCCAATTCAAGTCTGAAGGATTAGAACCAGGAGTACATGGTGTAAGTTCTAGTTCATGTCTAAAGGCCTGAAAATCAATGGTGTGAGTCTAAAAGCAGAAGGCCAGGCTCCAGCTTAGGGAGTCAAAACAGAGGATGAATTCTCCTGTCCTCAGACTTTTTGTCTGATTTAGGCCCTCAGTGCATCAGATGGTGGGGAGAGCTATCTGTTTTACCCAGTCTAGGATTCAAATGGTAATCTCCTCTGGACACACCAGAGGAGACACCTAGAAAGAATATTTCTATTATTAGAAATAGACAGACACACCTAGAAACACCTAGAAATAATATTTAATCAGATATCTGGGCACTCCATGACCCAGTCATGTTGACACACAAAATTAACCATTAATTTTGGTTAATAAGAGTCACAACTATGCAGACTCTTATTTACCATTAATATATAAAGAAGCTAATTTTATTTATCAGTAATAAATAAATCAAAGAGCTGCAATAATTGTTTATGAAGAAAAATAAAACTTAGAAATACACTATGTATATGGACTTTTCATACTTAATTGAGAAGAATATTACTTGCTTTGCTTTCATCTATGAAAGCACTCTCTAGAGGGCTACTTTTAACTAAAATTCCTTTGGTATTTTGAATGAATAATTTTTAATAACTGTGACAAAAGCAAATTCTTCAGTATCTTCGTTAGGTATTAGAGGTTTTCTTTAGGGAAAATTAGGGGTTTTCTCATGTAAATCAAATCAGTTCCTGAAATAAAATTTCTCAAGTAGAGTAAAACAGAGGTTTTTTTTTGTTTGTTTGTTTTTGTTTCCTATGACTTCTTCCTGTTCTCTTCTCTTGCTGAACATCTGTCTGGACCATGCTTCTCCAACTTAACATATGACCTAGCATATGACTTAGAGATTCTGAAGAGCAGCTTAACCACCCTACCTCATTACACGAAATCCTTACAGGATGATGCTAAAAGATCTAGATTAACATGTTAAAAATAAAATGAACCCAATAACAGATATAATAAATTAACCTTTCCCAAATTCATCCTTAATATAAATATATTTGGTCTGTTATCCTAACACACTGTGATTATAGGACACAGCATTAAGAAGATTCCAGTATATATGTTGTTCTGTTGGTTGCTGGGTACTTTTTAGGTTGTTGTTATTTATTTTCTTTTCCATTTTTGAACAGTAAGGGAAGAATGTTGGTATTAACCATACATATTTTAGAGAGCTAGGAAAATGACCCTTATGCCTGTATAACATACAATTTTTTATCAAAATACTTTCTCACATAGGCAGGCAGTGAGTGAGGACAGATAGACATGGAATAAATTGCTGTTTGTTCCGCATCTGATGTAGGTGTAAGTGGGGAAGACAGTTTACTTTAAAAGCTGATGTAATCCACCAGCACTCGAATCACAATATGAAATGAAAATAGATGTTCAGTTTTCAACAACTGTAATATAATTAACTCTTAGTCTCTGTTTTTACCTAGCTACGGAATCAACTGTTTCACAGTCCTGAGGTTTGTTTGGGGCTATTTGCAGTTCTTGATTTGAGAGAATTGGAGGTGAGATGAATTGAGTGTATAATTAGTCCTTGAAGTTGAAGAGAGCAAGTGAGACACACCTTCTCACCTCCTCTTCTTTGTTATTTTCTTCCTTTTGCTGTTTCCCGCTCCATCTTTGTTCAATGTGCCAGATAAAAAATAGGGTCAGTGATAGGGCAGGAAGTAATTTTTGTTCCTTTTGTTTCTTTGTTTCAAAACTCAAGCTTTTGATTGCAGGATTTTATCTTGCCATTTGTTTTCGGCAGTATTTTTTTATTTTTTTATTTTATTTTATTTTTCTTTTTTTCAAGTTTTTTTTTTCTTTTATTTTTTTTTCCCACTGTACAGCAAGGGGGTCAGGTTATCCTTACATGTATACATTACAATTACATTTTTCCCCCAGCCTTTCTTCTGTTGCAACAGGAGTATCTAGACAAAGTTCTCAATGCTATTCAGAAGGATCTCCTTGTAAATCTATTCTAAGTTGTGTCTGATAAGCCCATGCTCCCAATCCCTCCCACTCCCTCCCCCTCCCATCAGGCAGCCACAAGTCTCTTCTCCAAGTCCATGATTTTCTTTTCTGAGGAGATGTTCATTTGTGCTGGATATTAGAATCCAGTTATAAGTGATATCATATGGTATTTGTCTTTGTCTTTCTGGCTCATTTCACTCAGTATGAGAGTCTCTAGTTCCATCCATGTTGCTGCAAATGGCATTATGTCATTCTTTTTTATGGCTGAGTAGCATTCCATTGTGTATATACACCACATCTTCCGAATCCAATCATCTGTCGATGGACATTTGGGTTGTTTCCATGTCCTGGCTATTGTGAATAGTGCTGCAATGAACATGCGGGTGCACGTGTCTCTTTTAAGTAGAGTGTTGTCCGGATAGATGCCCAGGAGTGGGATTGCGGGGTCATATGGAAGTTCTATGTATAGATTTCTAAGGTATCTCCAAACTGTTCTCCATAGTGGCTGTACCAGTTGACATTCCCACCAACAGTGCAGGAGGGTTCCCTTTTCTCCACAGCCCCTCCAGCACTTGTTATTTGTGGATTTATGAATGATGGCCATTCTGACTAGTGTGAGGTGATATCTCATGGTAGTTTTGATTTGCATTTCTCTTATAATCAGCGATGTTGAGCATTTTTTCATGTGTTTGTTGGCCATCTGTATATCTTCTTTGGAGAAATGTCTATTCAGGTCTTTTGCCCATTTTTCCATTGATTGATTGGCTTTTTTGCTGCTGGGTTGTATAAGTTGTTTATATATTCTAGAGATTAAACCCTTGTCGGTTGCATCATTTGAAACTATTTTCTCCCATTCTGAAAGTTGTCTTTTTGTTTTCTTTTGGGTTTCCTTTGCTGTGCAAAAGCTTTTCAGTTTGATGAGGTCCCATGGGTTTATTTTTGCTCTAATTTCTCTTGCTTTGGGAGACTGACCTGAGAAAATATTCATGATGTTGATGTCAGAGAGTGTTTTGCCTATGTTTTCTTCTAGGAGTTTGATGGTGTCGATGTCAGAGAGTGTTTTGCCTATGTTTTCTTCTAGGAGTTGGATGGTGTCCTGTCGTATATTGAAGTCTTTCAGCCCTTTTGAGTTTATTTTTGTGCATGGTGTGAGGGTGTGTTCTAGTTTCATTGCTTTGCATGCAGCTGTCCAGGTTTCCCAGCAATGCTTGCTGAATAGACTTTCTTTTTCCCATTTGATGTTCTTGCCTCCCTTGTCAAAGATTAATTGACCACAGGTGTCAGGGTTCATTTCCGGATTCTCTATTCTGTTCCATTGGTCTGTCTGTCTGTTTTGGTACCAGTACCACACTGTTTCGATGACTGTGGCTTTGTAGTGTTTCTTGAAGTCTGGGAGAGTTATGCCTCCTGCTTGGTTTTTGTTTCTCAGGATTGCTTTGGCGATTCTGGGTCTTTTGTGGTTCCATATAAATGTTTGGATTGTTTGTTCCAGTTCTGTGAAAAATGTCATGGGTAATTTGATAGGGATTGCATTGAATCTGTAGATTGCTTTGGGTAGTATAGCCATTTTTACAATTTTGATTTTCCCAATCCAGGAACATGGAATATCTTTCCATTTCTTTACATCTTCTTTGATTTCTTTGATTAAAGTTTTATAGTTCTCAGCATATAGGTCCTTTACCTCCTTGGTCAGGTGTATTCCGAGGTATTTGATTTTGTGATGTGCAATTTTAAAAGGTATTATATTTTTGTATTCCTTTTCTAATAGTTCATTGCTGGTATACAGAAATGCCACTGACTTCTGAATGTTAATCTTATATCCTGCTACTTTGCTGAATTTATTAATCAGTTCAAGTAGTTTTGGGGTTGAGTCCTTAGGGTTTTCTATGTATAGTATCATGTCATCTGCATACAGTGACAGTTTGATCTCTTCTCTTCCTATATGGATGCCTGTTATTTCTTTTGTTTGTCGAATTGCTGTGGCTAGGACTTCCAAAACTATGTTGAAGAGCAGTGGTGAGAGTGGGCATCCATGTCTTGTTCCAGATTGGAGTGAGAAGGCTTTCAGTTTTTCCCCATTGAGGATTATATTTGCTGTGGGTTTCTCATAAATGGCTTTGATTATATTCAGGAATGTTCCCTCTATACCCACTTTGGTGAGGGTCTTGATCATGAATGGATGTTGGACTTTGTCAAATGCTTTTTCTGCGTCTATTGAGATGATCATATGATTTTTGACTTTTTTTTTTGTTAATGTGGTGTATGATGCTGATTGAATTGCATATGTTGAACCATCCTTGTGAACCTGGGATGAACCCAACCTGGTCATGGTGTATAATTTTTTTGATATGTTTTTGGATTCGGTTGGCTAAGATTTTGTTGAGAATTTTTGCATCTATATTCATCAGTGATATTGGGCGATAGTTTTCTTTTTTGGTGGTATCTCTGTCTGGTTTTGGAATGAGGGTGATGGTGGCATCATAGAATGTCTTTGGGAGTATTCCTTCTTCTTCAACCTTTTGAAAGAGTTTAAGGAGGATGGGCACCAATTCCTCTTTATATGTTTGATAGAATTCACCTGTGAAGCCATCTGGTCCTGGACTTTTATTTGTAGGGAGTGATTTTATGACCTCTTCAATTTCATTTCTAGTGATGGGTCTGTTCAGTTGGTCTGTTTCCTCTTGATTCAGTTTTGGCAGGCTGTAAGATTCTAGAAAATTGTCCATTTCTTCCAGATTGTCAAACTTGTTGCCATATAGTTGTTCATAGTATTCTCTTATGGTTTTTTGTATTTCTGCTGTATCCATTGAGAGTTCTCCTTTTTCATTTCTAATTTTGGTTATTTGGGTTCTTTCTCTCCTCTTTTTAGTGAGTCTGGCCAGGGGTTTGTCAATTTTGTTCACCTTCTCAAAGAACCAGCTCTTGGTTTTATTAATTTTCTCTATTGTTTTTTGAGTCTCTATTTTATTGATTTCTTCTTTGATCTTTATAATTTCCTTCCTTCTGCTGACTTTAGGACTTTTTGGTTCTTCTTTTTCTAATTCCTTTAGGTGGAGGGTTAAGTTCTCCATTTGGGATCTTTCTTCTTTTTTGAGAAAGGCCTGTATTGCTATAAATTTCCCTCTGAGCACTGCTTTCGCAGCATCCCAGAGATTTTGAGCAGTTGTGTCTTCATTATCATTTGTTTCAAGGTAGTTTTTAATTTCCTTCTTGATTTCCTCATTGACCCATTGGTTTTTTAGTAGCATGTTGTTTAGTCTCCATGTAGTAGGTTTTTTCTCTTTCCTTTTCCCATGGTTGATTTCTAATTTCATGGCATTATGGTCAGAGAAGATACTTGAGATAATTTCTATGCTCCTAAATTTATTGAGATTAGCTTTGTGTCCCAATATGTGGTCGATTCTTGAGAATGTTCCATGAGCATTTGAGAAGAATGTGTATTCTGCTTTTTTTGGATGTAGTGTCCTGAAGATATCAATGAAGTCTAACTTTTCTATTGTTTCCTTTAGGATCTCTGTTGCTTTATTGGTTTTCTGTCTAGAGGATCTGTCCATTGACGTGAGGGGGGTATTAAGGTCTCCTACTATGATTGTATTCTCATCAATATCTCCCTTTATGTCTGTTAATATTTGTTGTATGTATCTGGGTGCTCCTGTATTTGGGGCATATATGTTGACGATAGTAACATCCTCTCCATGGATGGATCCCTTAATCATTAAGTAGTGTCCTTCTTTGTCTTTCTTTATGTCTTTTGTTTTAAAGTCTATTTTGTCTGATATGAGCGTTGCGACTCCTGCTTTTCTGTCATGTCTATTGGCGTGAAATATTTTTCCCCACCCTTTCACTTTCAATCTATATGTATCTTTTGTCCTAAGGTGAGTTTCTTGTAGGCAGCATATTGAAGGTTTTTGCCTTTTTATCCACTCAGCCACTCTGTGTCTTTTGATTGGGGCATTCAGTCCATTGACATTTAAGGTGATAATTGATAGATGATTATTTATTGCCATTTGAACCTCGTGTTCCAGTTGATTCTATGGTTCTCCATTCTTCCTTTCTTTTTTTTTTTTTTTGGTTGGATGGTCTCCTGTTATTATCTGCTTGAGTGTATTTTTTTTTCCATTTTTTGCAAATGCAATATTTGGTTTTGGCTTGTGGTTTCCCTGTTTTTTAAGTATGCTAACCCCTTCCCATAATTGTGTGTTTTAGCCTGATGGTCCTGTAAGTTCAAACACTTCATTACTACATTAAAATTAAGAAGAGAAACATACAAACTAACAAAAAGGGTTATTTACTTCCTAACATCCCTTGCCCACATTTTATGGTTTTGATGACTCTTTTTTATTTTTTTCTTTTTAATTTTATTTTGTTTGAAGCATGTTCATGATTAAATCTGTATGCTGGCTTATTTGAGTGACTGCTCTCTGATTGAGGTTTTCTCAGTCCTAGTTCTTCCTCTTCTTTTTTTTTTTCCCTTTCTTTTTTCTTCCCTTTCCTTCCTTTCTTTTTGGTTTAGAGAAGCCCTTTCAATATTTCCTTTAACCTGGGTTTTGTGTTGCAGTATTCTTTAAGTTTTTGTTTGTTGGAAAAAATTTTTATTTCCCCTTCTATTTTAAATGATATTCTTGCTGGATAGAGTATGCTAGGTTGCATATTTTTTCCTTTTAGCACTTTAAATATCTCTTGCCATTCCCTCCTGGCCTGTAGTGTTTCTGTAGAGAAGTCAGCTGATATTCTTATGGGGGTTCCCTTGTAGGTAACATTCTGTTTTTCTCTTGCTGCCTTTAGGATCCTCTCTTTATCACTAACTTTTTCCATTTTTATTATGATGTGTCTTGCTGTGGGTCTATTTGGGTTCAGTTTGTTTGGGGCCCTCTGTGCTTCTTGTATCTTGAACCCAGTATCCTTTCGATTTGGGAGGTTTCCAGCGATAATTTCTTCAAATATATTTTCCATCCCCTTATCTTTTTCTACTCCTTCTGGAATTCCTATTATGCGTAGATTGGCCTGCTTTATATTATCCCATAGGTCTCTTATATTGCTTTCCAGTTTTTTGATTCGGTTTTCTGTCTGTTGACCGGATTGAGTGATTTCCATTATTCTATCTTCCATATCACTGATTCGTTCTTCTGCATTATTCATTCTGGTTTTTACTGCCCTTAGTTCAGTTTGCATCTCTGCAAATGAATGTTCTAGTTTTTCTTGGCTCCTCCTTATATTTTCTAGTTCCTTTCTGAGGGTATCTGCATCACTGTTCATATCTTCTCTTAATTCCTTCAGTATTTTCACTATTTCTCTTTTGAACTCCAGGTCTGTCAGACTGCCGAGATCTGTTTCATTGTTGACTGTTTTAGGTGAGTTCTCCTGTTGGTTTGACTGGGGGTGGTTTCTCTGCTTCTTCATCTTGCTTGTTGTTTTCTTTCTCCTGAGGGAGTTGTACTCTCCGTTATCAGGCAGTGTTTGCCTTGTCACTGCCATGGAATATTTCCTGAGGGCTGGCATTGTTGGTCAATCTTTTTTGAGGCAGTGTGGCTTTTCTGGAGTGTTGATGGGGCTAACAGTGTTTCTTTGAAGCAAAGGAGGACTTCCTGAGGGCAGACAGGACTGGGAGGTCCACACCACGATGGTAGCAGATTTCACTTGGTCATGCAGATCTTGCTCCGGTGTTTTTAGGCTGTGGGGTTCTTGCAGGGGGTTGGCGGTGTTGGGCAGCTGTTCCTCAGGAGTGCAGCACCCCCTGGGGGCTGGAGCAGCTATCTGGGTCACTGAGAACCTAAGAGGCTCTTCCCTAGGGCAGCCCAACTCAGAAGGATGGCCTGAGAATGTAGGCAGATCTTTTCACAGTCTGGCCAAGCTTGTTGCAGCTTTTCTGGGCTGCAGGGACTCTTCTAGGGGGCTGGTGGTGCTGAGCAGCTATTCCACGGGAGTGGGGCACCCCCTAGGGGCTTGGGCGGGTAGCAGGGCCGCTGGAAACCCAAGAGGCTCCTCCCCGGGGCAGCCCGACTCAGAAAGACCGTCTGAGATCTTTTCCCGACTCGGCCAGGCTTGTTACAGCTTTTCTGGGCTGTAGGGGGTCCTGCCTGGAGCTGGCAGTCCTATGCAGCTGATCCACTAGGGCACCCCCTGGGGGCTTGGGCGGGTAGCAGGGCCGTTGGAAACCCAAGAGGCTCCTCCCCGGGGCAGCCCGACTCAGAAAAACCATCCAGAAATTAGGCAGATCTATTCACGGCCTGGCTAGGCTTGTTGTAGCTTTTCTGAGCTGCAGGCCTTTTCTCGGGGGCTGGTGGTGTTTGGTGCTACTCAGCGGAAGTGTAGCCCCTCCAAAGGGCAAGCAGGCCTGTGCAGGGACAGCCCCTGCGGTGGTAGGCTTCAGGCAATTGTTGAGGCCAGCCCTCCTGGATGGCAGGCAGCCCCAGGTTCGGTGAGAGCGTAGGGGGTGGCGGGGGTGGGGGGAGGGGATGCACTGGGAAGCACAGCTTTCAGCTAGCTAGCGGACCTGTAAGCTTGCTGGGGCGTGGGGGGTATTCTATGGGGACCCACCCCTTCTTCTCTCCCCTCCCCAGCACGGGCGCAGACCAGGCTCTTTTCCCAGGTTCCCTCTGATGCGGCTTTCCACTTCCCCGCCCCTAGAGTATTGCTCCCTTCCTCTGCGACAGCTTTGTTTTCTAGTCTCCCAGGCAGTCTCTGCCCCGTCAAATGGTTTCTAGACCTCCCAAGCAGTTTCCGATCCGCCCCGCCCCCCCAGCCCAGGGACTATCCTCTGGAGCCTAGGTCTCGGTGCCCAGCCCCCACCCAGGTGTCCCCTGGCCCTTTCTCGGCGACCAACCCTTGGAGGCGAGGTCTCGGTGTCCAGCCCCCACCCAGGCATCCCCCGGCCCTTTCCCTGGGACTAACCTCTGGAGCCGAGGACTCGGTGCCCAGCCCCCACCCAGGCGTCTCAATTTTTGGTGACTGTGCCCATAGTTCAGATGGTCCGTTCGGTTCTTGATCGGCTTTTCCGTACTCCAACTCACTGCTACACTCTTCTCTGCATCTGGAGATTCCTCTGGTTCGTTTGATCTTTCCCCCGTGTGGGTGACTTTCCAGGGTGCGGGATCCCTTTCTCCTCCGCAGTTCCCTTTCGGGAGCGCCCGTCCCGCTCGGATTCTCCTTCTCTCACTCTCCTCTTTTCTCCCATTCTGCCCTGTAATGTCACGAACTTCTTGCCGTTATTGGAGTTTAGGTTCTTCTGCCAGCGATTGATTGCTGTTCTGTGCGAGTCATTTATTCTGTAGATGTGCTTTTTTTTGTTGTGTTTGTGGGAGAGGGCGAGCGTGTCCCTCTACTCCTCCGCCATCTTGTCCTCTACTGGCAGTATTTTTTTATTCCCCTTCTTTTCCTCTTGGTTTCCTATTCTTTTGTTCTCTGTCTCTCTTATCTTTCTTCCCCATCAGTCCTCACGCCTTCTCTTCTTTTTTCCAGGTTATGGTATAAATTGGAGAGTTAGGGTATTAATAGCATGGGGATGAGTAAAGTGTGTGTCTGAAAGAACTGTGTGCCTGTCCAAAAGTCTGGCATCCAAGTAGAGTCACCGTGGTGCTGGGAGGTAAATTAGAACTGGCTGAAGAGAGTGTCCAGGGGTGGGCTTGAGCTATCTCCAGGTCTTTAGAGCCTGCATGTAATATGTGGGGACTCTTGACATCTCCATATCTCCAATAGGAAGATACAAAGACATTAGAAGTACTGATGGAGAAGGAGAGGTCCAAGGTTGGGTAAAGGCAGCCATGAATTACTGGGACAGTAGGGAGGACCACAGACTCTAGTATTGCTAGCCAGCTCAGTGTCCAAAAAAATCCAGAGGTACTAGCCACAACCCGGAGACACCAGAGATGAACTCCATGGACCAGACAACATCAACCACACCACATTAGGGATAGCCAAAGGATCCACCATTCCTAGAAGAATCCAGGAGGGAGAGGAGGGGGAGAGACCTCCCGAAAGAGGAAAAATAGCTCTGAAGGAATTTTGCATTTAAAATTCATGACTGTTTTTGTTTTGCTTTTTTTTTTTGTCTTTTTGCTATTTCTTGGGCCGCTCCTGTGGCATATGGAGGTTCCCAAGCTAGGGGTCCAATTGGAGCTGTAGCCACCAGCCTACGCCAGAGCCACAGCAACTCTGGATCCGAGCCGAGTCTGCAACCTACACCACAGCTCACGGCAACGCCGGATCGTTAACCCACTGAGCAGGGACAGGGACCGACCCGCAACCTCATGGTTCCTAGTCGGATTCGTTAACCACTGCGCCACGACGGGAACTCCTGTTTTGCTTTTTTTTAATAATGATTTTTATTTTTTTTCCATTATAGCTGGTTTACAGTGTTCTGCAAACTTTCTACTGTACAGCAAGGTGACCCAGTCGCACATGCATGTATACATTCTTTTTTCTCACATTATCATGCTCCCAAAGACTGTTTTTATTTCAAAAAACACTGAATTACTTTTAAGTGACAAATGTAAGATTTTCTCCTGCCAGTGGATAAGCAGTAAGGTCCTGCTGTATAGCACAGGGAACTATATCCAATCCCTTTGATATAACATGATGAAAGATAATATGAGAAAAAGAGTGTATATACATGTGTCTGGGTCACTTTGCTGTACAGCAGAAATTGACAGAATAATATAAATCAACTATAATAAAAAATTGTTAAAAGGAAAAAAAATTTTCTCCTGCCATTAGCAAGAATGCGACACCAGAACAAGATGAAGGCAACTATAGGGAGGAAAAGGACCTAGGCATCTCTGAGTTGTGTGCAAATTTCAATCCTTCTTTTAGGGGTGTGTGTTTTGAAAGGGGGAAATCAGTATGTTAATAGAGGTCAACTCTGAATGGTGGAATAATTGTTTTATTTTTCTTTTTATCATCCAACATATATTTACTGAATATTTACTTTATGCCGAACATGATTCTTTGCACTTATCTTTCTTAATTTCTTCACAATCATACAATTTCTATGTTTTGCTCTTGTAAGGAGGAAAGCATAGTTCAATGCTATTTAAAGAAAATATATCTATTCAATCCACTCATTGTGTGTGTTTTTTGTTTGTTTGTTTTTTGTTTTTTGTCTTTTTAGGGCTACTCCTATGGCATATGGAAGTTCCCAGGCTAGGGATCAAATCAGAGCTGCAGCTGCCAGCCTACCCCACAGCCAAAGCAACACTGGATCCTTAACTCACTGAGCGAGGTCAGGGATCGAACCCACGTCCTCACACATATTAGTCAGATTCTTAACCTGCTGAGCCATGATGGGAGCTCCTCATTATGGTATTTGAATGATCCATGTCCCACCGTGTGAGTTGTAAACCAGGCCTTGGAGTGAATTCTTCTGTTTCTGGGTATATGCTTTTGAAGTTCATTAAGTATATATTCCAAGCGTCTCAGGAATCATTTTGCAGAGTTTATATAGAGCTTAATTTCCATGCAGACCTTTTCTTTCACAAGTTCAGACCTATCACATTTGATTATATACAACCCAGCATTCTGTTTTGATCTTCAGAATCAGAGTGAGATTACCAAGTAGCTTGATACCCTAGTGCTCAAAGGATCATATCCAAGAATGGATGAAAAAGGTTCAGTGAAAATCAAGTCTGGTAGTGGATTGCTTTTTTGAAACAAAGACCTCTCTCTGTAATGACCACACCAAATGCGATGGGTGTTCTTTTGCACCACTGGTGCGAATGTAAGTTGGTGCAGCTATTATGGAAAAGAGTATGGAGGTCCCTCCATTTTCACTGGCCCTTATTTTGTTTCTTTTTTCTTTTTTCTTTGGGGTCTTTTTAGAGCCACACCTGTGGCACATGGAGGTTCCCAGGCTAGAGTTGGAATAGGAACTGTAGCTGCTGGCAACACTGGGTCCTTAACCCCCTGAGCGAGGCCAGGGATTAAACCTGTGTCCTCATGGATGCTTGTCAGATTCGTTTCCCCTGAGTCATGACAGGAGCACCTCCTTTTTATTTCTAAGTGTTCATTGACAGTTTGGAATATCAGTCACATACTTCACTTTTTTCTTCCACAAAAGAATGACCGATGATAAATGTATAGTTACCCTCATCTCAACATTCTAGTAATGCCCGTATAAACACATGCCAGCCATATCCTGCCTAGGAACTGTTTTTTCTGTTAATTTGTAATGTGTTTCCTTGGAGATAATGTTTACTTCTGTAGAGTTCTTTAAGAATGGATTTCTCAGAGTTCTCTGGTGGCCTAGCAGTTAAGGATCCAGCATTATGACTGCTGTGGCTCAGATCACTGCTGTGGTGCCAGTTCAATCTGTGGCCTGAGAACTTCGCATGCTATGGACATGGCCAAAAAAAAAAAAAAAAAAAAAGAAGAGAGAGAGAATTGTTTTCTTTTCACTTGTTCTTGCAGAGAGGACAGGATGAATGATGATTATGGTGAGATGATAATGGTGATGCTGCTGCTGCTAATTATCATGATGGTGATGATTATTATGATAATACAGCAAAAATTATAAGAATTCCTATGCACCACACACTATTCTAAGTACATTGCACACATGAACTCACAGTAGCCTTATAACTAGGTGCTTTTTTAATCTCCATTTATTTTCAGAAGAGAAAAAAAAAATGAGGCTCAAAGAGAGGAAATAGGAGTTCCTGTTGTGGCTCAGCAGGTTAAATACCGGGCATTGTCTCTGTGAGGATGTGGGTTCAATCCCTGGTCTCACTCATTGATTTAAGGATCTGGTGTTGCCACAAGCTGTGGTATAGGTTGCAGATGTGGCTCCTCACAGTTCTGATGTTTCTGTGGCTATGGTGTAAGCCTCAGCTGCAGCTCCGATCCAACCTCTAGCCAGGGAACTTACATATGCTGGAGGTATGGCAATGCAAAAAGAGAGCAAGAGAGAGAAATGAAGTAACTTGCTTACCATTGCAGTTTGCCTGTGGAAGAGGCTGAATGTGCAGTCTTCTCAAAGTACACTCTCTATAATTAGAAACCACATTGAGATTATCATATATACTAAAAATCTTTGTAATATATAAATATGGTAAAATTTGTTGCCTTCTAAGATGGAATCTATTTTTTTAAATGCAAGATTATTGCTTCATGCCAACATAACCATATTTTTTTACTTAAATGGTGACATCCCACAGATTAAACTATTCCTCATTTAATTTTATATGTCTTAAAATGAATCAATATCTGTTTTCAGAGTTTAATGTGGCTTTAAATTCACATGGAAATTTAGGGAAACAAATATAATTGCTATTCTGAGAACTACAAAAGGGAGAAACCACAAAAGAACACCTCTGCTCAAAAAAAAAGCAAGCACAGTTTCATCTGTCCTGGAAAATAATGAAATTTTTGTAAGTGGTTCCTGAGATTGAAAAATGGTTTTATGATTCTTAGAGAGTTTGTTTGTCAAAATTACCATATTCTGTTTACAAGAAAATGAACTAACTTCTAATGAAAGAGTTGTATTTAAGGGTGCTATTTGGTTTCTAATTACCTATTTTCTGGTATAAGGCAAAGGAATAGTTTGCATAAAAACCAGTGAAAGAAACTGTTGCTTAACAAATGTGAAGGCAATCCAAAGTATCTCATATTTTCTTCGTATTCCTGAACCCCCCCCCCAAAAGCCTCTTGCATTTTTTTCCTGTAGCATATTTTGGAATGAATTAAATGCATTCTGTGAAAAGATGCAACAATGCTTAGAAATTCCCTCATTCTCTATTACTTGCAGGTTGAGCCACATGAAAGGGACATTCTACAGGTCCTGTATGCATTTATTCACAGTGAATGCCTGCACTGTGTCAAGCACTGTTCTTGACCTAGGGAACACAAAGATAAAGAACATTACTCTTTTCTGAAGGAATTCAGTAAAGGAGCCATAAAAATTAAAAAGAGAATTACATGACAAGGTGATAAGTATCTTGATAATAAAGCTAAAGTGCTCAAAAAGGACAGTTAGCTCTCTAATCCAAGCTTAGGGTCATAGAAAACTCCTATAGCAGATGCCCTAAGTTGAGTCCTAAAAGACTAATAGACATTAACAGGGAAATGGGTGTGTTCAGTTCAGATGGAAGGAGTAGCATGTGCATTGGCTTGGAGACACAAATGGGCATGGCTCATTTAAGGAATATAAGGAAATTGGGCTGAGCAAGGATAAAGGGTACTGATGAGTAATAGCAAAAAGAGAGGCTAGAGTTAGGTAGGGATTACATCATGGAAGGTTTTGAATAGCCAGATCACTTGGTCAAGTTAAGGACAAGCCATTGAGGACAAGCCCTTAAAGGAGAGTGACGTGGTGAAATCGGGGCTTGGTACAATGACTTGGGTTGCCTTGAAAAGTATGTATTAGAGACTGGATGATCAGTTTGGATGTAATTGCTATGATATAGAGGAGGCTTGATGATGATCTGAAATAAAATTGCTTTAGTTAGGGTGGGCTTATTGCTGTAACAAAAAGCTCCATACCATCCCAGCTTAATACAATAAAATATCCTTTCTTAGTCACATATAATTTGAGAACACGTGAGGAGAGGGAAGTGTTCTATTCTATGTTGTCATTTATGAACCTAAACTTCTATCCAGTGCTTCTGCCATTCCCCTAGGGCCATAGGATCCTTGACTATGTCTGCTTTATTCTGTGTTACTGACAGAGGAAGGACTAGAGCAGATATTGAATATTGGGGAGAGATTTTAGGATCCAGGCTAAAGTGTCACACAGCATTTCTGTCCAGAATACATTACACGGCTCTACCTAGGCACAAGGAATTCTGAGAAGTAGCCTCTATTGCTTTGGAGGAAAACAAAATGGGTTTAGTGAACACAGGCTGCTACCCAACTGTCTTCGACCTGTGGAATGTCCATTTCATGTGGCTCAACCTGAAAGTAATAGAAGAGACAAGGAAGTAATCTCAAGAGTTGTTAAAAAAAAGGGGGGGGGGTTTAGTGACCAGTTGGGTAGAGGCTGTGAAAGGAGGAAGAATGTATGTTTTATGGCTGGGTTGAGTCATTGGTGGATGGTTCTACCATTTGTTCAGATAAGGAATATGGTTGTTTCAAAAGATAACAGAGGGAAGAGGCAGGGTTTGAGATGTTTCCCACAGATCTCCACAGGGCTTTCTGCCTCCTTTTCTTTACACATCTGCTAAAATGTCACTCTAAATA
This sequence comes from Phacochoerus africanus, assembly GCF_016906955.1. Taxonomy (NCBI): domain Eukaryota; kingdom Metazoa; phylum Chordata; class Mammalia; order Artiodactyla; family Suidae; genus Phacochoerus; species Phacochoerus africanus. The sequence goes on from NC_062550.1 coordinate 55,111,502, forward strand.
AAATAGCAACATCCTCACTCTCTCTTTTCCTATTATCCTACTTGATTTTCTTTGTGCCCTGCCCACATAGAGTTCATTTTTTGTTTATTGGTTGTCTTTTCTAGGGGGAAGAGACTTTGTTTATATTGTTCACTGCTTTATCCAGTAATGCATAGAAAAATGCCTGGTACATAACTGATACCCAATAATTGTTGAGTGCCTAAATGAATCAAAATGGAAATGGCCAGCAGTCTGTTGGTTATAATAATAAATAATAATAGTTGTGGAATGTGACAATGGGATAGATACTATTCTAAATACTTTGCAAGTATTAATTAATGTAATAAAGCATTCCTATAAGCTAGATACAACTAATATCTCTACTTTACAGATAAAGAAACTGAAGTACATACAGCTTAAGATATGTAGAAAAGTGACCAAGCCCACAATGTTAGTTAAAAATGAGATTTAAATGTATGTTTATACTTGTTATAATTATGCATTTATGCCCTGTAATTCCTGGAGCCAGAAATTATGAAGTCATCAGTAAGAATTTAGGTGTGAATAGAGGTCAACCTATCCCTTGAAAATTTTTCACATTGCTTTGGAACTTCATCCTGTATCTGCCAGAGAGTTCAATGCTCTCTCCAATATTTTCAGAATTTCCATAAGCTTGAATTTGCATGATCATTATTGATTCCAATTACCCATTACTTTTAATTACCTTCAGTTTATTTGTCTCCTCATCTCACCTCCTGTGTCTTTTCCTTCCTTCCTATTTTACATCAGGGCAGACATATATTAAAGCTTTCTTAAATATTCCAGAAAACTATCCCCTAATGCCTTATGTATATGTAATAAAATTTTTAGAAAGTTTAAGTTAGGAGAGTGGAGACACTGAAAAACTATCAAGCAAAGAATATCAAAATAGAACACCTGAGATTTCTGTTCTTAAAATGATTTAACTGAGAGGATTAGGGATAAGATGGTGGAGTAGAAGGACTTGGGCTCACCTCCTCCCTCAAAAACACCAGAATCACAACTAACTGCTGAACAACCATCAACAAAAAAGATTGGAAACTACCAAAAAAAAAAAAAGATATTCTATACCCAAATACAAAGAAGAAGCCACATCAAGATGGAGAGGTGCTTTCACAATGTAAGCAATCCCATACTGGCTGAGTGGGTGATCCACAAATGGAAAATAACTATATCACAGAGTATCTCCCATAGGAGTAAGAGTTCTGAACCCCACGTCAGGTTCCCCAGCCTGGCGATCTGGCATTGGGAAGAGGAGCCCCCAGAGCACTTGGCAATGAATGCTATCAGGGCTTGAGAGCAGGAGCACCACAGGAATGGAGGAAACAGAGACTCCACGATTGAAGGGTGTACACAAGGTTTCACATTCACTGGTTCCCAGGGCAAAGCAAGGACTCCATAAGCATCCGGGGCAGACCTACTGTGGTTCTTGGAGTGACTCCTGGTAAAGCAGGAATAAGCTATAGCTCACTATGGGGACAGGACATTGGAGGCAGAGGCCCCAGGGAGTAATCATGGGCATGCCTTTTTGGAATGATCTCACCTCACCCAGTAGCCTACAGGCACCAGTGCTGAGAAGCACCAGGCTAAACAATTAACAAGGTGGAAACACAGCCCCAAGCACTGGCAGACAGGCTGCCTAAAATTGTCCTAGGCACACAGCCTCCTCTAATCACACTTCTCGATACAGTCCTGCCCACCAGAAGGAAAAGACCTAGCTCCACCCATCACTGGGCAGACCCCAGTCCCTCCCAGCAGGAAGCCTGTGCAAGCCCCTGGATCAACTTCTTCTACCAAGGTACAGACACCAGAAGCAAGAGGTGCTACAACCCTTCAGACTGCAGGAAGGAGACCACAAACACAGGAAGCTAGACAAAATGAAGCAGTAGATAAAAACATTCCAGACAAAGGAACAAGACAAAACCCCAGAAGAACAACTAAAGTGAAGTGGAGATAGACTACATTAAAAAAAAAAAAAGAAAAAAAATCAGTGTAATGATAATAAGGATGATCCAAGATCTTGGGAAAAACATGGAGGCAGAGATCAAGAAATTACAAGAAATTCTTAACCAAAAAATAGAAGATTGAAAGAACAGAGATGAACAATACAATACAATAACAGTAATGAAAAATACACTAAAAGGAATTAATGAGATAGCAGAAGAACAAATAAGATGGAAGACAGATTGGTGGAAATCACTGATGTGGAACAGAATAAAGAAAAGAGAATGAAAGGAAATGAGAAAAATCTAAGGGACTTCTGGGACTACATTAAATGCACCAACATTTGCATTATGGGGGGGTGCAGAAGGAGAGAAGGGGCCAGATAATATATTTGAGGATGGAAGAAGATATTCCATGCAAACAGAAATCAAAAGAAATCTGGAGTAGCAATACTCATATTAGACAAAACAGACTTTAAAATAAAGAATGTTAGAAGGGAAAAAGAAGGACACTATATAATGATCAAAGGATTAATCCAAAAAGAAAATATAATAGTTTAAATATATATGCACCCAACATAAGAGCACCTCGGCATACAAGGCAACTGCTAACGCCATATAAATGAAAAATAGACAATAACAGTAATGGTGGGAGACTTGAACACCCCACTTTCAGCAATGGACAGATTGTCCAGGCAGAAAATCAGTAAGGAAACACAGACCATAAGGATTAGATGGACTCAACTGATGTCTATAGAACATTCCATCTGAAAGCAGAAGAATCCATATTCTTCTCAGGCCCCCATGGAAGGTTCTCCAGGATAGATCACATTCTGGGCCGCAAATCAAGCCTCAGTAAATTTAAGAAAATTGAAATCATCTTTTCAGACCACAGTCTCTAAGATTAGAAATCAGTTACAAAGAAAAGGCTGCAAAAACACAAACATGTGGAGGCTAAACAATATGGTAGTAAACAGCCAGTGGGTCACTGAAGAAATCAAAGAGGTAATCAAAAAATACCTAGAGACAAATGAAAATGAAAACACCATGATCCAAAACCTATGGGATGCAGCAAAAGCAGTTCTAAGAGGGAAGTTTATAGTAATACAAGCTTACCTCAAGAAACAAGAAAAATATCAAACAACTTAATCTCATACCTAAAACAACTAGAGAAAGAACAAATAAACTCCAAAGTGAGCAGAAGGAAAGAAATCATAATGATCAGAGCAGAAATAAATGAAATAGAGTTGAAGAAAACAATTGAAAAGATCAATGAAACTAAAAGCTGGTTCTTTGAAAAGATCAACAAAATTGATAAACCCTTAGCCAGACTCATTAAGAAAAAAGAATATGAGAGGGCTCAAATTAAGAAAATTAGAAACAGAAAAGGAGAAGTTACAGCTGACACCATGGAAATACAAAGGATCATAGGAGACTGCTACAAGCAACAATATGCCAATAAAATGAAGAACTTAGAAGAAATGAACAAATTCATAGAAAGGTGCAATCTTCCAAAACTGCCCAAGGAAGAAATAGAAAATATGAACAGACCACTCCCAAGTACTAAAATTGAAGCTGTGATTTAAAAACTTACAAAAAAAAATTACAACAAACAAAAGTCCAGGGCAGATGACTTCACAGATGAACTATATGAAACATTTAGAGAAGAGCTAACACATATCCTTCTGAAACTATTCCAAAATATTGCAGGGGAAGGAATACTCCCAATCTCATTCTATGAGGCCACCATGGCCCTGATACCAAAACCAAAGATACAACAAAAAAACAAAATTAGAGAGTTCCCATTGTGGCTCAGCAGTAATAAACCTAACTAGTATTCAAGAGGATGTGGGTTTGATCTCTGGCCTCACGCAATGGGTAAAGAGGTTCAGGATCCTGCATTGCCATGAGCTGTGATGTGGGTCACCAGTGTGGTTCAGATCTTGCATTGCAGTGGCTGTAGCATAGGCTGGTGGCTGTAGCATAGGCTGGCAACTGCAGCTCTGATTCAACCCCTAGTCTGGGAACTTCCATGTGCCCCAGGTAGAGCCCTTAAAAAAATAGTGAAAAAGAAAATTATAGGCCAATGAACGTAGATGCAAAACCCTCAACAAAATACTAGCAAACCAAATAGAACAATACATAAAACATTAAAAGGATCATATTCCATGATCAAGTGGGATTTATTCCAGGGATGCCAGTGTTCTTCAATATCCAAAAATTGATCAGTGTAATATATTATATCACATTAACAAATCGAAATAAAAAACCATTTGGGGAGTTCCCGTCGTGGCGCAGTGGTTAACGAATCCGACTAGGAACCATGAGGTTGCGGGTTCGGTCCCTGCCCTTGCTCAGTGGGTTGACGATCCGGCGTTGCCGTGAGCTGTGGTGTAGGTTGCAGACGCGGCTCGGATCCTGCGTTGCTGTGGCTCTGGTGTAGGCCGGTGGCTACAGCTCCGATTCAACCCCTAGCCTGGGAACCTCCATATGCCGCGGGAGCGGCCCAAGAAATAGCAACAACAACAACAACAAAAACAAAAACAAAAACCATTTGGGAGTTCCTATTGTGGTGCAGTGGAAACGAATCCAACTAGGAACCATGAGGTTGTGGGTTCGATCCCTGGCCTCGCTCAGTGGGTTAAGGACCTGGCAGTGTCATCAGCTGTGGTGTAGGTGGCATATGTGGCTCACATCTGGCATTGTTGTGGCTGTGGCATAGGCCGGCAATAACAGCTCTGATTCGACCCCTAGCCTGGGAACCTCCATATACTACAGGTGCAGCCCTAAAAAGACAAAAGACAAAAAACTAACAACAACAAATATGATCACTTCAATGATTGTGAAAAAAAGCTTTTGACAAGATCCAACACCCATTTATGCTCACCTACAGAAAGAGGACTTAGAGGAAACCTACCTCAACATAGTAAAGGCCATATATGACCGGCACACAGGTAGCATCATTCTCAATGGTGAGAAACAAAGAATTTCCACTAAGATTAGGAAAAAGAAAAGGATGTCTGCTCTCACCACTTTTATTCAACATAGTTTTGGAAGTTCTAGCCACTGCAATCAGAGAAGAAAAAGAAATAAATGTAATCCGAATTGGAAAAGAAGTAGTAAAATCATTGCTATTTACAGATGACTTGATACTATACATAGAAAATCCTAAAGATCCTATCAAAATGTAAATCGATGAAACTGGAACACACCCTCACACTATGCACAATAATAAACTCAAAATGGCTTAAAGACTTAAAAGACAAGACACCATCAAACTCCTAGAAGAGAACATAGGCAAAACATTCTCTGACATCACCCTTATGAATATTTTCTCAGGACAATCTCCCAAGGCAACAGAAATAAAAGCAAAAATAAACCAATGGGACCTAATCACACTGACAAGCTTTTGCACAGCAAAGGAAACCATAAAAACAAAAAACAAAAACAAGAAGACAGCTTACAGAATAGGAGTAAATAGTTTCAAACGAAGTAACTGACAAGGGCTTAATCTCTAAAATACGCAAACAACTTATACACCTCAACAGCAGAAAAGCCAACAACCCAATGGACAAATGGGCAAAAGACCTGAATATACATTTCTCCAAAAAAGATGTACAGATGGCCAACAGGCACATGAAAAAATTCTCATAGTCACTGATTACTAGAGAAATGTAAATCAAAACTGCCACGACATACCACCTCACACCAGTCAGAATGGCTAACATTAATGAGTCCACAAATAATAAATACTGGAGGAGCTGTGGAGAAAAGGGAACCCTCCTTCACTGTTGGTGGGAATGTAAATTGGTACAACCACTATAGAAAACAGTATGGAGGTATGTCAAAAAACTAAATAGAGAACTACCATATGACCCAGCAATCCCACTTTTGGGCATATATCTGGACAAAACTTTCCTTGAAAAAGACACATGCACCCAAATGTTCATTGCAGCACTGTTCACAATAGCCAAGACACGGAAACAACCCAAATGTCCATGGACAGATGAGTGGATTAAGAATATATGGTATATACACAATGGAATACTACTCAGCCATAAAGAAGAATGAAATAATGCCATTTGCAGCAACATGGATGGAACTAGAGACTCATACTAAGTGAAGTAAGTCAGAAAGAGAAAGACCAATGCCATATGATATCACTTATATCTAGAATCTAATATATGGCACAAATGAACCTTTCCATAGAAAAGAAACTCATGGACTTGGAGAATAGACTTGTGGTTGCCAAGGGGGAGGGGAGGGAGTGAGATGGATTGGGAGCTTGGGTTTAATAGATGCAAACTATTGTCTTTGGAATGGATAATCAGTGAGATCTTTCTGTATAGCACTGGGAACTATATCTAGTCACTTATGATGGAGCATGATAATGTGAGAAAAAGAATGTATATATGTCTGTGTGACTGGGTCACCTTGCTGTGCAGTAGAAAATTGACAGAACACTGTAAACCAGCTATAATGGAAAAAATAAAAATCATTATAAAACAAAAAAGAGATGCTATCAGAAAACTACTAAAGCTCAACGGTGAATTCAGTAAAGTCACAGGATACAAAATTAATATACAGGAATCTCTTGCATTTCTATACACTAACAACAAAAGATCAGAAAGAGAAATTAGGAAACAATCCATATACCATCACTACAAAAAGAATAAAATATATGGGAATAAACCTACCTAAGGAGGCGGAAGACCTGTACTCTGAAAACTATAAGATGCTGATGAAAGAAATTGAAGATGGCACAAATAGATGGAAAGATATACCATATTCTTGAAATGGACGAATCAATGTTCTCAAAATGACCATACTTCCCAAGGCAGTCTACAGATTCAGTCCAATCCCTATCAAATTACAAATGGAATTTTTCACAGAACTAGAACAAAAGATTTATACGGAAACACTAAAGACCCCGTATAACCAAAGCAATCCCGAGAAAGAAAAAAATGGAGCTGGGGAATCAGGCTCACTAACTTCTATCTATTCTACAAAGCTAGAATCATTAAAATAGGATGGTGCTTGCACAAAATTAAAAATATAGATGAGTAGAACAGGATAGAAAGCCCAAGAATAAACACCTATGGGCAACTGATCTGACAAAGGAGGCAAGAAGATGCAACAGAGATGAAATTACCAGTTCAATAAGTGGTGCCAGGAAAACTGGACAGTTGCATATAAAATAACAAAATTAGCACACTTTCTAATGCTATACACAAAATAAATTCAAAGTGGATTAAAGACCTAAATCTAAGATGGGATATTATAAAACTCTTACAAGAAAACATAGGCAGAACACTCTTTGGCATAAATCGCAGCAATATCTTTTTGGATCCACTTCCTAGAGTAATGAAAATAAAAACAAAAATAAACCAGTGGGTTTATAAATAAATAAACTTAAGGGCTTTTGCACAACAGAGGAAACCATAAAACAAAAATACAACCCCCAGAATGGGAGAAAATATTTGCAAATGAACCGACTGACAAGGGAGTAATCTGCAAAATATACAAACTCATGCAGCTCAGATCAAACAAACAACCCAATCAAAAAATGGGCAGAAGAGCTAATAGACATTTCCCTAAAGACATACAGATGGACAAAAAATACATGAAGAAATGCTCAGCATTGCTAATTATTAGAAAAATGCAAATCAAAACTACAACGAGGTGTCACCTCACACATGTCAGTGTAGCCATCATCAAAAAGTCTACAAGTAATAAATGCTGGAAAGGATATGGAGAAAAGGGAACCCTCCTACATTGTTAGTGGGAATGCAGATTGGCACAACCACTATGGAAAATACTATGAAGGTTTCTCAAGAAAAATAAAATAAAAATAGAACTACCATATGATCCAGCAATCCCACTCCTGGGCATCTATCCCAACAAAACTATAATTTGAAGATATATAGGCACTCTCATGTTCATTGGGGAGGTAGTTGTCTCTAGCCAGTTATCTTGTTCGTTCCCACATTTTGTCTGAGTCAGGGTCCTTCCTGGTAGGCATGTGCATCTTTTAGCCAAGTGGATTCCAATGTAAAGATTTCTGCGGGGTTGGCGGCACATATTATGGGTTGGCAACCCCTGTCTCCTTAGGCTACCTTCCTTGACTTGAGGACCTTCTCTGCACATGTGTCAGGCTGGAAAATCCCTCTCAATTAAAGCAGGGTGAGAGGAAATTGTGGTCACTTTGTCTTTTCCTAACCAGGGTCTGATGCTCCTGCATGTGGTCTTAAGATGTCATCAGGAGACTGACCACAGCTGCTCAACCTGGGGCCCAGCTCTCTGCTACCTCGGTTTGTTTTCAGCTAGGGGTGTTGGACAAGAAGAGCTCATGTGGAGAAAATGGACCAGTGAAAGGGAATAGATGAAAATGAAGGCGATAAAGAGGATAACAGGGACCATATCCTTGAGAAGGACAGAAGGACTATATCTCAGATAGTAGGTGAACGAATTCACACAGGGCAGGAGGAATGTATCTTCCCTCTGGGGAAAAGCACCACGGTCTAATTGAAAGAGCATTGAATCAAGAGTCAGATTAAGCTGGAGTTGGAATCTGAAATCTACTGCATACATTCTAGCCATGAAACTTTGCTAAAATTTTTAACTGCTCTGATCCTCAATTTCTTCCACAGCAGAAAAGGGATGATGCCCTCTCCAGTGACAACAGGGCTTAAATAAGATAACAGGTGTTAAGCAGGATCTTATAAAATAATTTGTGGTTTATTTCTGTAATTTGATTATAGTTCTTCTGGTTCTTATCTCGTACTATCAGTAATGTCATAAACAGATCATATCATTTGGAGTGGTTAAGCAATGATATCCTGCACAAGGAACTATATCTAATCACTTGTGATGGAACATGATGGAGGATAATGTGAGAAAAAGAGTGTGTGTGTGTGTGTATAACTGGGTCATTTTGCTGTAAAGCAGAAATTGATAGAACATTGTAAATCAACCATAATAAAAAAGAAAATAAAAAGAAGAAAATGCTCCAGATCCTTCCCCCAAAAAAAGAGATCATATATACTACACTAGTTTTTTCATGTGCTTCAAAGAGATTTTGTGGTTATGTAGTCTCATTAGCATTTGGAATTTTGAATAAATTTTGAGGGTTGACCTTAGGCTTGTTGCCAATGGGCCAGACCTGGTCTGCGTGACTGTTTCACTTAACTATTACTTTTTTTTTTTTAATTTGAAATCCTTTAGCTGGGACATGTGCATTCCATTTTCAGATCTACTCCCTCTAGTCCTATCCTTGGCCCCTTCACATATTTTCCCATTCAGCTTGGCTCCTGGATACACTTGAGTTTTCAACCCCTGATCTAGATTGATTTTTACTGAAACAGCTGATGCCACTGAAAATGGACATGTTGCTGAATCTTCAGGTGGCATTTTCTGTCTGCATTTTACCTGCTCTCTCCCTGGCATCTACCACTGTTGACAAACTTCTGAAACTCTTTCCTCTTCTGTTATGGAACCCTTTCCTCGTTTCCACTCACCTCACTGCCCACCTACCTTTTGTGTGACTCGACCACCTTTGCCCACCATTTCGATGAGGTAATTTGTCAGTGTTTTGTATGTTGGTCCATTGCTTTTCTGGGCCATCTTGTGTCCCTAACTCAACATGTCCATAACTAGGTAATGATCTTTCTCCTCAAGCCACCCTCTCCTATTGTGTTACATGTCATATGGAGAGGAGCCTCCGGAACTTTACTCACCCTCATGCTTAGGAGAGACACAGCTCTATCAACTGGAGCAGAACTCACACTAAGTCAGCATGGACGCTGCCCCATAGACCTCACTGCTGCTTTCCAGTGAAGATGAGCCCTGTTTTTCCCAGTCACCCAAGTCAGCTTCTCCTTCCTCCCCTACAGGTCCTGTGGTAACATCCTCATCATCTCCCTCACAGGCTGACACATGCTAATTAGTTTCCACTTCTCCTTGTGGGTAAAATCTCCACCTTGATGGGCCGTAGGTCAGTGTTTTATGGTACCCTGTGCACCAGGCTAGCCTCATACCTAGCTACTCCCAAGGCACTAAAGTTTTACCCTATTAAATTCTTTGCACTTCTCAGAACCCCCTTCTCTCCTCTTTGTGCCTTTGCCCTCCTTGCTGTCTTAGCCAAACATGCTCTTTCTCTTCAACTCTGTTTACAAAGCTAACTTCTGCCCAGTCTTCAAAATTCAGTTCAGATATATCTATCTCTGAAAGGCCTGTCCTAAATTTCTCTCCTCTTAGCAATATTCCCAGTTTAGGTTTGGACCTTTCACTCTGCAAATATTTTAAAACTTTGCATTCCTAGGGCATATTTTAATAGGTACTATATATGAATGGAAGAGCTTGGTATGTGCTTTATGCAATTTGGTAAAACATTTTCTTGTGGAAGAGATGCCCCCAAATGATAAGAAGGTGCAGAGGAGAGAAGTATTATAAATCAACACAAAAATCAGTGTTCATTGAAAGAGGAAAAGGAAGCAACAGCTGGGTAAGCAAACAGCTGCACAAAGAGAAAAATGACAGCAACCGTGAACATGGCAAATGGTCCAAGATATTAAGAAAGCAAGTAAACATGAGGAAATGAGTTAACCTACTGGAAAACTGCTGAAATATTTGTGCAGGAAGTAAATAATAAGGCAAGACTTCAAATAAAAGTTATAGAGAGAGTTCCTGTTGTGGCTCAGAGGAAATGAACCCAACTAGTATGCATGAGGATGCGAGTTCGATTTCTGACCCAGCTCAGTGGGTTAAGGATCCGGTGTTGCCATGAGCTGCAGTGTAGGCCATAGACACGGTTCAGATCTGGTGTTGTCATGGCTGTGGTGTAGACTAGCAGCTGCAGCTGATTGGAGCCCTAGCCTAGGAACTTCCACAGGCTGCAGGTGCGGCCCTAAAAAAAGAAAAAAGGAAAAAATTATAGAGAAGAAAATTAGAACAAAGATTCAGTATAAAAGAAGTGAACTTTTAAAACTGAAATATGCTTAGATAAATTAACCTGAACATTTGTGACTTTTTTCGGTAAATGTGCTTTGTATGGTATGTACAACATTATAATGATATTAAAAAAAAACTTAAAAAGAATGCAATTATAACCATAGTCCTAATTTATTTGTGTGTTGAAAAGAGTAAACTAAAAACTCAACAATTGTTTTATTTTGCATTTATATGATTGCTAAGGTGTCTTTTCAAAAGGAAATAGTTAATAACACAAATAACACATAAATATATTCACTGTCTGAAGAATAGAATCATTCCAAATAAGGCTAAGGTTTCACTTGACCCTCCACCTGCATCTCCATGCCCACTATTCTCCCCAGTGTTAATCATTGTTTCCAGTTTAGTGTGTATTCTTCCAATATTTCCCCATGCATTTACATACATATATGTAACTATAGAAAATATATATCTGCATCCTGTATGATAACCCACTATACAAATTGCTCTAGTAATTCTGCATCTTCTCTGTTTTTCATGTAACATTTTGTCTTGGATGTATTTCATTTCTATACAAATAGAGATGTTTATTAAAGATTTGCCTTGGATTCAAAGAATGGACATAACACTACTTGTTTTGCCATCCTCTTTGTGAAGGACACTTAGTTGTCTCTGATTTTCCACATACATTAGCAAACATTCATGAATATTAGTGCCATGTGCCAAGCATCCTTCTTAGTGCTGTAGATTTAGCGGTAAACAAAATGAAGTCCCCTCTATAGTATACTTCAAGAGGACACAAACAATAAATAAAGACATACATATATAGTAAAATGCCATGTAGTGGTAGGTATAATGAAGAAATGCAACAAATGTGACAGATGGGGGTGGTCAGGAAAGGCTTTGAGGTGCTTTCAATTGAGCCAATATTTAAGAGAAGTAAAGGGGGTTGCTCTATAAATATGAGAGGCAGCTCCTGAGACATGGAAGTGCTGGGTCAGTAGGTGAGCATGCTGAAAATGCCGAATTGCCTTCTAAACTCTAACAATTCATATTTCCATTTAAAGCATAAAGTACCCATTGTACACTCTCTTTTCTTTTGACACACCCGTGGCATGTGGAAATTCATGGGCCAGGAATCCAGCCCGAGCCATAGCAACGACCCGATCCACTGCAGTGACAGCCCTGGATCCTCTACCCACTGCACCACAAGGGAGCTCCCTCACACTCTTTTTAATACTCGTTATCATGTTCCTTAACTTTTAACAATTGAATATGTAGAAAACTGTTATTTTTCTATAGTTTTTAAATTGTTATAAGTTTAAAAAATTGGTATAAACATATAATTTGAATGCTAGTGAGGTTATGTTCATGTGCGTGTTGGCCCTTTGAATTTCCTCATCTCAGACTTGATGGTTTATTGTCCATTTGTCTCTTTTATTATTTGTATGTTATTCATTGTTATTGTTTGTTCCGTCTACTAATTGTTGGTTTCGCATTTTGTAAATGTTTTCTCCTCAATCTGTTGCTTGTCTCTTTAATTACATAACCTTTGTCTGGTAGAAGTCTTTAGTTTTGAAGCATTCATGTTTATCAATCTTTTTCTTTATGGATATTGCTTTTAGTGCCATATTTAACAAGGCCCTGTGTATCCCAAGGCCTTAAAAATATTTTCTTATATTTTCTTCTAATGTTGGAATGTATCTTATTCCATCTGGAACTTAATTTTCTGAACACTGTGAGGGAGGAATTCATCTTAGTTTCTATTATTTGGGTTGCCAGTGGTCCCAGTACAATTTAGGGAATAGTCAATATTTTATGAATTGGTTTGAAATGTCACTTTTATCATACAGGAAATCCTAAGTAGGCCTGGTTCTATTTCTAGACTCTTTATATATTGTCTGTTCTTTCATAGGTTCTGTTGTATTTTTATTACTGTAGTTTTATAATCAGTTTTGATATTTGGTAAGTTAAATCCTCTCTGTTATTCTTTTATTTAAAATTGCCTTAAGTGTGTATACTTGATTTGTCTTTCATATGAATTTTATATTCATTGTATAGAATTTTGTTTTTAAATCATATTGGAATTTTGGTTGAGATTGCATTGAACCTACACATTTATTTGAGGAGACATCTTTCAATAGTCATTATTGTTTCCATAAAACTGTTGTATATTTATTTTTAGGCTTATTTCAAGGTTTTGGGGGCCATTGTTGCTATTACAAATAAAATCTTTAATACTCTATATTTTTAATATGTGCTTGCTCTATTATAGGAAAGCTATGGTTATTTTAAAGATGTTATTTTTTTCAGAGCAGTTTTAGGTTTGCAGCAAGATTGAGAGGAAAATAAAAGATTTCCCATATACCCCCAATCCTCACACATGCATAGCCTCCTCCATTATCGATATCTCCCACTAGAGTTATATGTTTATTAAAACTGATGAACCTAAAGCAGTATGTTATAATTATCCGCAGTCTGTAGTTCACTATACAGTTCACTCTTCGTGTTGTACATTCTATAGATTTGGACAAATGTATGATGACATGTATCCATCATTATAGTATCATACAGAGTATTTTCACTACCCTAAAAATCCTCTATGCTTCAGTTGTTCATCCCTCTTTCCATTCAACACCTGACAACCACTGATCTTTCTCTTTTTTCTTTTTTTTTTTTTTCGTTTTAGGGCTGAACCCGCAGCATATGGAGCATATGGAGGTTCCTAGGCTAGGGGTCCAATCAGAGCTACACGTGCCAGCCTACGCCACAGCCACAGCAACGCAGGATCCGAACCGTATCTGCAACCTACACCACAGCTCATGGCAACACCAGATCCTTAACCCACTGAGCAAGGCCAGGGATCGAACCTGCAAACTCGTGGTTCCTAGTCGGATTCGTTTCTGCTGCATCATGAACTCCAACCAGTGATTCTTATAGTGTATTTTTGCTTTTTCCAGGATGTCATGTAGTTGAAATCGTACAGTATGTAGCTTTGCAGATTTCTCTTTGCGAAATAGATTTGTCTTTCTCTTTCTGATTTACTTCACTTAGTATGAGAGTCTCTAGTTCCATCCATGTTGCTGCAAATGACACTATTTTGTTCTTTTTATAGCTGAGCAGTATTCCATTGTGTATATGTACCACATCTTCCTAATCCAATCATCTGTCCATGGACATTTGGGTTGTTTCCATGTCTTGGCTATTGTGAATAGTGCTGCAATGAACATGTGGGTGCATGTATCTTTTTCAAGGAAAGTCTCCTCTGGATACATGCCCAAGAGTGGGATTGCTGGATCATATGGTACTTCTATATTTAGTTTCCTAATGTACCTCCATACTGTTTTCCATAGTGGTTGTACCAATTTATATTCCCAACAGTGCAGGAGGGTTCCCTTTTCTCTATACCCTTGCCAGCATTTGTTATTTGTGGACTTACTAATGATGGCCATTCTGACTGGTGTGAGGTGATACCTCATAGTGGATTTGATTTAAATCCACTTGATCCTAATAATCAAGGATGTTGAGAATTTTTTCATGTGCCTTTTGGTCATCTGTGTTATCTTCTTTGGGAAAATGTCTATTGAGGTCTTTTGCCCATTTGTCCACTGGGTTTTTGGCTTTTCTGCTGTTGAGTTGTGTAAGTTGTTTGTTTATTTTAGATATTAAGCCCTTGTCAGTTGCATCATTTGAAACTATTTTCTCCCATTATGTAGGTTGTCTTTTTTATGGTTTCCTTTGCTGTGCAAAAGCTTGTCAGTGTGATTAGGTCCGATTGGTTTATTTTTGCTTTAATTTCTGTTGCCTTGGGAGTCTGTCCTGAGTAAACATTTGTAAGGTTGATGTCAGAGAATGTTTTGCCTATGTTCTCTTCTAGGAGTTTGATGGTGTCCTGTCTAACATTTAAGCCTTTAAGCCATTTTGAGTTTATTTTCATGCATGGTGTGAGGATGTGTTCCGGTTTCATTGATTTGCATGCGACTGTCCAGTTTTCCCAGCACCACTTCCAGAAAAGACTGTCCTTTGCCTGTTTTGTGTTCTTGCCTCCTTTGTCAAAGATTAAGTGACCATAGGTGTCTGGGTTTATTTTTGGGTTCTCTATTTTGTTCCATTGGTCTGCCTGTCTGTGTTGGTACCAGTACCACACTGTCTTGATGACTGTGGCTTTGTAATATTGCTTGAAGTCTGGGAGAGCTATGCTTCCTGCTTGGTTTTTGTTCCTCAGAATTGCTTTTGCATCCTGAATCTTTTGTGGTTCCATATAAATTTTTGTGTTCTAGTTCTGTGGAAAATGTCATGGGTAATTTGATAGGGATTGCATTGAAACTGTAGATTGCTTTGGGTAGTATGGCCATTTTTACAATATTAATTTTTCCAACCCAGGAGCATGGAATATCTTTCCATTTCTTTTCATCCTCTTTAATTTCCTTGATTAATGTTTTATAGTTCTCAGTATATAAATCTTTGACTTCCTTGGTCAGGTTTATTCCTAGGTATTTAATATTTGGGGGTGTGATTTTAAAAGGTGTTGTATTTTTTTTTGTCTTTTTGTTGTTGTTGTTACTGTTGTTGTTGTTGTTGCTATTTCTTGGGCCGCTCCCGCGGCACATGGAGGTTCCCAGGCTAGGGGTCGAATCGGAGCTGTAGCCACCGGCCTACGCCAGAGCCACAGCAACGCGGGATCCGAGCCGCGTCTGCAACCTACACCACAGCTCAGGGCAATGCCGGATCGTTAACCCACTGAGCAAGGGCAGGGATCGAACCCACAACCTCATGGTTCCTAGTCGGATTCGTTAACCACTGCACTACGACGGGAACTCCAGGTGTTGTATTTTTATATTTCTTTTCTAATATTTCATTGTTAGTATATAGGAGTATGACTTATTTTTGAATGTTAATCTTATATCCTGCTACTTTGCTGAAGTTGCTGATCAGTTCAGGTAGTTTTTTTCTCCATTTATTTATTAGAGTATTTAGTCCCTTGATTTTCATTTCATTCATTAGAGTTTTGTAGTTTCCTCACATAGATCTTGTACATATTTTGCTAGATTTATGCCTAAGCATTTCATTTTTGGAGTTGCTAGTGTAAATTGTATTGTGTTTTTTAATTCAAATTTCACTTGTTATTGCTGGTATATGGGAAAGCAATCGATTTTTGTATATTAACCTTGTATCCTGCAACCTTGTTATAATCGCTTATTAGTTCCAGGAGTATTTTCAATTCTTTCAGATTTTTTACATGTGTCGTCTGCAAAGACAGTTGTATTTATTTCTTCTCACACTGTATACCTTTTATTTCCCTTTCTTATCTTATTGCATTAGTAATGGCTTCCAGTTGTTGAGATCCCTGACTTGGGAATATCCTCAGCTTGTTTCTGATCCTGAGCTTCAAATTTCTCATCACAAATTATGATGTTAGGTGTAGGTTTTTTGTAGATATTCTTTTTCAAGCTGAGGAAATTCTCCTCTATCCTAGTTTAACTATGGTTTTTTAAAAGTTGATCTTGTCTAAGCCCTTACTGAGTTCAGTAAATAATTTTTCAATTGGTTCTCTTATATATTTTAGATAGGTGCTTATATCTTCTATAAATATTGACAGACTTCCCCTTATAAAATGTTTTTGTAAAGTTTTCCAGTGAAATATGTGTATCTTTATGTTGTTGACTTTTCATTTTATTACATTTTTTATCAGATATGGACTTTATGATGATTATTGTTTTAATATATTTATGTAGGTATATGTCATACTATGCATTCTTTTGTGAGATAATATGTGGTCATTAAAAATAACAGCCCTTTTAAAACTGAAAACTTAATTATGATTGTGGACTTGTGAATATATGTCTATCTGAATTATAATCAGTTTTGCTATATATGCTTTGAAACTATTCCTTTGGGTACATAAAGTTTTTTTTTTTAATTTATTTTTATTATTGGAGTTCCCATTGTGGCTCAGTGGTTAATGAATCCGACTAGGAACCATGAGGTTGCGAGTTTGATCTCTGGCCTTGATCAGTGAGTTAAGGATCCGACATTGCTGTGAGCTGTGGTGTGGGTTGCAGGCATGGCTCGAATCCCATGTTGCTGTGGCTCTGGCATGGGCCGGCAGCTATAGCTCCGATTCGACCCCTAGCCTGGGAACTTCCATATGCCATGGGAGTAGCCCAAGAAATGGCAAAAAGACAAAAAAAAAATTATTTTTATTATAGTTGATTTACAATGTTCTGTCAATTTTTGCTGTACAGAAAAGTGACTCAATGATAACATATATATATATATATATATACACACATATATATATATACATTCTTTTTCTCACATTATCCTCCATCATGTGACTAGATGTAGTTCCCTGTGTTATACAGCAGGACCTCATTGCTTATCCACTCCAAATGCAATAGTTTGCATCTACTAACCCCAAACTCCCAGTCCATCCCACTCCCTCCCTCCTCCCCCTTGGCAACCACAAGTCTGTTCTCCATGTCCATGAGTTTGTTTCTTTTCTGTAGATAGGTTCATTTGTGCCATATATTAAAAAGTTTCTTGACAGTTATTTTTTGGGTGGTGGTGTTTATTGGATCAATATACATTGCTGTACATTTTTATGGTTTAGAATTTTTTTACTTTCTATTTTTACCAAAATAATATATATGTACGTAGATCTAAAATTTAAAAAATATGATAGATCTTAAAATGGACAGCAACAATCTCCTGTCTTACACTCCCAGAAGAATTGTTCCATGACCTTCAACTTCTCTAGTTGATTTTTCTCTTGTTACATTTTAAAGCAGCATGCTTAATTGCAATTAAAATGTTTTCCATTTATCTATTGATTTTTTATGGAAAAAATAAGATTTTTCTTTTTTAAAGTGCTCTTCATGGCACCTCTCCCCCATATACACATTTTCCTGACCTCTCAAACCAGATGGATCATAGTCAGATCGATAGTCAATGCTTATTTCAGTTTCTACCTAAGTACTGTTCACATCTGAGACAAAAAGTCTATTACAAGTATTTAATATCCAGTTCAACTTTTAATTTTTCCCCAGAGTAAATAAAGGCTTTCTATGCAACAGTCACTAATTCATCTCCAGGCTCCCATTAGAGCTACAAATCTTCTTTCATTATTGCCAACAGCTAGTCTATTAGAGCGCTTTTTTGTTGTTGTTGAGACATCCTTTTAGAAACTGTCTTTTTCTCTCACTAGAATCTAATAGATGATTTTCTCGACCTACTGCGTAGCTGTCTTCCTGGAGCTTTCCTTTACCAGAGTTATATGTTGTTATATGTTTTAATTACCAATAATTCTTTCTTATTGGTTCATTTTCTTTTTATCATCCCAGTCTTAGTTCATGGATGCAATAACAGTTAATATTTCTGAGCAAACTAATTATAGACATTTAAAAGTTTCCTTATTCCTCTTTTAATGAGTCTGGTTTTTTCTAAGTTCTTCTTGTTCTTCCACTTTATTCTCTGACTCTCGTGTTGGAGCCTTCCCTTCAATGTCTTCTGTCCTGACTGTTCTTGTTTGATGACTGGAAGCTCTGTGCAGAGACTGGATTTGTCAACATGTGGGCTTCACTCTCAATTAAGAGAAGGAAGCAAGGTGGCTTTTTCTTGGGTGACTCCCACGTGTCATTATCCACAGGACTCTCTCCTGGCCCATCAGTGTCAAGCCTGGTATAAGCCTCGCTGCCAGCATTGAGTGAGTTAAAAAGAATCTCCAGTTTGCTGTGGACTGGGACAGCCATCTGGGCACACAGCCACTGTTCCTCCATAGAGCACGACACTCTCCTCCCTGCACACAGTGATAATTGGCCTGTGCAGGATTTTAGGGTTCAACCTACCTCGATGTCCTTGCTGCCCCATAATCTCAACAATTACCTTATTGATTGTTCTAAGACACCCACCTTTTCCAGTATTACCTACCTAAGGCAAAAAGCACAGCTACCTTTTAGAGCAATGCTTGGCAACTTAGTTTATGTTCTGCTTTCCTTCTGTAAACTTTTTTCAGAGGTATTCCAGATTTGGGGATTCACTGAAGATTTTCCTTCTTTTCTTTTTTCAGGATAAATATATATATTTTTAAAACACATCTTTTCTTTCATTTATAGAAATATTTTGTAGGAGGGGAAAGCCGGACCCTTACTTTTCCTGAGTCTATTTAGTTTGCAACTTGAATGGCAACCTGAAACTAAACATTTTAACTTTTTTATTTACTGTAGTTCCTTTTCATTGTCTATACTTTAGTCCATTTTCATTTCAATATACCAATATATTTAGACTATAATGTTATCAGTATTAACATTTTTGTCATGTTGACTGAAAATATTTTTTAGAGCAGTTATCTTACTTTTCATGGTAATGGAATTTTACATCTTAATTTTGTGAATATTTTCCTTCATTGAATATATTTTGTAAATGTCTGGTAAGTTCACAATTGTTTCCTTTAGTTTTTCCTGTTTTCCTTAAAGTAGACTTTAAATATTTATTTTATCTATCTTGAAATTTTTAAATAATTTTCTTTTCAAGTATGAATCTATTCCCTCTCAATTTTCCAAATTGTTAACTAGTTAGCTTAACAATGTAAACTAATTTTTAAAAATTGTATCAGTTTTCTATTATCACATATAAAATTCATTTGTCAAATTTACCATATTTCTGTGCCTTGTGTTATATTTTTCTATTGCATACCCATATGCATTATATGTTACTCATTTCTATTTTGATAATTTATTGTCTGATTAGTTTGTTTTTTTCTTTTTCAGTTATTATTTAATAGTTTTCCATTCATATAGTATACAACTGTTATGAGCTATTCTGAAGAATGAAGTACATACAAAGTAATAAAATATAATATATAGGCTGGGTTTTAAACCATGTCCAATAAAATTAGGAGAACTGTAAATCCAAGATGTGTGTTCCTTTTCAAAGTTAAAGCTCAAGGAAGGAAGACTCCCTTATTCAAGAATAATCACTCAGCTTTAAGACGGGGAACACAAAATCAATTGCCCTGATTTTATTGGAGCTGCCTGTAATTCTCATTTTTATGTAGTGCACTACAAAACAGGGATAAGTTTCATTAGCCAGCAGGGCCCAGTGGAATAGGAACCCTTCTGCACAGCAATACGGAGGGAATTTCAGAAGCAAGAAAGAGAACAAATAGAAGTCTATTAACTGCTTTGTAATGCTGATGGTGAATGGGAGAACCAGAGGATAGCTCTGGGAACAGAATGGGCATACAATGAATTTCCCCGTATTAATTTATAATCATTTATTTATTTATTTATTTTTCTATTTTTTTATTTTTGAAAAAATTTTAATTGTTATTTCCCAATACAGTTTTTTACTACCGTACAGCATGGTGACACAGTTACATATACATGTATGCATTCATTTTTTTCCCATGATCATGCTCCATCATAAGTGACTAGACATGGTGCTCAGTGCTACACAGCAGGATCTCATTGCTAATCCATTCCAAAAGCAGTAGTTTGCATCTATTAACCCCAAGCTCCCAATCCATATCACTCCCTCCCCTCCCCCTTGGCAACCACAAGTCTATTCAGCAACTCCATGATTTTCTTCTCTATGGAAAGGTTCATTTGTGCCATATATTAGATTCTAGATATAAGTGATATCATATGGTATTTGTCTTTCTCTTTCTGACTTACTTCACTCAGTATGAGAGTCTCTAGTTCCATCCATGTTGCTGCAAATGACACTATTTTGTTCTTTTTATAGCTGAGCAGTATTCCATTGTGTACATATACCACATCTTCCTAATCCAATCATCTGTCCATGGACATTTGGGTTGTTTCCGTGTCTTGGCTATTGTGAATAGTGCTGCAATGAACATGTGGGTGCATGTATCTTTTTCAAGGAAAGTCTCCTCTGGATACATGCCCAAGAGTGGGGTTGCTGGATCATATAGTAGTTCTATGTATAGTTTTCTAGGGTACCTCCATACTGTTCTCCATAGTGGTTGTACCAGCTTCTATTCCCACCAACAGTTCAGGAGGGTTCCCTTTTCTCTATACCCTTGCCAGCATTTGTTATTTGTGGACTTACTAATGATGGCCATTCTGACTGGTGTGAGGTGGTATCTCATGGTAGTTTTGATTTTCATTTCTCTAATAATCAGGGATGTTGAACATTTTTTCATATGCCTGTTGGCCGTCTATATATATATATATATATATATCTTCCTTGGAGAAATGTCTATTCAGGTCTTTTGCCATTTTTCAATTGAGTTGTTGGCTTTTTTGCTGTTGAGTTGTATAAGTTGTTTGCATATTTTAGAGATTAAGCCCTTGTCAGTTACATCATTTGAAACTATTTTCTCCCATTCTTTAAGTTGTCTTTTTGTTTTCTTTTTGGTTTCCTTTGCTGTGCAAAAGCTTGTCAGTGTGATTAGGTCCGATTGGTTTATTTTTGCTTTAATTTCTGTTGCCTTGGGAGTCTGTCCTGAGTAAACATTTGTAAGGTTGATGTCAGAGAATGTTTTGCCTATGTTCTCTTCTAGGAGTTTGATGGTGTCCTGTCTAACATTTAAGCCTTTAAGCCATTTTGAGTTTATTTTCATGCATGGTGTGAGGATGTGTTCCGGTTTCATTGATTTGCATGCGACTGTCCAGTTTTCCCAGCACCACTTCCAGAAAAGACTGTCCTTTGCCTGTTTTGTGTTCTTGCCTCCTTTGTCAAAGATTAAGTGACCATAGGTGTCTGGGTTTATTTCTGGGTTCTCTATTTTGTTCCATTGGTCTGTCTGTCTGTGTTGGTACCAGTACCACACTGTCTTGATGACTGTGGCTTTGTAATATTGCTTGAAGTCTGGGAGAGCTATGCTTCCTGCTTGGTTTTTGTTCCTCAGAATTGCTTTTGCATCCTGAGTCTTTTGTGGTTCCATATAAATTTTTGTGTTCTAGTTCTGTGGAAAATGTCATGGGTAATTTGATAGGGATTGCATTGAAACTGTAGATTGCTTTGGGTAGTATGGCCATTTTTACAATATTAATTTTTCCAACCCAGGAGCATGGAATATCTTTCCATTTCTTTTCATCCTCTTTAATTTCCTTGATTAATGTTTTATAGTTCACAGCATATGTCTTTTACCTCCTTGGTCAGGTGTATACCCAGGTATTATTTTTTGGGGTGCAATTTTAAAAGGTATTTTTGTATTCCTTTTCTAATATTTCATTGTTAGTATACAGGAACGTGACTGATTTCTGAATGTTAATCTTATATCCTGCTACTTTGCTGAATTCATCGATCAGTTCAAGTAGTTTTTTGGGTTGAGTCCTTAGGGTTTTCTATATATAGTATCATGTCATCTGCACATAGTGACAATTTTACCTCTTCTCTTCCTATTTGGTTGTCTTTTATTTCTTTTGTTTGTCTGATTGGTGTGGCTAGGACTTCCAGTACTATGTTGAATAACAGTGGTGAGAGTGGGCATCCTTGTCTTGTTCCAGATTTTCGTGGAAAGGATTTCAGCTTTTCTCCATTGAGTATTATATTGGCTGTGGGTTTGTCATAAATGTTTTATTTTGTTAAGATATGTTCCCTCTATATACACTTTGGTAAGAGTTTTTATCATGAATGGATGTTGAACTTTGTCAAATTCTTTCTCTGCATCTATTTGAGATGATCATGTGGTTTTTTACTTTTCTTTTGTGAATGTGGTGTATGACATTGATTGATGTGCACATGTCGAACCATCCTTTTGCACCTGGGATGAATCCCACCTGGTCATGGTGTATGATCATTTTATATGTTGGATTTGGCTGGCTAAAATTTTGTTGAGAATTTTTGCATCTATATTCATCAAAGATATTGGCCTATAGTTTTCTTTTTTGGTGGTATCTTTGTCTGGTTTTGGAATTATGGTGATGGTGGCATCACAGAATGTCTTTGGGAGTGTTTCTTCTTCTTCAACCTTTTGAAAAAGTTTAAGGAGGATAGGTATAAGTTCCTCTTTGTATGTTTGGTAGAATTCACCTGTGAAGCCATCTTGTCCTGGACTTTTATTTGTAGGGAGTGTTTTTAATGACATATTCAATTTCATTTCTAGTGATTGTTCTATTCAGTTGATCTATTTCTTCTTGATTCAGTTTTGGCAGGCCATAAATCATATTTAAAAGAAGGGAATAATTCAGTAGAGATTGGAGAAGTTGAATGTCTTTAAAAGGAAGGACCCAATTTACAGCATGAGTTCTTTGCAAATTGTGAGATAGCATGTCCTAAGACACAGAGGGGAAGAGGGGGCACTTCTTCCTCTTAGAAATGTAGCAAGGATAAAATTAAAAGATATAAAGGAAGAAATGTTGAGGGACAGATGCAGAAAGCTAGACAGCTTACATTGATGACATTGATCCTAAGAATAGCCCAACTGCATCAGAATCAGCAAAGAGTGTGGAATAAAAATTCAACCCACATATCACTCTTATCAGAATCCTGGAATCTCCAATACAGGTTATTCTAACTAAAGTTTGAGAACCATAGCTTAAACAAAAAGGTAGGTTATCTTCAGGGTGTATCTACATGATCAGGAAGAGCATTAGTGAGCAGAAAGGAAGAGAGCAACAGGTATGGGTGGGCAGTGAAAGAATTGGATGAGAGAATGAAAGAATTCCTAGGCAGAGCCTGTTGAAGTTGGGGAGAGCAGTTTGTGTTGGAGAGGCTGGCCCAGCTCCAGAATACAGATCAATGTGCTTTCCATGGCTTCTTATATAGGATAGATTCCACCTAAAAACCCTGTTATCACATCTCTATTTGTCAAGTCCTGGGAAAAATTGCTAAGGCAGACTGCTAAATCAAGTACATGAAGAAAACTTGAGCAATTTCCCTTTCTTTGGGCTTGAGAAATACCCGTTTCTTGGCAGGCAGAGTTAATAACACTGATTGCGACATAAAATCCTGTGGATGTGTGTATTTAGGATTTCAGTTTCGCATATTTAGGATGAGCCCTGCCAACATGTCAGGCCAGAATTCCCTCTGCTGGTTGTGGCTCAAATCCATTCTTAGATGCTGTTTCTTCACCTGCATTATCTGAGACAGGTAAATCTCTTGTGTGACAGAAAAAGAAGTTGCAAGGCCCTCTTCTTGCTCATGTCTTTCTGTCTTTTTTTACTTGAACTACATTAGCAACCTCTTAATTGATCTCCAGACCACCAGCCTCTTCCTTCCCCTGATCACTAGAATTACTTTTTTAATATATATATAGACTGAAACTAAACAAATAATGAAGCATTAGTAATCCAGATAGTAAGTGCTACTCACTTCTTTTTTATGATGTGTCATTTTATTTTTGTTTTTTCATTTTTTAAAGTTTTATTGAAGTGTAGTTGATGTACCATGTTGTGGTCATTTCTGCTGTACAACAGAGTGATTCAATTTTACATATATACACGTCCATTCTTTTTCAGATTCTTTTCACTTCTGTGAAGGCTTCTCATTACCACGTAGTGAAGTCCAAACAAATTAGAGATACACGCGGGTAGAGATACACAAGATGAACATGCCTCGTCTTCAACCACTGCCTCCACCACCCCTGCCTTATTCATTCTGGGGACACTGAATCCTTTGTACCCTTGCCTATGACCAAAGTGTCCTGTATAGTTTTAGTGGTTGTTCTTGTTGTTCCCTTAAGAAGAGGTCTTTAAATGTCATCCCCTCTCTGCAGCTTTCTTGGACCCAACTTCCTCTCTCAATGCAGAATTCTTTTTTTTCATCTGTATTCCATAGTAGTTTATTCAGATATAAAACAGTTGCACTTAGAACCTTATATTGTACTCACTTACATTTTTGTTTCCACAACTGGAATTGAATTTCTTGAGATCAAAAATTGGGTCATTAAAATTTTAAATCCTCCATGGCTGACACATAGGATGTGTACCATCAATTTTAGTTGAATACATTTGAATCAGGGACACTCTCTTTAAGCAATCTAAACTGAAAGAATATAAGAAAGTAGAGTTCTTTGAAGCAGGCAATATGGTCAACTCAGCATTATTTTGTAATAGTAACAAGTCTTTCTTTTTCTATGGACTATTATAGCTCTAATAGAGCATTCATTGATTAATCTGCATTACTTTTACAGTCATAGAATTTCAATGGAAGAAGTATCTTAAAAGTGGTTCTTTTGATTCGTAGATAAGGAAACTAATCCTGTGCTTATGTCTACCACACAGGGAGCTTTTTTAAAAAGCCTATCCAACAGCCAACAACTTTTGTGAATTCATGAGTATTAAATTATTTTTACATTCCAGGCAAGTAAATTCTGGAAGGGAACAAAATATACAATGCGTTTTAGTTCAGAAGGAATCTCATTAAGGAATCTTAACCTAAGTTTAAAGATTGGGATGGGAAAAACCTAGGCTGCTTGATGAGTGATAATTGGTAAGTTCAAAGTGGATTTTAAATACAAAAGAAGTGTTTTTCATGTTTTTTCCTGAGATGATGTTAGCTCTTAGGGCCATCAGAAGACTGGTAAAATGGGTTTTGATGAGTTTCTTTTCTTCCGGTTTAATTAAGCCTCTTCTCTTTAATAGGTTTCAGAACCTGCTGTGGTCCAGAAAGACGTTTGTGGACAACATGAAAATCTATAACCACAGTTACATCTACATGCCTGCCTTTTCTATGAAGACGGGGACAGAGCCATCCCTCCGAGTTTATTATACACTGTCAGATGTTGGTGCCAATCAAACAGTGCTCTTTGCCAACCCCAACTTTCTGCGTAGCATTGGGAAGTTCTGGAAGAGTAGGGGAATTCATGCCAAGCGCCTGTCCACAGGACTCTTTCTGGTGAGCGCAGCCCTGGGCCTCTGTGAAGAGGTGGCCATCTATGGCTTCTGGCCTTTCTCTGTGAATATGCATGAACAGCCTATAAGCCACCACTACTATGATAATGTCTTGCCCTTTTCTGGCTTCCATGCTATGCCGGAGGAATTTCTCCAACTCTGGTATCTTCATAAAATTGGTGCACTGAGAATGCAGTTAGACCCGTGCAAGGACAGCTCACTCTAGCCCACTTCCTAGAGACCATGGAAAAAGAAAGGACTGAGCCAGGGTATTTTTGTTAGGTTTTCTACATGACTCCAAAAGGAAATGGCCAGGTCGTTTCATGGATTTGCATGGGCCCCTTGGAAAAAAAAACAACTACAACAACCCAAGGGAAACTCTGCTTTCACTATTGGCTTGGAGGACAAAAACCAAAGTGAAACGTCCTAGGAAGTATCTTATAGCACATGGTGGATTTGCAACTAGTAACATGCCGATGAAATGATGTTGGTAAAGCACATTTATATGGTTCGAATCAAGAAGGTGCCGTTCACAAACAAGACAAAACTTTACTTGTTGAAGGAATTAGTCAAGGTAGCATAAATGAAATGCCAGGGTGAAAGTGTTAGTGATTATCAACACAGACTGACTTAATAATAATAATAAAAAAAACTATCTTATTAAGACTAACATTAGAACTATAGGTTTTTAAAAAATTATTATTTATTTTTGCCCTATTTAAGGGCAGTGAGTAGGTAATGGGGTAGATTTTAAAAATCCCTTACTGAGTAATATGGATACAAACCACTACGGCCGATTATTGTGATTTGTTGAACCAAGTCTCTGTTAACTATAGTTCCTTTCCCTTCCGTTTAAAAAATGTTAAATAAAAATTACTTCGTCTCCTTTTGCCAAGTCTACTTAGACAATGTGAAGCATTGTTGAATTCAGACTCTATTGATTCATAATCAGGATGATCCACTTTCCCTCCTCAGAATTTAGGGCATAAACTCCATTTTAGGTCCACATATGTAACCCTGTTTGCATTATTAGTATTATTTTAGTGCAAAACAAAACAAAGCAAAACCTACAAATGTCAGTGTGTTATTTATTCCTAAATTTGCATAATTGTCTTCATAAACTAATGTTGGGAGATGAAGTAAAGCACAATGGGATAAAGCTTAGTCTCTGGAAGACAGATTGGAAGGCATATCCTTTTTCTATCTACCAGGGTAGGTTCCCTCCAACATAGAGCATATGCTGGCACACACAAAAGGAGGCATATATTCACGTACACTCACATATACTTGCACACATGCACAACAAAGCTCATTCCCATGCAACTATGAAAGCTGAACTCACATCACCTGGAGTGGCAAAAATCTGTAAGCAGTGTTGAAGAGCTCTAAATTCATTATGTACTACTACTATACCTTGATGTGAGACAAGCCAGCTTACTGGTTGCTGCTCATAAGGCTCAAAATAGCATGAGATGCAAGCCTGGCCCCCAAATCACCCTGAATGAGCAGAATTGTTTTACTCCTTCTGACTCTCTCCAACATCTCATGAGTGGATCCTGTGTTGAGTATGGTTGTGGTTGAGTAGGGTTTGGCAAGGCATGGTTCACATCCATGAAGGGATGTGAATTAGTAGCTGTTTATTCCCTTAGTAGCAAGTAGTACTGCTCAGAAAGCTTGTTACCAAAGCTTTGATACCTGCAAACAAACTCAACTGGATTACAAGCAGCCATATGGGTTTAAATGTAAGAGGAAGGTAAAGGAAACCTCACGTGTTTTTTGGGCTTTGCGATGCCTTAATCCAAAAGGAGACAGTAGAAATCACTAACTTTACTCTTTTAAGTGTCACAAAATATAGGTAAACTGTACCCAAAAGTTCTGCTCCATTTTTAATGGTAGAGATTCAGTATACATTATAGACTAAAACAGGTGGCAGTTTTGAGTGGGTTAATTTAAAAGATATCAAGATAACAAAGCCCTTGGAAAAATTCTACACCACTGGAAGTTCCCAAGCCAGGGGTCAAGCCACAGCCACTGTAGTAGCAACACTGAGTAGTTATGTTGTGAGCCACATGGGAAGTCCAACTGTTGCTACATTGTTGGAATAAGTAATTTCTAAATAAGATCGAATATTGAGGTTATTTAGAGATCAACAGTTAAAATATGACTGGTTGACATAACACAGATTATATTGTCTTCATAAACTAATGTTGGGAGATTATATTGGTACCTAGAAAGTTGGAGTTCTCCTGTGGCACAGGGAGTTAAGGATCCGGCATTATCACTGCAGTGGTTTGGGTCACTGCTCTGGTATGGGTTTGATCCCTGGCCCAGGAATTTCCACATGCCATTGTTGTG
Organism: Phacochoerus africanus; assembly: GCF_016906955.1. Taxonomy (NCBI): domain Eukaryota; kingdom Metazoa; phylum Chordata; class Mammalia; order Artiodactyla; family Suidae; genus Phacochoerus; species Phacochoerus africanus. The sequence goes on from NC_062550.1 coordinate 55,139,568, forward strand.
GCAAAAAGAAAAGAGAAAAAAAAAGTTAAGAATATAAGAGTTTTGATTATATTGCTCTTTTGATCCTATTTGGCAGAAAAAAAAATATGAGAACGTATTATGAGTGAGTTGCATTAAATATTCACTACATGTGCAACCCTGAATATATTTTCTCCTTTGAGCTATTATTATTTAGTAATTACCTTAAAAAAGAATTCATTTTTACCTCTACGTTTCATCAAAATGTAAAAGGGCTAACAAAAAACGCATAAAACTTCATAAAACACATATCGAATTAGCCCTTTGATAAAATGTAATTAACAAGCTCCATAAAGCCCAAGCATCCCAGTGTCATTGAAGATCCCTTCTGGAATTTTGGTATCTTGTGATTCCTGAGATAGATTCATGCACTAGATTTGTACAATGGTTGGTCTATAAATTTGGAGCTTCTGAAAGGCAAAACAGAAATGGCCCAAACTGATAATGTGTAATTAGATCAGGGCTTCTTAACTGAGGTGATTTCCATCCCCCCACCCCCACCCCCGACAATCCGGTGACACTTGGCAATGTCTGGAGACATTTTTAACTGTCTGGTTTGGAGGGTGCTACCACGCATCTAGTGGCCAGAACCCAGGAATCCTGCTAAACACCCCACAAAGCACAGGTCAGCCCCTCACTACAAAGAATTACCCACTCAAAAATGCCAATAGGGCCCAGGCTGAGAAATCCTGGATTAGACCAAAAGGACATTTTGATTGTTCCATATTGTCTGCATTTAAGGGTACATGTACATGCTCAAGTCATTTAAAGCAGGACTACAAGTTAATGATAGTGTTTTCTTTAAGCAGATTCTAGTTTGGCATTATTTTAAAGTGACAATTCATAGGTATGCCATATGTCTTCCCTTTTCTGTGGTTAGATAGATGTACCTAAACCCACGAGTATGAGTATCTGTGCTTGTGTGTGTGCATGCGTGGGTGTAGCATAAAGTTATTTGTATCTATCCTTATTGAAATATCTGTATTTCTAAGTGAAGACCTTCCTAGATTTATTTTGCAGAGTACCCTGGTGTACTCTATTACTAGTAAGAAGTTGAGTTCTAAACTCCATTATTTTATTTTGCTTATTTGAAAGTGAGACTGTCAGTATTGAGCCTCATTCTTTGCCATATTTGGTTGATGACATTTTATTATTTCTGACCTTAAGATTCAGCTCAGAAAAGATGCAGGTTATGGTAGACACCTTCAATAAGGAAATATTTCATCATTTTTGAGGCATCTGCCAAGAGAAGTTGTCACCCTCTAAATAACATCAGTCTAATTTTTAAATTGCTTTTTAGTGGCAAAAAATAGGTTGCTTCAGAGGAATCAAAGAGGAGGTGAAGAGACTGAAAATGAATGCTCAATGTGAATTTTAATTGTTAGTAACTTCAATTATGAATTGCATGGATGCCAAGGATCGTGAGTAAGGATGACTTCTGTTTGATTTTAACTAGACTTCAGTAAAATTAAGATAATTGAAGGATTAAGTCATTCCATAAGAAAGAAAAGTAATTCTTTACATGAAAGATTTTAATATGAAGGAAGACACTGGACATACATGCTTTATATAGAATATTTGACAAAAGGTTTATACAACATTGCACATCTCAACTGCAAGTAACACAAGAAGTTAAGGAGAGCTTCCTGGGTTTTGTTTCCACAAAGTCCACTTTTAGTTGTTTTAACAAGGGCAAATGATCCAAAATGATCCAAATGATCCAAAGTGACAGATGTTCAAATAGGGCTCCGTTTGGCTTTGTGATATCTTATGCCCTTTACTTGGCTAAAAATCATTGCTGAGGTTAAACATGATTTGTACCTGAAACAATGGGCAATGTGGCTTAAAAATCTACATGGAAAATAACTGGGAAAATCCTAGGATTCTGAATTTGGAAAAACAGTCTGACATTAGTCAAAAGCTTTACAGGGGTATTCTAGATGATTTCAAATAGAAACTATCAATAATATTTCTTCTGGGTAGCAATATGGTGAGGTTGTGATTTTATTACATATTACCTCTAATTTGTTTGGAAAATTAGCCATCCATAGTTTTAATTTTTATGTTTAAAAGTACTGCCTTGGAGGAATTCTCTTATGACTCAGCAGGTTAAGGATCTGGCATTGTCACTGCTGTGGCTCCGTTTCGATCCCTAGCCCTGGAACTTCCACATTCCTTGGGTGCGGCCAAAAAAAGGGAAAAAAAAATATTCTTTCCATTTATTTAAAAAAAATTTTTAAATGAAAGTACTGACTCAAAATTTTTAAAGGAGAAATCCTTGCTAGGAGGGACCAAAGAGCAAAAGATGTCATAGTCCACTGAAAACTTGAGAGAGTGCTTATTGTGTTTATAAAAACATTCCCACCAAAACCAGGCAATAGCTGCTCTCTGGAGAGTTCCAAAGATCAACAGCTGTAAGGACTTTGGTGGGAAATTGAGGACAAGCATGTGGAAGAAGACTTGAAAACAACACTATGCTCTTTTATTTCTACATCGTCCCAGTATACAGGTTGATTCTGAGGTGATCTGCTTTTAGTGGGGACACATCAAGAAGGAGAAGTGAGCAGACAGTTGCAGGGCACCTACACCTTAAGTCAAGCCTCTTACAAAGTGAGCTGTAACTGCACGTAAACATGAGTCGCAGTTTTGGCAACTTCAGCGAACTGTGTGCCGGGGCGAGGAAGAGGCAAGTGGAAGGGGAAAAAAGCCAGCCCCCAAGCTTTCAGCATACAAAGGGTCAGAGAAGTCTCTGCTCTTGGCCTTGGCTTTCCAGCACAAGCTCTGTCCACTACCAGGAAAGCTGGCCTAGTTCTGCAGTCGAGCTAGTATCCTTGTGTTTAGAGAGTTGATATGGAAATTCACTGAGAAGCTTAAAATTTTACATTGCCTTAAACATTTGGGGGAGGGTAGGATGGTGGGGAGCTTAAACTTGTACTTTCTAAATTGGTATCTGGTGACAGAATTCTGGTCATCCTGACCAAATTAAGGCCCTGCCAGTGTTTATTAAAAATGGAGGAGTTCCCGTTGTGGCTCAGTGGTTAATGAATCTGACTGGGAACCATGGGTTCGACCCCTGCCCTTGCTCAGTGGGTTGAGGATCCGGCGTTGCCGTGAGCTGTGGTGTAGATCGCAGATGCAGCTTGGATCTGGTGTTGCTGTGGCTCTGGGGTCGGCCTGTGGCTACAGCTCTGATTCAACCCCTAGCCTGGGAACCTCCATATGCCTCGGGTTCGGCCCTAGAAAAGGCAAAAAGACAGAAAAAAAAGAAAAGAAAAAAAAATGGAGCTTTTTTTCCCCACTCAGATGCATCTTCTAAGTTCTTAAAGCTGGGAAGATAGCAAATATTCTACCAGTTCACATATAGCCTCTTTGAAAGCCCTGAGATTATCCTAAAGGCAAGCTGAAGCCTAGACTGTTTATAAACTCCTGGATAGAAAGCCCCAGTATTTAGATTGAGCACTCTAAATTTCCCATTTTGTAAATGAAAGGAGATTGATGAGAATCTACAATTGCTATAGCCATTTTTCTTCCCATCATAAGAAAATGGGCACTACTGGCTTTACCCCCAGCCTTGGCTCGTCTTTGAATTTTTTAACTGCATCCTAGAGGTGAGAGATTGGAATAAATACATGAATGGAAGACTCATTTAAACATGACACAAAACCTCTTCTTGTCATTGCAATAAGGAAAAATATATGTTTCTGTTTCCTTCTTCTGATTTTCTGGTGCCAGCATTTCTGATTTCTTGCATTGCTAACCAATAAGGAGTAAATAACTTATTATAAATTGACTTACAATACTTGTGAGCAATTGTATGGGCCATAGCCCATAACTGTAATTTTTTTAAAGCACAAAAATGGAATTATATTTTGGTCATGGTCACTCATTTACCTACCTCCTGTGTTGGTACTGATCTCTATGTTGTGCTAAAATCCTTTCTGATTTGCTTTCCTATTGAGGCTGTGGGATATAATCAATGATGCGAAGCTATCTGGGAGTTTTATAAAATAATATCTAAATGTATTGATCCAGTCGCTTTCTGTTTCTATATAATTTGATTTTCTCCAGGTATTTGTCATTTTAAAAGCTTTTCTTTTCCATGATACCATTAAATATCTAAGATGTGTGCTTTTTAATCCCAACAAAGAAAAATCAGGAGATAGACATGTTTGCTTTTCTCTACACAGTAAGAGAAATGGAAAATTGTTTTTTTAAAAAGAAGTTTAACAAAAAAGATAAAAATCAGGGAGGGATCTTAGCGTGTAGTGAAGCAGACACCACAGAGGTTTGCTGTCCTTGCATAAGTCCCAAGAATAGAACCTTTGCAAAACGTGTTAAAAGAAATATATTGTTGTGCAGTCATTGTGGCTAATGATGGAAAGACACTAGAGGAAGCAGCCTGTGAGCCAGAGTTTGAGACCCTAGGGGAAGAAAGCAGAAGTGGTACCTATTTACCTACTTGGAACCTCACTGTCTAAAAGCTTCCCCACTTCCTGCTCTCTCCAAGTTGGGCTGGTCTGGATATGCAAACACTGTCATTCTCATACCCTTCTTCCATCTCCACTTGGACACATACTCCCGCATGAAGATTATTAGTTAGATCCCCTGTCATGATGAGGCAGCGATAGTAGGAAGTATCACCTTGAACTTGACCCTTTGAAACTTGGTCATTATATGCTATGTATCGTGTTGGCTTTAGTCCTCTACTCCTGCCATTACCTCAATAAAAGGCTTCTGTATTTGTTATTAATTAGGCAGACACCGATTGTCTTCTCCCCTACTTTCTAGTGTAAATGAGCCCGCGCGGGCGCACACACACACACACACACCTTTTGCATTATTTATGCTCATCGAAAAGAGAAAGATGGCTGACCTGGTGGGGGTGGCAGAGGGTGCCTTAACTTTTTCTGGCTTCACTCCCACTTCCTTATGTATTTCCTTTATGTTCCCTTGTCACTTTAGAGGTGTAACCATGTTTGTTCCAAGTTGTATCTTGATCATCAGCAAGAACTCTTATAAGTGTAGTGAATGTGACTATTTTATATAAATGCACAATAGTATATAGGCCTTGGAGATGTCTGATAATAGTATGTAAATATTCTTTGTTGATGTAATAGAACCTTCTCGTAGGGAACGCCTTAGGTGACAGCCACAGGAGAACACATAGACTAAAAATATTTGTCTTTCCTACAAACATTTGAATTGCTTGTCTTTCCAACAAATGCTTGAATTATATAGGAGGCATGCAATTTTTTTGTTTGTTTGTTTCTCATTCTTCTTAAGCACCAATAAATACTTTGGGCTTTCTAGTGGTAGGTGAGTAGAGACTTCTCTTTCATAACACATAGGATTCACAATTTGTGATGATGAATGGCCATTGGGGACATCACAGTCAGAGACGCAAAAGGAAGGGGCAAGAACAGACAGGGAGATCACCATGGACAAGTTTGTCTAATTTTTTAAAAGTTTGGAGCCTTACTAGAACTCTAGGTACCATACGACATATTTAGTCTGAAAAGCTTTAAAAAAGAAAATTTCGCTTTAACTTGATTATTGCACCTTTTGCATGTAAGCTGTTTTTCGAAAGCAAATTTGCAGAGACTGGAGCTAAGAAGTATGTAGAGAAATTCACTTTTTTTTTTCTCATACAGTATTTATTGTCTGACTAAGAGTCTGTGGATGCAATAATTCTGGAAAAGATTTTAGATTAGACTATAAAATTGAAATCATTTTGAAAGTGTACCTGGAATTATTTCTTCCTAATGAAGCCAAATTCCACTGGTAATAGGTAAGGGGAAATATCAGTGTTCTTCATTTCTTCTTTTTTTCAGTTCTGTATAAAACGTAGCAGGTAAGAAAAAACTTTAAGTGGTACTTTTTATAGTGACTTGAGAAAACAGTATCTCTGCTGGTTCTGCTGAGCTGTTCTTTCCACAGAGTCTAAACGCAATGTCATAAGAAGAGGTTTGCTGTAAAAACATGTCTTTTTCTTTTCTGTGTTCATTGTAATTATGGCTGGTACTGAGAAGGTTCAATAAGTCTCAATTTCTCTACCTCCCTTACTTGGAGAAATTTTGGAAATATACCCTGTGAATAAAATGATTTTTTTAATAGCTTGTGAAGTCTTTTTTATTTCCCTGAAGCATATGGGGTAATTCTATTTCCTTGTCTAGTCTTCATTTATTTTGTAATCACATCAGCTATACTGATTTTTTTTCATGCTATTTAATGAGAAAATTATTTTAGAAATATAAAATTATAAGTGATATTAATAGAATATAACGACACTATTTGAACCTATTAGGCAGGTGAAAGTCACTATCTATTAGGCAAAATAAAGTAGAAAGAAAATTGAACGATTTATTTACTGTGGTATACTTGGAGGAGACTATTTTTTCCAGTGACAAAATTTTTCTTCATGTCCTAAGTCTGTTGGGAGACATGTTTCTACAATCTTTTCTTAGCCTCTCTGCTTCTATTTTCTATGCTGAAAACTCCATCTTGTCCTGCTTTACTCTATATTCCTGTTTGAAAAACAGTCGCAGTGCTGGTAAATAACTTAAGAACAAAGACCTAAAGGCATAAGTTATTCATGTGGTCAGCTGAATGAGGACATAATGTGTTGGTCTAGGCATGCTGGACCTGTGCAGATAGGCATGCCATTTGCACAGCATGATATGCCCTGTTAAAATAAGAGGAAGAGGAGCCTCAAGGCTGCAGGGGGTTTATGAGGGGCCGTTAGCAGGATATGCATCAGCAAGGAGAATGAGGTACAAACCTAGGCTCACTGGGTTGCCACAGATGGGCACACAATGATGATTGTCTAGATACTATGCATGGACAGCTGACACCAGGCTTCCTCAATGCTAATGACTGTTTCATGCCTAAAAGGTCAGAGGAAAAGCTTAAGTAGCTACCAGCTGTGTGATTTTTGAAATAATAAAAAAACTATATCCTGCACCTACAGCCCCCTCCTCATTTGACATAATCCTAAAGAGCACAATAAAAGCAGTGTGGTTTTGAGGCGGTGCTCTTGGTCCCTGAGACCTTGAGTCTCCCGGTTCTCACCTTTGATTAAAATAAATATCTCTGTATTTTGTTTTATGTTAATCTTAAGTTTCACAGCACCTATTTTTCAGCCCTCACCTGCTGAGCTGGTCTCGGCACGAGTCAATACCGATATGCATGTACTAGAGATACTTTACTAAATTTCTAACAAGATTCAAAATATTTAGATTCCCCTGTGCTCTTATGAATGACTTTGACAAGCCCGAGTGTGCCTTCTTGTTTGAATTACTTAGATAATTGCTTCAGAGTCCCGTTTCCCTTGAGATCTGGTGGCCTCGTTCTGCCACTTCCTCAGTGGGAGAGATGTCAGGAAGAGTGACCTTGGTCCACCCTTTACCCTGCATTTCTCCTTAGAAATTGATCAAGGTGCTTTGTCTAGATCTCCTTATTAATTCTCTGACTTGGCTCTCACATAACCGCTTTTGGGACTACAGCTATTTTTGGAAAGGACATTCTATTACCTAATGCTAAATCTTCATGGTGTTTAGCTGAATCATTGTGGGGAAAAGGGCGGAACTCCAGCATAAATGTGAGTTGCTCTAACCTAGTCTCAGATCACACAAGGAAAATAGATTTCACTTGTTTTCACCAACTATCATTAAGTAAAATAATCTAGATATTACCAAGGCCTGCTGTTCCACTTTGTTTTGATTTAAGCATTCAAAAACAGATATTAAAAATCCAAAGGCATTAATTACTCGAGAGTTCCTAAACTAAAAGGAGGGTAATTACAAGTCCCAGACTATAGTTTTACTTGAAAACTTATTATTTGGATATACAGTTAGATCCTTGATGACATGAAGGACTAAAGATGTAGGATGATTGAATTGAATCTTGTGAGGTTCATTGTGAGGGGTCAGGAAACCATGGGATTAAATTGAGACCACATCTTATTATTCTTAACATTTGTAATTCTGTGACATATCATCTAGTTTCTGAAAATGTGGGGAAAACAAGCCCTTTGTTACTTGTTTTACATAGATAAAATGAGACATTTCTTTCCTCCACAAGAGTCATGATTTCCAGGCATGAATTTAAAAAAAATCAGCCTCAAAGTTTGGGAACTTTTTCATTATAAACAATGTGATCAAAGTTACATTACAAGGCAATCAGTGGTTTATTGGTTTCAAGACAGACTTCAATCAAGAAGATTCCTTTGTGTGTGGAGAAAGAGGGGACATTTAGAATGGAGTATGGCTCAGTGGAAGTGAATCTGACTAGCATCCATGAGAGTGAAGTTTCCATACCTGGTCTAAGTGGTTAAGCATCCACCATTGCCATAAGCTGTGGTGTAGGTGGCAGACTCAGCTCAGATTTGGCGTTGCTGTGGCTGTGGTGTAGGCCAGCAGCCCCAGCTCCAATTCTCCCCCTAGGCTGGGAACCTCCATATACCTCAGATGCAGCCCTAAAAAGACCAAAAAAAAAAAAAAAAAGAATGGAGTATGAGTATTCATTTGGTGGTGGGTCCACTGTAATCAACAGCCCACCAAGTGGATTGCTCATCTCTTGGGAAATGTCCGGTTCAGCCTTACTCTGTGCTATTAATGGTTGGGCACTCAGCAGTGATGGAAGCCAGATTATTGATTCCATGCTTAGCCTCCATACTTGCTACAAAAACAACTCTGGATAAAGCGACCAAGAAAGTAGTGGTAATTGAGAAAAGAGATGAACTGCTATCTATTCAAAACACAGTTTTGTCTTATAAAGTTAAGACTAAGACACAGCAGTTAATGCCTTGAGAGGTCAAATGTGGTTGTCAGTGCTTTCCGTCATGGAGATGCAGCCATTTCTTCTCACTGAAATAGACATTTATTCTAGATTTGTCTTTCCTATCCTCAATGCTTCTGCCATCACCACCACCTGTGATCTTACAGAATGACTTACATACCATATTGGTATATACAACACATGATATTCTTTTGACAAAGGACGTACTTAAAAGCAAAAGAAGTGTAGGAAGGAGTTTATGCCTATGGAATTAGCGAGTATTCCTTTTTACTGTATTATGGAGAATATTCATTCTTAGTGGGAGTGATATTGCCTCCACAAAAGGCACAAGATTGTTCTAATGTGCAAAAAATCTTAGATATTACAATGATCAAGGGGGAAAAAAATCTTTAAAATTTCCTTGGAATGAGGGTGGGGAGATAATGGAAAAAAAAAAAACAAAAACGGAAACACTGACCAAAAAGCAATTGCCTTAAGAAAAGTTGGCAGCCAATAGAGATTCACTTGAAGGATCATTTGAGAGACAATGTCTTAGGAAATTGTGGTATGATCTTACACAATGTGGTGTGTGTTTTGGACAGTGGCCAATTTCTCCCATATTTAGACATTTGCATCATATTTAGAATATTTGGATCTGGGGACCAAAGAATGAAACTAGGAGAGACCCCCACAAATTGCGATTATGTTGTGTTTTTATTACTACTTAATTCAAAATGTTTTCTAATTATCTTGTGATTCTTCTTTAATCCATGCAGTTTTAAAAATATGTATTTTAATTTCAAAACCTGTGAAGAGTTTACTAGTATGTTTTTGTTATCTCAGAAAATATGCTAGGTATGATTTAAGTTTTTTGAAATTTATTGAGTCTTGCTTTATGACCAAGCTTCTATGAGCACAGTTGTTGGCGAAAGTATACTAAAAATATTTATTAGGCCAAGTTTATCCTTACTGGCATTTTATCTATTTGCTCCATCAATTGCAGAAAAGGAAGTGTTCAAGTCTCCAAGTAGATGCCCATTTCTTTTTTAGTTCTATAAATTTTAGCTTTATGTATTTTGCAATTCTGTTATAAACCACATACTGTGAGGAGTCTGACTCTGGGCCAAACAACTGTCTGATCCTTTATGCCTGACCATAGGTAATTATAAGGCTTTGGCAGGCCTTCTAGGGAGAAGCTATTCTGTCCATATCAGATTTGTACAGAGCCAATGTGTTCGTTTTCTGGAGTGAATTGCAGTCAAGGGCTTAGGACCTCCTAATACAGCCGTTCTCAGAGGCCTGTCGGCCTTCCTAGCCCAGTGCATATTCTCCTCATCAGGAGACTAGGCTGAGGCGCTTTTCTCCACTTTAACTCAGTACCTTTCCACTGCTGGCCCTTCTCTCTCTCCTTTCTCCTGGACCACAGGTAAAGAGGCAGAACTCTTTTGTTTAGGGCAGGAAGAGGAGTTCCCCATCTGCACTGCATCCATCTGACTCCCGTTCAGTGCCAATTCCATGAGGAAAAATGAAACCCTTAGGAACTGGTTGTTGGTTTTGCCTCTTGTTTGCAGGTTCACAGTGAGTAGAGGCTTGCTTGTTACTTTCAAACTGGCTCATTGTCCTAACTGAAAACCTCGACAGCTGATCTTGAAAAACTTTTTAAAACTGTTATAGTTGCTTCATGAATTGACCATTTTTCACAGCTTTCCCCTGTTATACAAAAGTAGAGCATTCCTACGAAAGCTTCTATAATCAGAAAGGGCATAAAGTGAAGAAGCAATTACCTTAGGAGATATCTTGAAAACAGATGCAAGAAATAAATCGAGAGAAATCTCAGATGCTCCCAGATACCATTCAAAGCTATGGAGCTTAATGCTGACATGCTGAGAGTAGTTCCTGGGGAAGGAACTTGGTGGTGCCACTCTCACTGTCTAGGATGTATGCAGACTCTATAACAGCTCACTGCAAAACAAAAGCTGAATGCTACTTTTGCTTTTTGCCTTTTTTGGTAAAAGCTAAAATCTTCTTCAGAATTCTTTCCATTAGCAAAAACAAATAGTAACCAGGTCTTTTGTAGAAGTAAGGTGGTGTAAAACAAACTTTTGAAAAGTGGGAGACACCTATATTAATATTTATAACTATGTAAATATTATACTATAAATAAATATCAAGATAAATATATTAATTTTTTTCTTTACATCTGGTAATAAACCTTGTTTTGAAATCTACTTTGACATTACTAAAGACAAGGTTTCTTATGATTAATATTTTCATGGTATATGTTTTTCCATCTTTTTACTTTAGCCTATTGTATTTATTTTTAAAATGCATCTTTTGTATAGGTGGGTCTTGTTTAGCTTTGTATCTATTTTGACAATCTCTATGCTTTAATTGAAATGTTTAACCCCTTTATACTTAAAACAGTTGTTGATATGGCTGAGTTTAAGCCTGCCATCTTGCTATTTGTTTTCTATTGGTTTGCTCTGTTCCTTTTTTCCTTCCATGCTGCTTTCTTGCTTTCTTTTAGATTAATAATGTATTTCCTTAGTGTCTTATTTGTCTCCCCTATTGGCTTTTAATCTGTGCTTTTATTTTAGTTGTTGCTCCAGAAATTATAAAATGTACCTTTAGTCACAGTGTAACCTGAATTATTATTATACCACCTCATATATAAAAAGTTTAAGTCACTTTACTCTCTCCCTTCTGTCCTTTTTTACCTATTATCATGTGTTATGAACTAAATGTTTACATCCTCCTAAAATTCATTCATTGAAACTACCCCAAAATGTGATGGTATTAGGAGGTAGGGCTTTTGAGAGTAATTAGGATTGGATGAAGTCATGAGGGTGGAGCCCTCATGAATGGGATTAGTACACTTATAAGAGCCACCAGAGAGCTTGTTTCCTCTTCCTGCTCTCTACCATGTGAAGACACAACAAGAAATCAGAATCAGATATTTGCAACTGGCAAGAGAGGCCTCTCTAGAACTTGACCAGCCTGGCACTCTGATCTCAGACTTCTAGCCTGACAGAAATGTGAAAAATAATTTTTTCTTTTTTTCTTTTTTCTTTCTTTCTTTCTTTCTTTCTTTCTTTTTTTTTTTTTTTTTGCTTTTTAGTGCCACACCTGCAGCACGTGGAGTTTCCCAGGCTAGGGGTCGAATCAGAGCTACAGCTGCGAGCCTACACCACAGCCTCAGCTACAGCAGGATCCGAGCCACGTGTGACCTACATCACAGCTTTCGGCAACACCAGATCCCTGACACACTCAGCAAGGCCAGGGATCAAACTTGCATCCTCACGGATACTAGTCGGATTCGTTTCTGTTGTGCCATGATGGGAACTCCAAAAAATAAATTTTTATAAGCCCCTCAGTCTATGGTACTTTGTTATAGCTGCTCAAAATGACATGAAGACAAAATGTATATTACTACCATGTATTTTCTAAACTCCACAATATAATGTTGTTGTTTTTGCTTTGAATACTTGAGAGTCTTTCAAAGAAATTGAGATATTAAAATATACTTTGCATATTTACCCCCATGTAATTTCATGCTTTATAATACTTCCTATAGAACTGATATCATTTCTCAACAGCCTGAAATCCCTTTAGCTTTTAAAGTAGGACTGGCAGTAAAATTCTTTCAGCTTTTGTTTCTCTGAAAATGTCTATAGTTCATCTTCATTTTTGAAACATGTTTTACTGGGTGTAGAATAGAGCTTGACAGCTTTTATTTTAACATTTTAAATATGTCATTCCATTGTCTTCTGGCTTGCCCTGTGATGGATGAAGATTTTGCTAAAATTATTTTCATAGTGTATGTGATGTTAGCTTCTTTTTCACTAACTTCTTTTAGAATTTGTTTTATCTTTGGGTTTCAGCATTTTGACAGAGGTTGTTACCTTTGGATTTAGTAGCAGCAGAATCCTCGGTTCTAGGTATCACCAGAATGTGCAAAACTATGTGAGTTCTTGTGTTTTTTTCAGGCCCAGCTTAACTAAACTTTTTGCATTAAAATCATTGTGGTTGGTTTAGTAGGGAGGAAGATGTCCAGCTAAGTAAATTGTTGTTACTCCTGAGGATTTCTCCAGTCCCATCTGCTCCAATGGCCAGCACCTTATTGGTAATTATCATTGCCAATAATATTGGCTTGCTATTATTATCATTATTATTATTATTATTATTATTTAACAGACAAGCTACATTTTAGTTAAAAAAGAATTGGGTTGCTTCAACTAGAAATTCTCATCCTAAGTGAAGTAAGTCAGAAAGAGAAGGACAAATACATATGATATCATTTATATATGGAATCTAAAATGTGGCGCAAATGAACTCATCTACAAAACAGGAACAGAGTCTCAGACCTGGAAAACAGACTCGTGGTTGTCAAGAAGGATGGGAGAGAGAGTGGGCTGTGAACTGGGAATTTGCCATTAATAGATGCAAAATATTACATTTACAATGGATAGACAATAAGGTCCTACTGTGTAAACAGGGAAATATATCCAATCTCCTGGAATAGACCAGGACGGAAAATAATATTTAAAAAAGGAAAAAATACGTTTATTAGTCATTTTGCTGTAATCAGAAATTGGCACAACATTGTAAATCAACTATATTGAAAAAAAGAATTAGGTTGAGTTGCTAATACATTTTAACAACTTTATTTAGGGGTACTTTTTGCACCATACAGTTTATCCATTGTAAATGTACAGTTTGATGATTTTTTTTCGGTAAAATGTATAGTTGTGAAACCATTACCACCGTCTAGCGTTGTAATATTTCTATCATCCCCCAAATTTTCCTATTTCAGTAGTCAACTCTCAGCCCTAACCCCAGACAAACATGGATCTCCTTTTAGTCTATATAGTTTTAGCTTTGCCTTTTCTGGAAACTTTACATAAACGGAATAATAAAATCTGCCATCATTTGTGTCTGTCTTCATTTAGTAAAATATTTTTGAGATACATCATTGTCATTGCCCGTATCAGTAGTTTGCTCCTTTTTATTGCTAAATAGCATTCCACTGCATGCATTTAACACATTTAGCTTATTAATTCAACAGTGGACGAACATATGAATTGGTTTAAGACTTTGGCTATTTTGAATAACGCTGCTATAAATGTTTGTGTTCAGGTTGCTAGCTCACATGGTAAGATTTTCGTTTTAAGAAACTAATAAAACTGTTTTGAAAAGTAGCCATGCCACTTTACACACCCATCAATCATAAATGTATAACTATTTCTTCACATGCTCAAAAACAATTGGCTTGTTGGTCTTTTAAAAACATCCATCTTGGGAGTTCCCGAGGTGGCTCAGTGGTTAACGAATCCAACTAGGAACCATGAGGTTGCAGGTTTGATCTCTGGCCTTGCTCAGTGGGTCAAGGATCTGGCATTATCGTCAGCTGTGGTGTAGGTTGCAGACGCGGCTCGGATCTGTCATTGCTGTGGTTCTGGTGTAGGCCGGCGGCTACAGCTCCAATTCAACCCCTAGCCTGGGAACCTCCATATGCCACGGGAGCAGCCCAAGAAATGGCAAAAAGACAGGAAAAAAAAAAAATATATATATATCTGTCTTGGAGAGTGTGTAATGACATCTCTTTGGAGTTTTAATTTTAATTTTCTTAATGACTAGCTGAGTATTTTTTTGGTTCTTATTAGCCATTTATGTATCTACTTTGGTGAAATGTCTATTAAAATCTTTTGCATTGCATATTTTGAGGGGGGGTGTGTTTCCTCTTATTAGTTCTTAGATTTAAAAAATATATATGTTGCATGCACATCTTTTTTCAGATATAATATTTACAAGTATTTCCCTATGAGATGTTTCATTTTCTTAATTGTGTCTTGAAATGGTCTCTTAAAAATCAGAACATTTTCATTTTAATGAAGTTCAGTTTATGTTTTTCCATAAAGATAGTGCTTTTGATGTCATCTGCAAATAAAGACACATATGTTTCTTTTTTTTTTTCAATAAATAGGCCTTTAATTTTTTTCTGTCTTTTTTTTTTCTTAGGGCCACACCCAAGGCACATGGAAGTTCCCAGGCTAGGGACTCCAATCAGAGCTGTAGCTGCCAGCCTACACCACAGCTCACAGCAATGCCTGATCCCCAGACCACTGAGCGAGGCCAGGGGTTGAACCCATGTCCTCATAGATACTAGTCAGGTTCGTTACCACTGAGCCATGAAGGGTACTCCCAGTATGGCTTTAATTTTATTCTTACCTTATTGAACTGGCTAGAACCACAAGCACAACATTGAATAGGAATGCTGAGAATGGACATCTTTGCCTCACTTCGGATCTTTTTTCTTTCCTTTCTAGAGCTGCACCTGTGGCATATGGAAATTCCTAGGCTAGGGGCGGAGTCGGAGCTGCGGCTGCTGGTCTACACCACAGCCACAGCCAGAGCCACATGGGATCTGAGCCACATTTGCAATCTACACCACAGATTGGAGCAATGCCTGATCCTTAACCCACCTTGTGAGGCCAGGGATCAAACCACCTTCCTCAGAGAGAAATCGTGTTCTTAACCCATTGAGCCACAATAGTCACTCCCTCCCTCCTCCTTTGCTTTCTGAAAGAGACTATCTAGTGTTTATATTATTTATTCACTAAATTGTTTATGGAATCCATTAGAAAACCATTTAGGCCTTTATGGGAAGGATTTTGACTACTCATTCAAATTTCTTTCCTTAATAGAGATTTATTCAGAATTTTCATATCTATTTTGTCAATTTGTATAATTTGTCTAATTCTTGGCATAAAACTATTAAAGATATTCTGTTATTATCTTTTTAATTTCTCTAAGGTCTGCAGTGTTATCTTCATTTTTATTTATGAATGTATAGTTTATGTCTGTTTTTCTTCATGATCGGCCTAGCTAAAACTTGGCAATTGTTTTTCTCTTTGCAAAAAAGCAACTTTTGACTTTATAAATCCCTTTTTTAAAAATGTCATTTCATTTATCTCTGCTCTGACTCTTCTTTCTTTCCCTCTGCTTTCTTTCAATGTGTTTTGTTCCTGGAGAGATAACGTGCTGTAGACGTTTAAATAATGATTACTTCTCATTTGTGCATCAGGGAGTTCTTTGAGGAAAAGGTAGAACTCAAAGCTGGATCTTAAAAGCAATAAATTGTGATTGTGTGGAGATGTAAGAGGGAAAAGGGATGATAAGGAAAGACATTCTATGAAGAGGGAATAACACAAAGAAAGGCAGGCAAGTGCAGAATACATAGGAAATAATGGGTAGCCCATATTGTAGAATAGAGAGAGACCAAATACATCAGCAATAACAGTTAATTTAAATGTAATAAAGTCTGCAGTTGGAAGACAAATGTCCCATATTTTGTTGGGTTTGTCAGATTGGAGTTTGTGTACGTTTAACATATGTTGAAGTTATGCTATTAAGTCCAGTTTTAGAATTGTTATATCTTCCTGCTGATTGAATAGGTTGAGTTTACTTTAGATTACAAGGAAGCTTCAAAATAAAAGAATAAATTAATATAATTAATCAAATTAACCAGATCAAAAAAAATGTCATTATTCTACCAAAAGTTTAAGAAAATCATGAGAAAAAAATGAACAATTATTCCTGATTTTTAAAAAACAACCTTGTCATTAAGAATAGAAGATAATTTGGAGTTCCTGTCATGGCTCAGTGGTTAACGAATCTGACTAGGAACCATGGAGTTGCGGGTTTGATCCCTGGCGTCACTCAGTGGGTTAAGGATCTGGCGTTGCCATGAGCTGTGGTGTAGTTTGCAGATGCGGCTCAGATTCCGTATTGCTGTGGCTCTGGTGTAGGCTGGTGACTACAGCTCTGATTCAGCCCCTAGCCTGGAAACCTCCATGTGCCTCAGGAGCAGCCCAAGAAATGGCAAAAAGACCAAAAAAAAAAAAAAAGAATAGAAGATAATTTTAACTTTATAATGGTGGCTCCTTAAAAAACCTGTATCAGGTGTTCCTGCTGTGGCACAGCAGAAAAGAATCCGATTAGTATCCATGAGGATGCAGGTTTGATCCCTGGCCTCGCTCAGTGGGTTGGGAATCTGGCATTGCCGTGGGCTGTAGTGTAGATTGTAGACATGGCTCAGATCCTGCGTTGCTGTGGCTGTGGCGTGGGCCAGCAGCTGCAGCTCCTATTAGACCCCTGGCCTGGGAACTTCCATATTCTGTGGGTGCAGCCCTAAAAATCACACACACACACAAAGATACAGCAGAAATAATTGTTAGTAGTGAAACACCACAAGTGTGCTTGGGCTTATCAGACACAACTTAGAATAGATTTACAAGGAGATCCTGCTGAATAGCATTGAGAACTTTGTGTAGATACTCATGTTGCAACAGAAGAAAGGGTGGGGGAAAAATGTAATTGTAATGTATACATGTAAGGATAACCTGACCCCCTTGCTGTACAGTGGGAAAATAAAAAATAAATAAATAAAATAAAATAAAAATAAAGTGCAACTATAGGAGTTCATATTATTCAACACTGTCCTTAGGAATCTAGATGGTAAAATAAAAAATAAATAAAAATAAAATAGTTTGAAGGGAAAAAAACTCTTAAGAAAATAGTAGGAAATCACCCCCCCATCACCAATCACTTACAATATTTGACAAATATTGTAAAATTAATACACAAATTTAGCAAGGTTACTAGACGTAAGATCAGCACATGGAAGTCGGTCAGTTTTATTTTATATCACTAGTATTTGTAATAACTAGAAAGTACAATTTGAAAAATAAAATTATTTTACTTCATAGCAACAAAAATAATGAAATGTCAGTACACAATAAGCACAACAAAATAGTCATAGTACTTTTACAGAGTAATTATATAAAATTTATCAAAAGCCAGTAAGGAAGATCTACATTAATTGAGAGATGCACTGTTTTAGGAACAGAGGAGTCAATATCTTAAATATATCATTGCTCTAAAATTGATCTAGACCCAGGGAGTTTCTTGTTTAACTTTTAATTTATATGTAAAAGGAAAGAATGAAGAATAGCTAAAATGCCCCAAGTTACTATAGTTTTCAATGAGCTTCTCCTTCAACCATTAAGATACATGAGCATGAAATGCATCAAAAATCAAAACATTGTGTGAGTTATTTGAAGCTGTTTAACACCAACTCTTAGTGACTTTCAGCCAGTCCCAGTCCACCATTAAGTCATCCATTACACTTCCAATAATTTTGCCATTTGTACATAATGCATGGCTTAAAATTAAATATATGGAGATAATTGTCCAGTCATCAGTAATTAAGCATATTATCATAGGGATATGCTGATTTTTTTCCAGTTATTATTGAGAAATAATTTGTGTAAGTGTATGGCATATAGTATGATGGTTTGATTTACATACCTTGTGAAATAATAAATTACCACAGTAGGCTCAGCTAATATCCATCTTCCCATACAGATACAATTAAAAGAAAAGAAAGAAGAAAAGAAAAAAGGAAAAAAGATTTTTCTCCTTGTGGTGAGAACACTTAGGATTTACTCTCTTAATAATTTTCCTATCTAGCATACTGTGGTGTTAGCTATAGCCATCATGTTGTAAGTTACATCCCTAGTACATATTTCTCTTACAATGGGATGTTTTTACCTTTTGATCACCTCCCTTCAATTCCGCTTCCACCTCTGGTAACCATAAATCTGATCTCTTTTGCCATGAGTTTAGGTCTTTTTTTTTTTTTTTAAGACTCCACGTACGAGTGAGATCATATAGTATTTTTTTTTTCTCTGTCTGACGCATTTCACTTAGCGTAAGGCCTTCAAGGTCCATCCATGCTGTTGCAAATGATAGGATTTCTCTTTCTTTTTTTAAAAATGTCCGAATAGCATCCCATTATATACATATACCACAACTTTCTTTATCCATTTATGCATTGATGTACTTTTAGATTGTTTCCATGTCTTGGCTATTGTAAATAATACTGTTATGAACACAGGGGTGCAGATATCTTTTCACGTTAGTGCTTTTGTTACCTTTTGATTTATGTCCAGGAGTGGAATTGCTGGATCATATGGTAGTTCTATTTTTAATTTTTTGAGAATCCTCCATACTATTTTCCATAGTGGCGGTAGATATGCTGATTTTTATTTCTTGTGCCCACTATCTTGATCTCTTTAACATTTTTAACATTGTCAGTATATATTGAGAAATGTTTCTACCTTAGAGATTCACTAGGATTTTCAATTTGCCATTATCATTTCTAGTCTAAGCTCCAATGAATCATGTGTCATTACAAGTGAACAGCTTCTATTCCATAAAGTCAGGAAGGTGCAGACAAATTAACACCTTATTGATAGTCTTGCACAATGCACAAATAGATCACACCAGTCGCTCATTACTTTGAAGTTTCTTTTACCTATTCAGAGAGAGAGTTGCAAATTTTCCTGCCTCTGGTTGTACTACTTGGCACAAGCCATCTTTCTGCATGCAGCTCAATAATAGTACATGGCTCTATTGATTTCTTGGTACCTTCCCTTCCTAGGCCTTATAGAAAGCTTCATTGTTGTTTTGCAGCACAATGTGAAACTCTTCCAGAAATATAATCCACTTTAACATCAATTTATATCCCACTATACAATTTCCCTGCCTTTTTTGCACACACAATAGCTTCGTGTTTTAATCCCAAATATGGCTGTAGCCCTCTCTATGTATATATAGATAGATGTAGCTATGCAATTTTAACTGTATCTTCACTTGGATCTTTTTAAGAGTATTCAAATAACAGTTAAATTTAACAAGCATGGTACAAACAATGCTCATCCCCAATGTGAAGCTGTGAGAATGTGAGATGTGCCCTAACCTAGTGTGCACCCGTATAGGCAATGACAACTACATCACGGTAACTCCTTCACTGAAAGCAGTCATGAGAGGCACCAGTTATAACATGTTATTTGACTTCAGAAAAGTCAAAGTGTGAAAAAGTGTTTCTGAGCATCAATGACATGCTGCTTCTTCCTTCATTGGATGAAAGGAAAGGCATTTTGGAAGGAGGCTGAAGCAGGTTCAGTGCTGCCATTGTGGAGAATTAATGAGTTCTAACATCCTAAAACTGGTCTTGTCCCTTGAACAATATATCGGAGAGACAGGAAAAGAAAAGGACCTTGAATTAAAGGAGATGGGGCCCTTGAAAAATTCCTGTTAATCTGGGTTCCTCACACAGCTCTTTTTGCACACTAGGGGGCTCTAGCACACAACAACACATCAAGAAAATAGATTTTCTTTAAAAATGTCATTCTCTCAATAACTATTTATAGAGTATGAGTTGTTAGGCATTATACCGAACTTTTTGAGGAATGTATAGATTTCAATGTTCTATCCTCAGCTTGCAGGAGATTTACAATTTGGCAAGGGATATAAAACATGTATAAATATTAAAATGTCCTGCTGTATATATAGCACAGGGAACTATATCCAATCACTTGTGATGGAACATGATAGAAGATAATATTAGAAAATGAATATATCTCACTGGGTCAGTTTGCTGTACGGCAGAAATTGATAGAACATTGTAAATCAGCAATAATAAAAAATTTTTTAAAAATTAAAATGAAGGGAGGCATGAGACAAGTGTTGGAACACTAGAACAAAGATTTATTAAAAAGTCACAGGAGTAGTAAACCCTGGCCCAATTTAAGTTACTTTGACTTGGAAAAAAGGTGTAAACTGGGGCTTCTTGTTGTAGCTCAGGGGTAACAAACTCGACTGGTATCCATGAGGATGAGGGTTTGATCCCTGGCCTCTCTCAGTGGGTTAAGGATCTGGTGTTGCTGTGGCTGTGACCCAAACCAGCAGCTGCAGCTCCAGTTTGACCCCTAGCCTGGGAACTTCCATTTGCCACAGGTGTAGCCCCAAAAAGACCAAAACAAAAACAAAAACAAAAACCAGAGTATAAACCCCCTAATGCAGTGGCCAGGCCCTGTATATAAAGGGCTTCTCCTCACTGGGGTTTGTGTGAGGGCTAAGAGCAGACCCAGCCACCTCTTGCTAGAGCTTTCAAGGGGCAGCTGAGGTAGTGCTGGCAGCACATGCTTATTTTGTCTTTCCCTTCTTCCCATTTCTTCACAGACATCCCTTCTTTCTTTGCCTTTTTTCTTGGGGTATTCCAAACTGTAGTGACGTGGAAATGTATAGTCGTAATCTTGAGGGCCCCCTTGTGGACTAAAGAAGTTGCCCACCCTAGTTCCAAGGTAAATTCTGGAATGTGTTTTTCTCCCCAGGAAATTCCTGTGGCCATAAACACTTCTTATTTATATCATCGTGTGTGCATTTTCCAATGTTGCCAACATTGCCATGAAATGTTTATAGCCCTCTGAATTAGAGAAACAAATTGGCAAAGCAAGAGCAGAAATAGGGCTACAGAAATACTGACCTTCCTTGACCATCATGCAAATACATTTTTGCCCACTTCCTACCCAGGCTATATTCTGACCTTACATTCTGAATGCCTAGATCACCCAAAGGTACAGACTTTGGGACATTTTGAAGTATTTTTCAGGAATCTAAGAGGTCCACTTAATTTTAGGATCCCAAGGCAAAAAAAAAAAAAAATCTCTGCTTTCTCATTTTGGCTTTCCTTCTTAATTGTGAAACAGATATTTGCAGATTCATTTTAGTTATTTATTTTAAAATCCTAATTTAAAAGAACCATCAAACCTAAAGTTATAAAAGTCATATTCCCATATAACCTTTACTCAGAGGAAACAGTCATCAAGATTTTGCTCATATTTGCTTTATTTATCTCTCTAGTCATTGTTACTATTATTATTGATGAAACACTTGAGAGTAAATTGCAGACATCGTACCCTTTTAATCCCCAACCCTTCAGTGTATGTCTTGTAATGAGGACATTTTCCTACATAACCATAGTATAGAAATAATTTCAGAAACTTAATGTTGATATAATAGTATTATCTAACATAAGTTTCTATCCATATTTTATCAATTGTCCCATTAGTGATCTTTATAATTTTTGTTTTTCCCTGTTCCAAGATCCAATCTAGGATCACATACTGCATTTAGTGGTCACATCTCTTTAGCCTCTTTCAATCTGGAACTATTCCTTGGTCTTTAACATTGAAAATTTTTAAGAATTTAGATCAATTAAATGTCTCTGAACTTGGGCATGTCTGATGTCGCCACATGATTAGATTCTTTGGCAGGAATGCTACGTATTCTGAGACTATTATGTCAAGAGGCATATGATTCCCCTCCTTATGGCTTGAAACACTTTTTCTTCCCCAAGCTGTATAATAATGTTTATTACCCCAAAGCTCACCAACAAAGTGTGTTGTCAAGATTGTGTATTTATTGCCAATGTGATAGGTGAAAAATGGTATCTTAATGTATTTTATAAAAACTCTATAGAAGTAGATGAAATTTACCATTTTTAATTGTTTAAATAAAAAAAAAAATGTTTATTGTTCGGAGTTCCTGTCGTGGCTTGGTGGTTAACGAATCCGACTAGGAACCAGGAGGTTGAGGGTTCGATCCCTGCCCTTGCTCAATGGGTTAAGGATCCGGTGTTGCCGTGAGCCATGGTGTAGGTTGCAGACGCAGCTCAGATCCCGCGTTGCTGTGGCTCTGGCGTAGGCCGGTGGCTACAGCTCCGATTCGACCCCTAGCCTGGGAACCTCCATATGCCGCGGGAGCGGCCCCAGAAATGGCAAAAAGACAAAAAAAAAATTATTGTTTTAAAAACAATAACATAAATATAAATTTATTGTTTTAAAAACAATAACATAAATATAAATATAAATTTATTGTTTTAAAAACAATAACATAAATATAAATATAAATTTATTGTTTTAAAAACAATAACAAATATAAATATAAATTTATTGTTTTAAAAACAATAACATAAATATATTTTAAGTTCATTGGGTAATGAACTTTGACCAAGGATGTAAAGTAGAGAGTATATCCATTACCCAAGTTTCTCATTCTCCTTTTCAGTAAATCTGGGCTCCAGAAAACCACTATTTACTTTCTGACATTATACTTAGGTTTTGTACTCTAGAATTTCACACAAATGGAATTGCACAGCATGTATACATTTGTGTCTGGAAGGAGGAAAATACTAGTGATATACCTACGGTAGATTAGACGAAGAAAGTGAGATTTTTACATTTTTAATATGATCCAATTCAAACTGGGTAAACTGAATATGGGTAGATTATAAATAGAACTGAATTCCTCTAATTTTAAATAGAATACACTCTTTATTCTGAATTTTTAACTCTGTTTTTTTTTTTTTTTTTTTACTATGCCAGTGTACTAAGTCCCAAAGAGTGGCAGAATTATAGCATCGGTAGGAATCTCATTAGACATTATTTGATAGACATCATTTTTATGAGTTCTATCCTTACTGTCAAATAACTTTTTGTAAACCTTCCATGACAAGGATTCTGTATCTTCCAAAGAAACTACTCATCATTTCTGAGAAAACTTCTTTCTCCTTTGGGAAGGTATATTGGGATCAAAGTTTAGTTTTTAAGAAGAAAAGGACTCTGAGTAGAAGGTTTAATTCTACCTTTCCAAATAAATGCATTCTGAACAGTTGTTGTAAAGGTTATATGGAAGGGGGGTGATAAATGCTCTCATTTATTAAATTGTCTTTTCTTTCTGGGTTCTTGATTTGTCAGGGGGTACACTGAACCCATGATTTTATTAAAGAGCTGATCCCATAACATCTTAACTTTTCACTGTGTCAAAGGTGTCTCCTCCAAGGTTTAGGAGAAAAAAAAGAAACTTTGCATCTTTGATACTTTGTTTAGCACTAATTTCACTAGGTAGTAGGGCGGCTTTTAGCAGCCTTTGAGAGTCTTTATGTGATCATGGTGTACAAACAGAACTGATGCTGTAAAGGAAGATCCATTTGGTTGAAACACCTAATAACCCCCTCACAAATCAATGCCTACAATGCTTGTACTCATAGCTAAGCTTCTTGGTAGTGATGAATCAATACATGTGAGAGATTCAAAAGAAGAAAAGCAATTAATCTGTGCTAGAGAGAAATATGCACTGTTCTCATATAAAACACTTTCCAAAACTGAATTTAATCTGCATAAAGAATATCTCTGATTCAACAGTTAAATGAGGAGGTAAAGCCCTGATATTTAAAGTCAGTGATGCTATGGTTCATTTGCCTTTTGATACGGTACATTTTCTTTAATTTTTTTTGGCTTTTTTTTTTAAATTTATTTTTGTCTTTTTGCCTTTTCTAGGGCCGCGATGGGCATATGGAGGTTCCCAGGCAAGGGGATCAAATCGGAGCTGTAAGCTGCCGGCCTACACCACAGCCACAGCAACTTGGGATCCGAGCCACGTCTGCAACCTACACCACAGCTCACGGCAACGCTGGATCGTCAACCCACTGAGCAAGGGCAGGGACCGAACCGGCAACCTCATGGTTCCTAGTTGGATTCGTTAACCACTGCGTCACGATGGGAACTCCCCTACATTTTCTTTTTGGTTGATAGGAAATGACATACTGAAAGGACATGAAGAGGAGGGGAGAGTGACAGACCAAGAGGTTGGAGAAAATAAGGGCATATTTAGCCACTGAAAAGGCAAACATAAAAAATAAATAACTTTAGCAAGAAAGACACCAATGTAATTACATAGTATTTCCAATAGTTTGACATTATTAATTTTGAAACTGCTCACCAAATTGCTAAACAACAAAGTCTTCTAACCAATTTATAAAGAAAAGCGATTTTTTTTTTCAGATAATTTCAGTGGCATTGATCAAGACCCACCTCAGGAGTTCCCGTCGTGGCTCAGTGGTTAATGAATCTGACTAGGAACCATGAGGTTGCGGCTTCGATCCCTGGCCCTGCTCAGTGGGTTAAGGATCCAGTGTTGCTGTGAGCTGTGGTGTAGGTCACAGATGTGGCTCGGACCCCGAGTTGCTGTGGCTCTGGCATAGGCCAGTGGCTACAGCTCCGATTAGACCTCTAGCCTGGGAACCTCCATATGCTGAGGCAGTGGCCCAAGAAATGGCAAAAAAAAAAGACGAAAAAAAAAAAAAAGACCCACCTCATGTTGAACAAACACACCCACACATTAAACAGCAAAAATTTGCAGCAATTTTTATAGGTTTTTGTTTTTCTCACTCACTTTAAAAAAAATTAAAGTATAGTTGATTTAACAATGTTTTTGTAGTGTTTCAGGTGTACAGCACCATGATTCAGTTTTTTACATATATATATATATACACACACACACACATACACACTTTTTCCGATTCTTTTCCCTTAGCAGTTATTACAAAATATTGAGTATATTTCCCTGTGCTATACAGTAAGTCCTTTGCTGGTTGTCTATTTTATATATAGTAGTCTGTATGTCTTAATCCCAAACTCTTAATTTATCCCTTCTCCCCTTCCCATTTGGTAACTGTAAGTTTTTCTTTGTTTATGGGTCTATTCTGTTTTGTAAGTAAGTTCATTCATATCATTTTTCTAGATTCCACATATAAGCTATATCATGTGATATTTGTTTTTGTCTGACTTACCTTGCTCAGTATGATAAGCTGTATGCCATCCATTGCTGCAAATGGCTTTATTTCATCCTTTTTTATGACTGAATAATACTCCATTTATTTATTATATATAGCACTCCATTATATATAATATATATAATAAATAAATTATATTTCCACTATATCTATCTATATGTCATTATGCATTATATAATATCCATATATTATATACATTATATATATATATATATTATATAATAGGTATATACATAAAGAAATCTTTATCCATCCATCTATTGATGGACATTGCAGTAATCTTTGACTGTCAGGTTCTGGATATTGAAATATTTTCCTCAATAATTTTAACAGCTTCATTGAGGTACAATTGGTATACAATAAACTGCATGTGGTAGTAAGCATTTTACATTCCCACTAAAGTTTATAAGAGTTCTAGTTCTTTGACATTCTCACCAAAACTTGGTATAGGTAATCCTTTTAATTTCAGTCAATTAAATCTAGTCATTTAATTTTAGTCATTTAATAAGAAGGTTATGGCACAATGGGCAGGATAAACCATTGCTGTCCAATGTCTTGAAAACCATCACATAGATCTTCTTACATTTTGTTCTTTTGGTTTTTGAGTTTGGTGTTTTTCAGTTGTTTCAAGATGGAAAGTAAGCCAGATCCTGGTTACTCCCTCTTTGCCAGAAGTCCCCTCAATTTATATTAAAGGCAAGAAAACGCTCCATGATAAGAACAAAACAGTGAAGTAGACAAATTAAAAATAAATTTTTATGTGCCAATACAGCAGTTTAATAATGGCTGTGTCAGTGATCAGCTGAGAACTTGCCCTCCTAGTGAGGACAATTTAACAGGGTCAGGGCTCTCTCAGCAAATTCCTCAGGCTCTGTATTCCTCAGCCCAAGGTAACTTTCTTTTCACTTATTCATACAGGAGAACATGTTTAGACGCTAGATGAGGACCCCAACTTCTTGTAAAGAAACCTTTACTGACCATCTAAATTAGCCTCTAGTTATTCTACATTGCATCATAGTGGTTTTGTGACTTGCACTTTACTTATCATAACTTAGTATTTTCTCATTGTCTGTTTTTAAAGGAATTATCTGTCTCCTGAATTAGAATTCTCTCTAGGGAAGCATATACTATACAATCATATTCAGAGTCTGTTTCCTGGAGCCAGACTCATGTCCGGTGCATTAGAAGTACTTGCTAAAATATGTCAGAAGAGTATTTTCCGATGCTGGCCTTGGAGCAATTGTTGCTTTCAAGCAAAGTGTTCTAAAGTAAAAGGAAACATAAAAATAATTAGTATCACAAGGTCGGTCCACCGTCACTGCCGTCCACACTCCTTGTGACTTTGTTACTTGTACTACCTGTGACCATTTCCTGAAATCCCTTTCTTGTTTGATTTCTTACTGCCAGTCACTCTTCCTCTTCCTTTGCAGTTCCTGATCTGGGGTCTTTTATCCTGACACTTAAGGTCACTGTCATACCTTCCCCGGGTCATACCTTCTTTCTCCTTTTCATGGGAGAAAGAAAACAAAAACAAAAACTTTTTTGCTTGAGTTTATTGTTATTGTAAACAACCTCTGCACTTCATGTTGTGTTTTGGTTTTGTGGTTTTAGTTTTGGGATTTTTTTTTTTCTCCTCACATCCTGCTAGCAAATCCCAGACCTATTCTCTTCACACTCCTCTGTTTAAAAACATTTTTCCTTTTCCTCAGCTTCCTGCTTAGTTCAAGCCAAGCTTTTTGAAAGATGCCTTAAGTGACCTATCTGCTTCTGAGCTCCCCCTTTGCTTCATTAAGTTCATTTCATATATGGCCTCCACATTATATCCCTAAAGTAAATTCTAAATGTGTTATTCTTCTACTCAAAAAATATTAATGACTTCCTATGCAAGGGTGCAAATGAAGAGCCCATGGTTCTAATTAAATGGAACATATGTTTTGTTTGTTTGACTTAGTTTTTAAAAACAAATTTTTTAGCCATTGTTAAGTAACCAAAGGATTTTTTTATCAAAATCAGAATTTCTGATCTTTCATGAAAATTTAAAAGATCTGCAACTACTGAGCGCAGGCTCTCATGAGGCAGTAAAAAGCTGAGTATTAAATATCTCCTGAAGACAAAGCACATACTCTCCATTTTGCCAGAGATCCTGACTCTCCCTATTATATTCCCGATGCTGAGACCAAGTTTAATTTTCATGGTTATCCTTGTGCTATCGCTTTTCTTAACGTGGATAAATATTTATCTATCCTCATCTCTCTTTCAAATATAAGAAAATGAAAGCTAGCCTGGGAAGCTATAAATTTAAATTACGATTGAATGCCAACCTATTTTGCTTAGGGAAGTGATGATAATTTCTAAGTGTTCAATATAAATTAATATAAATATGTATTATCTCGGTCCTCTCACCCACTAATGTTACCTACCTGGCCTCTCCAGGCGTGAGAATTTGTGAGCCTATTCTGTTATATCCCAGACTGAGAATAGACTCCTCACTGGAGCATCCAGGGCTGACCAGGGAGACACCCAGTCTGACGTTTAACCTCATCTTCTGCTGCTCCTATTCTATCTCCAACCCAACTTGTTGCAGCTGAACTTCTCACCATGATCTCTCTCCTACAGAGAGATTTCTCTGTGTCCCCATCCTACCCCCTAAATCCCACCTCCTTTCCGAAATCCGAGCCCACCTACACTTTGTCTGTGAAAATCTTCCCATCTTTGAGTCCCTGGTCAAAGGCCACCCTCTCTAAGAGTGACTGTCCATCAGCTGCACTTTCCCTCCACTCGGGTGCCAAAGCACCGTGTTTCTCTCTCACTTATGGAGCCTGGATCTGCTCTAGGTTTTAGTTCCCCAGTGGGGAGTATGTCTAGGCTTCTGGAAGGCCCCAAAGATGCAAGTCTTGTTTTTTAGAAATGGAGAGAATGAAGAGAATTTATTTAGGAAAGTAATAGCAGATAAAAATTTCAGATATCTAAAGATTACTCAGGACATTTCTCTCATCCATGAGTACACACACACACACACACACACACACACACACACTTGCATGAATAAGTCTAGTAGGACTATCACACAGTGATTAGGAGTGTGTGCTTTCAAGTTAATCATATTTACTACTGTGCTATTCTAAGCATATTCTTAAGTAAGTTACTTAATCCCATTGAGTCTGTTTCTTTTCATTAAAATAAAAGAATCATAATATTTCTTTTAGAATGTTGGTGTAAGGATATATAACTGGAGCACAGCACGATGCCTGGTGTATAATACGTACACTGTAAATGGTACTCATTGTGACAGGGGTCATACGTTTTAAACAATTGCTATACTTTCCTCTTTTGACTTTCCAAGCACACAAACTTGACCTCAGTGCTCTTAGAGGTAGGAAAGGTGAATTAGCAACCTTACAAAAGAAAGCAAATGAAAGATCGTGTCCCACATTCTTCACGGAAAACAGAATTATGCAGTAAGACATATCCTAGTGAACCAGATTATCACTGCAAAAGAAGACAAACTTTTCCTTAATATTTTCTCCTCCATCAGCAGCCTCCGTCCCCCCACCGCGCCCCTTTTTTAGCCTAGCATCTTTACCTTCCTAACGAGGCCCTCCAGGTTAGGGTCTTCTTTAAGGGTCTCCTTACAAAGAGTCTGCTTCTTCTTGGCTCAAAGAATGATGGGGAAGAGGAGAGGGAGTGTGGGAAGCGTTGAGGGTTCGCACATGTGTTGTTGTCACTTCTCGATCCCCACTGTCACTCGCACTGATGCCCTTCCCTCCCTCTGCCTTTCCAACACTGCTGTTGGCTTAGTCATCACACCCACAAGGGTCACCAACCCTCTCTCAGGTAAGAGGAAAGCATTCCTCTGAGAACGATGCTGGAAGGGGTTCTCCCTTCCATACAATTAGAGCTATTTTCGCCAACTTTCAGTTCTTGACATTCAAGGCTCTCTTGCAGGACGACCCAGTGCTGCATCCAAACACATTTCTTGCTGATGGTCAACCAGGCATCCTTTCAACCCTTTTCTGTCTCAAGATGAGTTCATTCAAAATTTATCTAGCATTCACCTACTCATTTTTGAGGAGGTGAGGATGTTGTCTCTAAAAAAAATTTCAAGCAATGGTTAACATATATATAAGAAACTCATACTTGAAAATTCCTCCAGTCTGAGATAACTACCATTAAAATTTAATGCCTTTCCTTTCATATACCTGTTTAGGCATATAGCACACATATATCATATGCATATATAATTTATCATAATTTATATCTTATCATGTTTGCTATTTTTCTCAGAAGCAATCTTCTTGTTCTTTTCTAAAAAATTACTCCTCCTTCTTTCTTTCTTCTTACATAGTCACAATACCCATGTCATAAATTTTTGTATCTTTCTCTGGGTCATATTATCATACAGACAAATACACAGGTGTATAGAAATACATACATACATGTATAGAAGGGTGAGGTTTTGAGGAGACTGCTTGATTTACAAAAATGAGATCATGTTCTGTAAATTTTATGCTGCCTATATCTGCAATGTACCTTTAATGGTAACATAATATTTCACAGTATGACTGTATCCAAATTTATACAACCATTACTTTATTGATGGAAGTAAGGCTTCTATTATATATTTACTTTGATTCGAATCTGCAGTTTGTCTCTCTCTTTTTTCTTTCTTTCCTTCCTTCCTTCCTTCTTCTTCTTTTTCTTTCTTTCTTGCTTTCTTGCTTGCTTGCTTGCTTGCTTGCTTTTTGCTTTTCACGGCTGCACCTGTGGCATATAGAGGTTCCCAGGCTAGGGGTCCAATTGGAGCTGTAGCTGCTGGTCTACACCACAGCCACAGCAAGGTGGGATCTGAGCCATGTCTGTGACCTACACCACAGCTCACAGCAACACCAGATCCTTAACCCACTGAGTGAGGCCAGGGATCAAACCCACATCTTCATGAATACTAGTCTTGTTCGTTACTGCTGAGCCACAATGGGAACTCCTGTCCCATATTTTTAATTTTTCTTTATTTAATTTTAAATCTTTTTCATTATAGATAAAAACACTATCTGCCATAGTGTTTGGACATATTTTTCACAACCTTAATTTATCTTTTAATCTATGATCTCTTTTCCCATTAAATATTTATTTTCTATCTAAACATATATGTCTATTTACTCTTTTTTGTTTTGCAGTAAAATGTTAAGCCTCTTGGATCTGTCCTCCATTTATATTATTTTTACTTTCTTTTAATGTTTGCTCTGTGTTTATGATTTTTTTTTTGGTGTTTTTGCCTTTTCTAGGGCTGCTCCCGCGGCATATGGAGGTTCCCAGGCTAGGGGTCAAGTCAGAGCTGTAGCCACCGGCCTACACCAGAGCCACAGCAACACGGGATCCGAGCTGCGTCTGCGACCTGCACCACAGCTCACAGCAAGGCACTGAGCAAGGTCAGGGATCGATCTTGCAACCTCATGGTTCCTAGTCAGATTTGTTAACCACTGCACCACAATGGGAACTCCAGCTCTGTGTTTTATGATTTTTCTTTGAGTGGTTCATAAAGGCTACATATTGGGTATTTATCAAGAACCAATCTCTGCTTTGATTCACTGTTGACTTTTGCAATTCTAAATCATTTTTAAAGTCTTTTAAAAAGGTTTTGATAGAATCTTCCTAAATGTTCTTATTATGCATTTTTCTAAATTTAAGTTGTCATTTATCTTTTTCAGCAAGTCTAATTCATGAACTTCTTCCAGGTTTGGGAGTTCTGTTATTATTCTTCTTTCTGGCTGCTGGCTGATGGATTGTAATTATCAGTCACTTACTCATGGTTTTACACTTTTGGGGCTCAAACCAAGCTGTTGGGGACCCCATGTGGTACAAACCCGGCAGTGCTGGGAGGTGCAGCAGCTCTGTTCCTGTGGACCAGAAACACACCTGCTGACAATTTGCTGACCCTGGTCAAGACACTGGAATGAGGCCTCCTGAGTTTCCTCACTGCAAAGACTAAAGTCTTAAAGTGACAAAGGGAAAGAAAGGAGGAGGAAAGAGGAAGGGGGAAAAAGGAAAGAAGGAAGGAAGGAAAGAAAGAAAGAAGGGATGGAGAGAGGAAAGGAAGGAAGGAGCAAGAAAGAAAGAAGGGAGAATGAAAGAGAAAAGAGAGGCAGGAGAAAGAAGAGAAAGAGAGAGAGAGTGAGAAAAAAGAGAGAGAGGGGCAAGAGTAGGAAGGCAAGAGGAAAAAGGAAGGCTGGTTATCTGATCAACAGCCTCAGGTGAGCCAATAGCATCAGTTCTAATCCATGTAAGGGAGGCATTTTGCATGACCAGCTCAGACTCTGGTTCCAGCTGCCATGAAATACTCCAAATGAGAACTGTCCAGCTAGGCCCAGAAAAATCATGAAACCATGAGAGATAATACACTGTGGCTTTAGAATGCTACATCTTGGGAGGTGTTTGTTATTCAGCAAATATATAATGAAACAGAAATTTATACCTGTATGTGTTTTGCCATGAAAGCCTAAATTGATTTGGGGACTGGGCAGTGAAAAGAAACTTGACAGCACATGAGAAAACTGTTATCAAACTTTTGAAGGATGATGGGGAAGTTATCACTGGAGTCAGGATGAGAGAGGGTGTGAGTTATGTATGGCAGAAAAATTAGCAACACTACCCCTTGAGTCAGTATGGAAAATAGGAGTTCTTAGCAACCATGCGGCTTTGCTAAAGGAAACTTCCAGGCAGAATGTTGAAAGTGATAACTGGCTTCTTCTACTGACTGTAATAAAAACTGACGAGAGAGTTGGATTAAAGAAGGAACTGTTCTTTTTTCTCTCTCTCTCTTTTTTTTAACTAGAATTTATGAAGTAAATCCATGACAGTGTTTCTAGCTAGCAAATAGTTCTCAACATGAGAAATGACTTCAGAAAAAAAGATCCCATCCTGAGAACTATCAACAAAGCATGGTCTTGGGGTAAAGATTAAGTCAAGGATGTGGCTGTAAGATCTGTTGTTGATACCTCAGAAGGATAAAATACGTGTGTGCCCCATGTAGGGTACACAGTAGGTAGACAGTAGACTTTTAAGAATCTTAAGGACATGACTTCAGAGTATCTGCTACACAAAAAGGCTTCTAAGAATCTCAAAGATGTCATCTCAAAGCTCCCTGTTCCTCTTTCTAAAGAAAAATGTGGTCTATCCTGGAGACATTTACGGGTGTGGCTTTTTGTCTCACAGAAACAATAATAATCACAGAAAGATTAGGGCCTTTTTTTAAGAGCATTGTGTTGCCCCAAAATTAAAACCAAACCAAAATTTGGAGTTTCCTGATGACCTAGCAGTTAAGGACCCAGCCATTGTCTCTGCTGTGGCTCAGGTTGGTGCTGTGGCATGGATCCAGTCCCTGCCTGGGTTCTTCCATGTGCCATGGGCATGGCCAATAACTAAACAAAAGAACCCCAAACAACCATTTACTAGGACTTAAGGGACAGAGACAGTTCAAAAGAAAAAGACCCCTTGCAGCCTCGACCTTTTACAGGTGTGAATCAGTCTGAGAAATCTGCTCAGCTAGTTCTTGTAAAGGAAAGATGGTTCAGAGTGTAGAGCCTAGAGCCCAGAAGGCAGAGCCTAGAGCCACTGGCAATCACTTGTAGGGATGATGACTGGAACGCAACAAAATTTCTCTAGCTCGTGAAATTATGTGCTTTTTATTCCTCCTTTTTAAAATAAAAATGTCTCGGCGTTCCCGTCGTGGCTCAGTGGTTAATGAATCTGACTAGGAACCATGAGGTTTCGGGTTTGATCTCTGGCCTTGCTCAGTGGGTTAAGGACCCAGCATTACCATAGGCTGTGGTGTATGTTGCAGACGCCGCTCGGATCCTGAGTTGCTGTGGCTCTGGCGTAGGCCGGTTGCTACAGCTCCGATTAGACCCCTAGCCTGGGAACCTCCATATGCTGCGGGAGCAGCCCTAGAAATGGCAAAAAGACAAAACTAACTAACTAAAAATAAATAAATAAATAAATATGTCTCTACAGTTATTTTCTGTCTTACCATTAAACATTGGGTATGTTTGAAAAGATAACCTGTCTCTTTAATTCACAAGTCTTCAGACTGAGAGAATCATGCTCTAGTTATACAAAAGAACACCAAGCCTCCACTAAAGACTGTACTTTCCATATTTATAGTGTGTTATCTGTATTGTATTCCCATATTTATAGTGATATATTTATAGTTTTGTCAAACAGTTTGCAAAAAAGAATGATAACCAGTTTTTGTAAACACAAATATATTACAAATATCTATAGGAAAAAAGTCTTAAAGTATATTTATCAACTTCTAGCTTTGGGTGATACATTTATGAGATAACTTTCTAATTTTTTTTCAGCATTTTGTAATTTTTCTGATAAACACATATTACTTATATTTAGACAAGAAAAGGGTTGTTTTTTCCTTTCAAGCCTATTCTGCACTTTTAAACATGTAAAATGCATTATAAAATTAAAAAATAGATCCTTCTTATATTGGCTTTCTTTAAAAATATGAAATGGACTTGCAGATTTCTCTAAGTAATTAAAAAAGTGCCCTATGTGTATAATTAAGTTCCCAAATTCTTCATATTTTCAAAATATAATTATCCCAACAAATATAAAACAGAAATCTGAACCAAGTGCACAAAGAAATTCTGGTAGGACATGATAAATATTTTCAAATTTCATGAATTTTCTACATATATGATCATGCCCTCTCTAAATAGAGATAATTTTATTTCATTACTTCTGGAAAGTTGTTGTTTTTGTTTTTGTTTTTTGTCTTTTTAGGGCCACACTGGCAGCATATGGAAGTTCCCAGGCTAAAGGTTTAATCAAAGCTATAGCTGCTGGCCAACATCACAGCCACAGCAACGCGGGATCCTTAACCCACTGAGCATGGCCAGGTATCAAACCCAAATCCTAATAGATACTAGTCGAGTTTGTTACCACTGAACCAAGATGGGAACTCCTGCTTTGTTTTTGTTTGTTTGTTTTTTTCAATTTTCTTGCCTAATTGCCCTGGCAAAAACCTCAGTACAATATTGAATAGAAGTGATGAGGGTAAATATCCTTTTCTTGTTTCTGTGGCAAAGCATTAAGTCTTTCTTTCACTATTATTCATGATGTTAGCTGCTCATTTTTTTTGGTAGATGACCTTTATCAGATTGAGAAAGTTCCCCTTCTATACCTAAGTCAGTTGAGTGCTTTTTTTTTTTTTTTAAATCATGAAGGGATGTTGGTTTTTGTCAAATTGTTTTCTGCATCTATTGAGATGATCCAGTGTTTTTTGTTTTTATATTATTTAAATAGCTTAATAGACTAATCAATTTGCAGTTGTTAATTCTGTTTTGCATTCTTTGGATAAGGACAAAGAGCTTTGTCATGGTATAAATTCTTATGCTGGATTTGATTTAATAGTATTCCATTGAGAACTTTTACTAAGGAATATTGGAATGTAGTTTTCTTGTGATCTTTGTATGGTTTTGGTTTCAGAGTGTTACCTGGTCTCATAGAATTAGTTGGGAAGTATTCCTTCCTCTTCAATTCTTTGGAAAAATTTGTGAAGAACTTGTGCTAATTCTTCTTTAAATGTTTGGTGCAGTTTATTACTGCAGCTGTCTGGGCTTTTTTTGATATAAAATTTTTGATTACAAACTAAATCTATTAAGTTGTTATAGTCCACTCAGATTTTCCATTTCTTCTTGTGTCAGTTTTGGTAGTTTTTAATCTTTCTAGGAATTAGTTTATTTTGTCTATATTGAATATTGAATATTGTCTGTATTGAATACAATCTTTCATAGTATTTCCCTAGAATTTTTTTATTTCTTTAAAGTCATATTAATGTTCCTTTCCTGTCACTGCCTCCCCTTACCTCCCCCCTCAATCAGTTCAACTAAAAGTAAAGATCCAAGTTTTGTTTTTATTGATTTTTCTGCATTGTTTGTTATTCTCTACATCATTAATTTTCACTCTAAGCTTTATAATTTTTTCTTCTTCTATTAGTTTGACTTCTTTTACTAGCACCTTAAAGTAGAAGTTTAGACTACTGATTTGAGATCTTTATTCTTCTATCAATGTGTGTCTATAGCAATAAGTTTCCCTGTAGAAACTGCTTTAACTGAGTTCCATACATTTGGTATTTAAAAAATTACTTTCTAATGTTCTTTTAACTTTTTTGTAACCCATATTTCTTTGCCCCATTGCTTATTTAGAAGAGTGCTCTTTAATTTCCATTATGTGTTAATTTCCAACTTTCCTGCTCTTACGTTGATTTCTAATTTAATAACATTGTGGTCGAAGAACATAATTTGTGTGATTTCGATACTTGAAATTTTATTGAGGGCTGTTGTGTAGCGTAGCATATACCTAAAAGTGTTCCAGGTGTACTTGAAAAGAATATGCATTCTGCTCTTATTGGGTAAAGTGCTGTATAGATATGCATTAAGTCAAGTTAGTTTATAGTGTTGTTGAAACCTTCTATGATGTCACTCCTCACAGGTGCATCCTTGGGCATGTACACAGTCAGTCTGGGATGACAATGGTTTTAGCAGAGATCTTTTGATTAGCCTCCTTTTAATTGTTTACCACAAAAATAAATCTCTGTTGTTTTCTAGAGTAGCTTTATCCTTTAACTTCTCCTCATTCTTTTCTAAATAAAGTCCGTTTCTTTAGGGATAGCTTCAGACCTCTTTGTTATGCCTAGCTTCATGCTCTAGGTAAAAATCTCTGAACACTTTATTCTAAAGTTCAGTGTGAGGATATTGGCCCATTTCTCTTGGAGTGATACATGTGTTTTTTGTACAAGGATTTGGTAAGTGAAGAAAGTCTTTGGTCTTCGTGGCTTGCTTCTCCTGATATGGAACCTCTGGCCTATGAACGAGTTGGGCCAAAGGCAATCAGGGCCCCAGTGATTGTATCCTGACACACCAGGAGTTGTATCTCCACCCTGTGAGTGGGAACTGGATGAAGGAAGGATGCTCTAAACCTTTTGGCTACAGTTACCTGGAAGTTAGCCCCTTCAAAACAGAGTTGAAGGGAATGAGAAAGGTTGATGGCTTGCTCCTCCCAGGGAAGTATTGAGGAGGTATTTCTGGGGATTTGATTTTTTTCATAGTATTGCCTGGAAGCCAGAGGGAGGGGAAGCCCCATCTTTTTGGCCACACCTTCTTGGAATGGAACTTGGATGCTTAGTTTGCAGGGGGAGAGGGGGTGAGTCTCAAGTGTAATGGAATTCTTGCCATTCTTATGAAGAGTCAGTGCATTTCCTCGAATAACTGTTTCTTCACTTGCTGTCTGCTTTTAGACATATTTCTAGAGATTTTTAAATGTTTCTTTATTTATTTTATTTAAAAAATAATTGTTGCTATACATTGTTATCAGGAAGTGGATTCATAGAGCTCCTCATGCCAACATTCCAGAAGTGGATCTCTCCTACAATATTCGTTTTAATTTGCATTTCCTCAACAACTAATTATGTCGAACACTTTTTCAAAGGATTATTAAGGTCTTCTGCTCTTTTTTGTTGTTGTTTGTTGTTTTTGTTGTTGAGTTGTTTTGACCAAACTGAGTTGACTATATAGACCAATAAAGAGAATTTTGACATTTTAATAATATTGAGTCATCCAGTCCATGGATATGGTATACTTCTTTATTTACTTAGGACTGCTTTAACTAGTCATTAGTACTTTGTATACAATTTTTAGTGCCTTTCGCATCTTTTATTAGATTTATTTCTAGGGATTTAATTTTTTATATTATTATAAATAATATAGTTTTTCAAATTTTATTTCTCAATAGATTATTGCTACAATACATAAATACAATTTTCTCTCACATATTGCTGTCTTAATCTAGCAACCATGCTCAATTTACATATTTGTTTTAATCATTTGTGGACTCTTTGGGGAGTTTTTTGTATATAATCAGTTAATTCTGCCACTGTCATTTATATCTTTCTCCTTCAATTAGTTTTTGTGCTCAACTAAAATGCTGATTATTCTACTTTTTGTGCTCAACTAAAATGCTGATTATTTCTTTGTTGGTGTACATTTCTTTTTAATGTTTATACAAGCAAACCAAAAAGATTCAACTGTGGTTCACTGAAGTAACTGGACACTTCATTGTCATATCTAATTGAATCCAGAATATAACAATATTGGTGGCAAAAACTAAGAATGACTCAGACAAAAGTTTATTTAGTTCAACCAAAAACTTCCTCTGTACATCAAAGCTCAAGATATTTGTTTTTCTGGCTTGGATTTCCTGATTCCCGTGTTATCTTTAGTACTTTTTATTTAATGTGTTTCCTGTAAGGTTTATCTTTAGTTACAGATTTATTACCAATTCCTAGAAAAAATTATATTTTCTTACTCCATTCCTCTTTTTTTTCTTTTTTCTGAAATGCAATACTAGCTGCTTCCTCTACCATGTGTTAATATTAACTAGAAGAAGTTCAAATTTTCCAGTCATTTCCAATGATACAATCAATTACAGCCACTAAAAGTCTCTCCTTATTTAGGCCAAAGGATTTGATGACCCTTAGTCCCTTAATATAATGATTACATTCTATAGCTTGATAGCTGTGTATGTAAACTATCTGAGTCAACTTGGAGAGGATATTTTGTAACATATGTTATCAGCAAAATTCAGATAACATAATTTTCACAGTAGACTTTGGCTCGGTTATCATTTAAAAATTATTCTTGTGAAGAATTGCAAAAGGTATATATATTCCTCTAGTTGGAATGTTAGCTCAGTGAGCTGGGATTAAAATCAAGGACTACACTGGCTCTGTGCCTCGTGTAAAGATAGTGTTTAGTAAATACTTTTCAAGTGATTTGATGAAAGATGTCATCCCAGAACCAGTCAAGTGTTCTTCATAAATTCAAGGGAATCCTCTTTTCTACTATGTCTTCAGAAGAACTTCTAAATTCCCTGGATTCTTTTGATGCAAGAGAAGATGATGTGTTTCTGGTTTCCTATCCAAAATCTGGTAAAGCTTATTTTAATGTACTTTTTAAATGTAGAAGTACAATAATAACAATAATAATACATAAAATAGTAATTTTTATCAAGCATTTATTTTGCAGTATTTTCCCACAGGAAACTAAAGTACCTTAAATGCTTATTTTAATGAAAAAGTTTGACATTAGAAAGCAAAAACATGGCTTTGAGAAAATTCGACTGGAGAAATTAGTTGCTACACTCTTGTTTCTTTTTTCGTGAAGATATATAGATGTTGATATATATAATAAGCATAATATCTATAACATTATAAAGTTCTCTTCATACTTTGAGCCAGGCATAGTGATAAATGGTTTTTGTTCAATTTACATGTAACGACTGAATTTATATAAATAGGTAAATGTTGGAGTTCCCGTCATGGCGCAGTGGTTAACGAATCCGACTAGGAACCATGAGGTTGCAGGTTCGATCCCTGCCCTTGCTCAGTGGGTTAATGATCCGGCGTTGCCGTGAGCTGTGGTGTAGGTTGCAGATGCGGCTCGGATCCTGCGTTGCTGTGGCTCTGGCGTAGGCTGGCAGCTACAGCTCCGATTCGACCCCTAGCCTTGGAACCTCCATATGCCGTGGGAGTGGCCCAACAAATGGCAAAAGACAAAAAAAAAAAAAAAAATAGGTAAATGTTTTCTTCTGGGCTAATAACAGGTGGCGAATTTATACCATATACAAACAACCATATGTAAGGCTTCCACTATACATATTAGCGACTGTAAATTGACACTTCCCACTAGCTGCCAGGAGGGTCCCTTTTGTCATCACAAAATTATGTATTCTCTCTTCTTCATCAGAGTATATCAATATATTTAATTAAAATAATACAGTTACCACTACCTCATGAGTCACTTTTACAGGATTATTATAATTATTAATATTTGACTTATTATAGTCTAAAATAGTCTTAAATTTAAAGCATATAATGCAAAATAGAACACTAAATAACTCTAAATATTTATTCAACTGTAAATTTGTTAATATTGGGTCTAATTGGGATTACAATGAGATAAATGGAAACTAGGCCCAAATTAAACTCTTCAGGGACGCAGCTTTCAAGTTAGCCAAACATCCTCCCCACCTAAACTTCTACTTTTCCACTCCAATTTACCACTGTCTACAACACTGGAGCACATCCTTATTTGTTTGGTGTAAACATAGAATGGTGTTTCTTCCAGATATCGTGGTAGCAGGTTTGCATCTCCATGGTGTTTGCATATAGCATTCTTTCACTGTTTGAATGCTTTGGTTTGCACAACTACTAGGGGTTGGCATATAAACAAAAATGAAATTCAGTGCCTGTATTCAAGGAGGTAAATGGGGAGACAGCCATGAGTACAAGCAATGGCAACTCTGCTCTGGTGTGGGCTGCTTCCAAGGGATGGACAGGGTAAGAAGTTATGAGAAGCGAGTGGGGCCTCAGAAGACAATTTCTAAAAGAGCAAGATGCATAAGCTTGCAGGACCAGTAGGAATCATGAATGGAAAGATCTGTGTGTTTGTGAATTGGAGAAGATACTACAAGTGAGTGGCAGCATAGAAGAGTATTTCAATCTGAGAAAATGGCACATGTGGTTTTCATAACTCTTCACCCTGTTTAAAATGTGACTCTTCCCGTAAAATGCATCAACGTCTCAAATGTTTCAATGGGTGTCAAGAGGGAATAATAACTGTTTATACTAAAATTAAAGCATTCATTGCTTTTCTAACCTCATGCTAATTTTCTATACTCATTTCACTGAGTGTCATTTAATTAAAAAAAGGCATTCCATTTTTATTTTCTTATGAAGGCACTCACTGGATTGCAGAAGTTATTGAGAACATTCCCAATGCTAGGATTACCCTAACACCTCCTATTGAACTGGGAGACATCTCCAAATTTGAAGAGCTAAAAACATACAGTGAGAGGAGAGTTATTCCAACACACTTGAGCTATGACATGCTACCGATGAATATCAAACAGAAACAGTGCAAGGTAAGTTCAGTGCTTAAGGGCAGAGGCATAAGAGTACACAAAACTGGACTTGGATTCTTGGTCTGTCACTTTTAAGCTGTGTGACCTTTGAAAATTGCTGATGGTGTCTGAGCTTTGGTTTGCTTAATTAATACAGAAATAGTAGCATTCATCTTATACTATGTGACAAAGATTAAACAAGATAGTGCATGTATAGGTGTTACCACAGTATCTAGCTCATAAAATTTATTTTATTATCTTTCATTAATGAAAATCTGAATATTACATTGGCATATTAACCGTAATTACACTATGTGATGTCTCATTCTATTATAATCTGGTTCGAAGTTTTTAATTTTATTTATTTACTTATTTATTTTGCTTTTTAGAGCCAAACCCGTGGCATATGGAGGTTCCCAGGCTAGGGGTCTACAGCTGCTGGCCTACACCACAGCCACAGCAATGCCATATCTGAGCCGCTTCTGTGACCTACACCCAGCTCAAGGCAACGCAGGATCATTAACCCACTGAGCAAAGCCAGGGATCGAACCCACAACCTTGTGGTTCCTAGTCAGATTCATTTCCACTGCGCCACAATGAGAACTCCAAGTTTTTTTACTTTAAATATTGGTGTTTAGAGAAAGGAAAATTGCCTCAATAATATTATTAATTACTTATTTTTGCAAGAGACTATACAGGAAAAGAATAAAAAATAAATTGTAATATAAAACATTAAAGAATAGGAGTTCCCATTGTGGCTTAGACAGTTAAGAACCTGACACAGTGACCCTGAGGATGCAGGTTCAATGCGGGTTAAGGATCTGGCATTGCTGCAGGCTGCAGCATAGGTCACGATGTAAGTTGAATCCTGCGTTGCTGTGGCTGTGGTGTAGGCCTGCAGATGCAGCTCCGATTCGGTCCCTAGCCTGGGAACTTCTGTATGCCACAGGAGTGGCAGTAAAAGGAAAAAAAAGATTAAAAAAATAAAACACTAAAGAAGAGTTAGCTCGAGACATTTTTAAAGTTCTCACATTATTATTTTTAAAGTAACATAATTTAAAAGAGT
Source organism: Phacochoerus africanus (assembly GCF_016906955.1). Classification (NCBI taxonomy): domain Eukaryota; kingdom Metazoa; phylum Chordata; class Mammalia; order Artiodactyla; family Suidae; genus Phacochoerus; species Phacochoerus africanus. The sequence goes on from NC_062550.1 coordinate 55,180,934, forward strand.
ATTTTCTATGTTCACATATTTATTATTCAAATTTATGTTTCCATGGAGAAATGCATATGGAATAATGTTAAGTAGAAAGCGTATCTTAAATCCATATATACTGAATAATCTCAACTTAGTTAAAATATACATATACATGCATTTTAAAAGACTAGATGTAAATATATCAACATGCCAAGTGGTTTTCTGCAGTATGGCATTAGGGTTAAATTTTAACTTCTTTACAGATGTCTGTATTATGAAGAACTTTAAGCTTCTGTTTTGATCAGAAAAAAAGGACCATAGCTGTAAAGCAAAGGCAAGATATATGTGTCCCCTGTAAATAATTTCCCAATCATGAAGCCTTTTTAAACAATGTCAGTCATATTCTAAAAAAACAAAACAAAACAAAACAAATAAACAACAAAAAAATTCAAACAGGAGTTCCCACTGTGGTGCAAGGGGATTGGCAGAATCTCTAAAGCACCAGGTCTCAGGTTTGACCCCAGGCTCAGCATAGTGGGTTAAAGGATCTAGCGTTGTCATATCTGCAGCATAGGCCACAACAGCGGCTGGGGTCTGATCCCTGGCCTAGGAACTCCATATGCCTTGGGGTGGCTAGAATATAAAAAAATTTAAAAATGCAAAACAACCCTCCCCCCCCAAACAACCCTAGCAAATGTGCATAAATCAAAGCAGATCATCCAGGGATTATAACTCTATGACTACAATGTCTCTACCGATATCATCTACTCTTCCAAAATAAACACAAGCAGGGGCAAATAGCATGGATTTTTACTTTTATTCCAAGTAAATCTATCAGAACTGGTGAACATGTACTAACCTGATTACACTTTCACCCAATCGAACATTTTCATTTCAAAGTGACTGTCTCTAAGACACAGAGAGGAGTCTGGGCAGCTCAGTAATCTTTACTCTGGGCAATGCAGTAAGACTGATAACAAGTATTACCAGAGATTAAGCTGGGTTTATAAACATTACAACCACGACAAGCATGGATGTTTTTTCTTTCATGAGCAAAGAGACTGAAATGCAGAAAGTTTAGGGTGTTTCTCAAAATCATCACACTTAACAGTCCAGCCTTAAAGTACAGTCCTTTCAGTATCACCCTTAATGAGAACTGAGACTGTCTAGCTGTCCCTGGTCTCCCAGGAGGATGACTTGTCCTCTGTTGCTGACGGCCAAGCCCTGAGAACTTGGCGTCTAGACAAGCCTTAACTGCACCAGCCGTCAGATAGAGTTCCTCCTCCGATCTTTCCCTATTGGCTTTTTTTTTTTTTGGCTTTTTGGCTTTTTGCCATTTCTTGGGCCACCCCCACAGCATATGGAAGTTCCCAGGCTGGGGGTCGAATCAGAGTTTTAGCCACCGGCCTACGCCAAAGCCACAACAATGCGGGATCCAAGCCACGTCTGCAACCTGCACCACAGCTCACAGCAATGCCAGATCCTTAACCCACTGAGCAAGGACAGGGATCGAACCCACAACCTCATGGTTCCTAGTCGTATTCATTAACCACTGAGCCATGATGGGAACTCCTCCCTATTGGCTTTTAACCCTATTTGGCCTCCTATATTTTCTTCCTAACTTTGGTCTCTCTTTTTTCAATGTTTCCAAACTTTCCTATCTGAAATTTATAGCTCATTGGATGACATTTAGTTAATATTTAATTTTTCCCTAGAGTACTATTCTACTTCCCCTTCATATCCCTCGATCCCCCTCTCATATTTTTTTATGATTTCTCAGAACACATTCTTAAGAATGTATTAGAATACATCCTTGTATGTGTGTGTTTGAGTGTAACAGACATATGACATTATATTAGTTTCAGGTGTACAACACAGCAGTTCCACATTTGTGTACATTGCAAAACAACCACCACCATGATCATGTAAGGTCTATTTATCATTCGTCAACCTACATAGTTACAGAATACAATCTTTTAACCCTTTTGGTAAAATATGTATTAATGGGTTCCATGGTCCTTCCCACCAGATCATACTGATATGTAAATCTGAGGATTCTCCAAAGGTCCTTAAAAAACTCTTCTCTGTACCCCCTCCCCCCAAAAAATCTCCAACTGGGTGACTAAAGCTTAATATTCTGCCATGTATTCTTTTTGGTTGATACAGTAGCTTTTCAAACTGTTGTCTCTGAGCCTTGGGGTTCTGCAAACCTGCCCAGGAAGCCTCAGGCAGTGAGAGAAAGCCTGCGGTGCTGGGTTGCTCCATCATTATCTCTTGGGATGAAGAGAAGATAATGGTGGGGGTAAAGGTGGCTCTTCATCCCCATGTGTCATGGTCTTTCCGTATCTTTCCAGTTAAGAGGAGCAGGTGCTGTTCAGGAGGGTCACACATAATACCTGGACTATGAACACAGTAGGGAAAGATAGTTACGTATTAAACATGACTCAGTAAATTCTTATCTAAGAAAATGTGTCCACCCTGATTTTCAATGAAAATGCAAGTAGAGTATTTGATACTCATGCCATGTTGACCATGACTGAGGGCAGTCCTCTTCCATCCAGGCTTCTCAGACTGGTTTCCTGAGGTTTCTTATATGCACCTGCACTCTCTGTCCTTCCTCATAAAAACCCTTGTCACACTGCACTGTCAGGAGCGTGTTTTAATTATCTGTTTCCCTCACCTGACTGCAAGGTTTTTGAAGGCTGGAATCACTTCTGCCTTGCTCATTATTATATTCCTTGCCTCTGGAACATTGCACACTACCTAGTATACAGTAGGTACTAAATAAATATTTATGGAATCAATTAAATTGCATTTGCAGTATTTGTGTAAATTGGGAGGATATCTCAGAGTCCCTGCTCTTTGGGAAATTAACTTGTAGAAAAAGGAATTCTCAAACATTAATCTTTCTATAGATAAGAATAATTTGTAAGAAATCTTTATTGTATGTAAATCATGTTTCATAATACATGGCTATTAAAAAATTATTGTTGTCCTACAAATGAGTAGGGGCTTCTTATATCTGTCCCTAAAATGATAGGATCAAACAGCACATAAATTCAAAAAGTACAGTCAGTATTGCCTGGGAACTTGTTAGAAATACAAGATGCCAGGACTCAACTTCTGAATCAGAATTTGCATTTTAACAAGATCCAAAGATAATTCTCATGCACCTTGAGTTTTCAGAAACACTGGTCTAAGTCTGTGTTTAACAATCAGCTGAAGCTGCCAAAAAAATATGTGACTTGCCTAAGTAAGTGTTTTAGGAAATGTTTGGTATTGGGGCTATTTCCATCCAAAAATAAATGGATTTTTTTTAACAGATTATCTACATCATTAGGAATCCAAAAGATACAGCTGTTTCACTCTTCCACTACTACAGAGATAACCCTAATCTCCCCAGCATTGAAACCTGGCATGAATTTCTTGAGCTGTTCCTCAGAGGAGACGGTAAATATAACAAAGTATTTTATTCATAAAAGACAGGGAATATTTCTGCTCAAAATGAAAGCATTTTCCAAAAGCTCAAATGGATCCTGACTACTTATAGAAATACATTTGACTAGATTATTCTTTTGCTTCTTCTAAGCAAATTCTTTCTCATTGATGGGTAGTACATATTAGTCATGGCTTATTAGCTGGTTTTAATGTCTTCAGAACAGAGGTGAATTCCGATCAAGCATTTACTTTTTTTCATATACCATCAGTCTTCTCAGTGAAATCTGTATTCACTGATTGGAGCACAGTGTGATACAGCTGAAATATGGACAGATAGCTTGAAACATGCCTTCTATATGCCTGCACCAAAAATAAAACAAGACAAACAGGACACCTAGACACACAAACCACCAATTCCCCAGCTATAACAGATGTGAAAGAATCCATCACCTTGACACTTGGCGGGAGGTGATTTATCCAAAATCACCACAAATGATGCATCATTTGAAGGAGCTGCCCAGAAGCACCTCTGGGGGGTTAATTCTTCCCCCCTGACTTAGTGGTGTCTGAAGCATTTCAAAACAAAACAAAACAAACAAACAAAACTTCCCAAGGCTTTCATTAAACAAAAATAATACACCAAGATCAGAATCTGGAAGAGGCATGAATTAGAAATGGTGTATTCCCAGAGGATCCTCTCTCTTACTGGGCTTAATTGCCACTTTCACTATTTTACTTAAAAATTGTTAAGATTTTACTTGTTAATTTAAGAGAGGCCACAGCAAGAGTAAGCTTCAATGAGGACATTAGAAACTCACTTGCAACAGGATTTATTACTTCGTTTGGAGAATATGCTGTGCTCACACTGTTTCAACTCCTCTTTCTATTTTCTTCCCTGTCTAAAGGGGCATATTTGGTAGACTCATCAGGTTTCAGGAATGACAGGTATCTTAAAGGTCATCTGGTTAAAACATCCACCTGATGTTTGAATCACCTTTACAATATCCCCAAGAATTGTGGAGGCTAAGCTTGAACTTAACCTTGACCATAGGTACACACTCTGCACTCCTGCCCCAAAAGTAACCCATTCAACATTGGTACTATTAAGATGTTTTTAAAAATCTTACCATGTGATATAGATTGTGTGCATACCACATGATACAGACACTCAGCTAAGTGCTATGCAAACACGAACTCATTTTATCCTTACTAGAACACATGAGGTAGATGTTATCATACTCATTTTACAGGTGAAGAAAAAGCAGACCTTGGGAGGCCAAATATCTTATCCACAGATGCATAACTAATGAGGAGGAGAGCCAAGATTTAATCCAGGTGTTAGCTCCAAAATTGTTGCTCGGACCACTGTGCCAATAACTCAACCAGAAAAAACAAACAAACAAAAAAAACTGTCCCCTCCCCACACCCCCGATCATTAATTCATCTTCCACCTG